>NC_138311.1:33247500-33712500 GCF_965601325.2 Salmo salar
AAGGACACTGACATCTTTACCCCTGAAACCCACCATATATCACTAGACAGACACATGTTGGACTGACAGGTCTGCTTCTAATAAACAGGTGTTACGATGTCAACAATAAATGTCTTCAAACACACAGAGAACAACTTTTACTGTCTCAAACCTTGTTATGCAAAGGAAGAAGTGGATTAAGCAAAAGGAAAAGGCGCTTGGTTTACAGAAACAGGCCCCTTTGTATCATTGTAGCCCAGGCCAAAGTAACAGACTGGGTTGTGTCACTGAAAACATCAGTATGACAATGATAGTTGACCTCACTCACTCACTCACTCACTCACTCACTCACTCACTCACTCACTCACTCACTCACTCACTCACCCCTCCCTCCCTCCCTCTTTCACCATGCGAAATTAAATGAGTTCCTTGAGAGGCGAAAGGAGCAATTTGTCTCTTAGTCTAACACACACACACACACACACACACACACACACACACACACACACACACACACACACACACACACACACACACACACAGGCTATTTATCTCTCAGTCTAAAGAGGCAGAGCAGAACTAGCAGATCAATACAGATATCTTTATGGCTGCTAAGCGGCCTTTAATATATTATGGATGGAGGTTCTCACTGGATTAGATTTGAGCACAGCAGTTTCTCTTGATCACAACACCCTGGGGAGACAGTTGGTTAGGGATACACTGATACAGGACGCCTTGTCTTATGACTCACATACAGCAGAGAGACAGATAGTTATTACAGGTTAGACTGAATGGCATGCCAAGATGATTTATTGCAGATATTATAGAAATACACATTGCGATGACGACTGATTTGTTGAATCGTTCAACGCGAGGGAGCAAGTAGCCTTCCATGAACACAACAGCTGCTCACAGTACAGTAGTGCCACATATGGGGAACTGTATACAACACATCCGCTTTCTATCATCATCTTTACCTGAGTGAAACAGAAGTAATAATTCTATTCAATAGGAGCACATAATGATGTTCCATTAGCCCAGGCAGAGGACAAACACCATACTGTCAGAAAGCAGCCACGTACAGTAAGAGTCTCAGTGAAGGGAGAGCTCTGTTCAGCTGCTGTTTATCGTTAGCTGCTGGCGCTAATTGCTGTTTCTGCTTGAGCACATTCAGACAAACACAATAAGGAGAGGGCATCATTATTTACCCCACGCTAAGGCTCTCTAACTGACATTCACTGGTGCTAAGCAAATTTTCCACATTATGTAATTTCTGGAATTTATCTGTCCAACTATAACAATGGTCACATTGGATTACACAATGAGTTTCCAGATAGACTGAGGATTTTTTTAAGGTGAAATGATTTTCACTCTCTCTCCCTCTACCCCTCCCTCCATCCATCTCTCCCTTCCTCTTTCTTTGTCTCTCTCATCCCTCCCTCTCTCTCTCCCTCCCTCTCCCTCTCGTTCTCTCTCCCTCTCTCTCTCCCTCCGTCTCTCTCAGGGTAATTTCACTAATGGAATGGTTTGTATTCAGGGCAGTTTCCTGCCAGCCAGAGTGAATGACGTTCCCTAAATGCTTAAAGGGATATTGAATCCTTCTCCTGCTGAGGGTAAGTATACAGCTGTAGCAAAGTGGTGCAAGACCTCACCATTACCACTACACCTCAGTGATACGAAAGTGTTACACCCCTGTACTTCTTCCTGGGGGTCATGAAGAGGTTGTGGTGTGTGTGAGAGAGGGAGAGAGAAAAAGAGAGGGAGAGAAAGAAAGAGAGAGAGAAAGAGAGAGATGGAGAGAGAGGGGGAGAAAGAGGGAGAGAGAGGGGGAGAAAGAGAGAGAAAGAGAAAGACAGAGAGAAAGAGAGAGCGAGAAAGAGAGAGAGGGTTCTGAGGAAAGCTGTATTTTACACACCCAGCTCAGGCCTGTCAGGGGCCAATCCAATACTGATGTGTTATCTTCACCCAGGGACCGCCTCCATCTGCAAATCTAATCTGTGTGTGTGTGTGCGTGTGTGTGCGTGTGTGTGTGTGTGTGTGTGTGTGTGTGTGTGTGTGTGTGTGTGTGTGTGTGTGTGTGTGTGTGTGTGTGTGTGTGTGTGTGTGTCAAATCACATTTTATTGGTCACATACACATACAGTGCATTCGGAAGTATTCAGACCCCTTGACTTTTTTCACATTTTGTTACAGCCTAATTCGAAAATGTATTCAATAAAAAATGCTCCTCATCAGTCTACACACAATACCCCATAATGACGAAGCGAAAACAGGTTTTCATTAAATAGTACCCACAAAACACCAGTCTCAACGTCAACAGTGAAGAGGCGACTCCAGGATGCTGGCCTTCTAGGCAGAGTTGCAAAGTAAAAGTCATATCTCAGACTGGCCAATAAAATGAAAAGATTAAGATGGGCAAAAGAACACAGAAGGCCAGCATCCCGGAGTCGCCTCTTCACTGTTGACGTTGAGACTGGTGTTTTGCTGTTACTATTTAATGAAGCTGCCAGTTGAGGACTTGTGAGGTGTCTGTTTCTCAAGCATGACACTCTAATGTACTTGTCCTCTTGCTCAGTTGGGCCTCCCACTCCTTCTATTCTGGTTAGAACCAGTTTGCGCTGTTCTGTGAAGGGAGAAGTACACAGTGTTGTACGAGATCTTCAGTTTCTCGGCAATTTCTTACATGGAATAGCCTTCTTTTCTCAGAACAATAATAGATTGACGAGTTTCAGAAGAATGTTTCTGGCCATTTTGAGCCTGTAATCGAACCCACAAATGCTGATACTCCAGATACTGATCTAGTCTAAAGAAGGCCAGTTTTATTGCTTCTTTAATCAGGACAACAGTTTATCTGTACTAACATAATTGCAAAAGGGTTTTCTAATGATCAATTAGCCTTTTAAAATGATAAACTTGGATTAGCTAACACAACGTGCCTTTGGAACACAGGAGTGATGGTTGCTGATAATGGGCCTCTGTATGCCTATGTAGATATTCCATAAAAAAGTAAAAAGAAGTCAGAAGTTTACATATACTTAGGTTGGCGTCATTAAAACTCGTTTTTCAACCACTCCACAAATGTCTTGTTAACAAACTGTAGTTTTGGCAAGTCGGTTAGGACATCTAATTTTTCCAACAATTGTTTACAGACAGATTATTTAACTTAAAATTCACTATATCACAATTCCAGTGGGTCAGAAGTTTACATAAGTTACACATACACAGTTGACTGTGCCTTTAAACAGCTTGGAAATTTCCAGAAATGATGTCATGGCTTTAGAAGCTTCTGTTAGGCTAATTGACATTATTTTGTCACGTTTGTTTGAAGGAGCGGACCAGAATGCAGCGTGTTTGTAGTTACACATATTTATTGGAATGTGAAACTGAATGCAATACACGTAAACACTTGAAAATACAAAAACAACAAACCGTGACGCAGAGAGGGAAACACACTACTCAAAAGATAATAACCCACAATGGGTTAAACCCCTACTTAAATATGATCTCTAATCAGAGGCAATGAGGATCAGCTGTCTCCAATTAGAGATCAACCCCAAACAATCCCAACATAGAAATAGACAAACTAGAACCTAAACATAGAAATAGAAAACATAGATAAACCAAAAACACCCCCTGTCACGCCCTGCCCTACACTACTATAGAAAATGACATCTTACTAGGGTCAGGACGTGACAGTACCCCCCCCCCACCCCCAAAAGTTGCAGACTCTGAATGCAAACAAAACCCCAACAAAACAACCACATAACACAAAGGGAGGGTAGGGTGGGTGACTAATGTCTATGGCGGCGGCTCTGGTTCCGGGCGTAGTTCCCCCACCGCCCGCTGATCCCCCAGCTTCTGTATGTCTGGAGGAACCAGACCATGGATCTTCGCCGGAGGCTTCGGACCGCCAACCGCCACTGAAGACTCTGGGCTAAAGGCCGCCGCTAAAGACCCTGGGCTGCAGACCGCCGCTGAAGGCTCTGGGTTGTAGACCACCGCTGAAGGCTCTGGGTTGCAGACCACCGCTGAAGGCTCTGGGTTGCAGACCACCGCTGAAGGCTCTGGGTTGCAGACCACCGCTGGAGGCTCTGGGTTGCTGAGCGTCGCTGGAGGCTCTGGGTTGCGGAGCGTCGCGGGAGGCTCTGGGTTGCGGAGCGTCGCTGGAGGCTCCGTGTTGCGGAGCGTCGCTGGAGGCTCCGGGTTGCGGAGAGTCGCTGGAGGCTCCGGGCTGAGGAGCGTTGCTGGAGGCTCCGGGCTGAGGAGCGTCGCTGGAGGCTCCGGGCTGAGGAGCGTCGCTGGAGGCTCAGGGCTGAGGAGCGTCGCTGGAGGATCCGGCCTAGGAGGTGCACTGGAGGGAGAGTGCGAGGAGCAGGAATCGGTCTCACCGGACTGGGGAGACGCACTAAGGGCCGAGTGCTCACAGCAGGCACTGGATGTACCGGGTTATGGCTGCGCACTGGAGGAATAGTGTGAGGAGCAGGAATCAGTCTCACCGGACTGGGGAGACGCACTAAGGGCCGAGTGCTCACAGCAGGCACTCGCTGTACCGGATTATGGATGCGCACTGGAGGGAGAGTGCGAGGAGCAGGAATCGGTCTCACCGGACTGGGGAGACGCACTAAGGGCCGAGTGCTCACAGCAGGCACTGGCTGTACCGGGTTATGGATGCGCTCTGGAGGAAGAGTGCGAGGAGCAGGAACAGGACACCCCGGACTGGGCAGGCGCACTGGAGGCCTGATGCGTGGGACTGGCATAGGAGACGCCAGACTAGTAATACACACCTCAGGGCGAGTGCGGGGAGCAGGAACAGGACATACTGGGCTATGGAGGTGCACTGGAGACCAGGAATGCTAGCCCGACAGCGATGAGGAGCTTGCAACGAGCGCAACGGGCTTTGAATGCGTATAGGCGATACACTGCGCATTTCCGCATAGCTCGGTGCTTTCCTCGTCACCCGCTCCCCACGGTAAGCACGGGGAGTTGGCTCAGGTCTCCATCCTGACTTAGCAAAACTCCCCGTGTGCCCCCCCAAAAAAATGTTTTTGGGGGCTGCCTCTCGCACTTGCCTATTGGTGGATGTAGCGCCTCGTAATATCGCCGGTCCGCTCTTGCTGCCTCGATCTCCTCCTTCGGTCGGCGATACTCCCCAGCCTGCCTCCAGGGTCCTTTCCCGTCTAATATCTCCTCCCAAGTCCACGACTCCAAGGACTTTTCCTGCTGCTCCCTTCCACGCTGCTTGGCCCTTCGGTGGTGGGTTATTCTGTCACGGTTGTTTGAAGGAGCGGACCAAAATGCAGTGTGTTTGTAGTTCCACATATTTATTAAAACGTGAAACTGAATGCAATACATGTAAACACTTGAAAATACAAAAACAACAAACCGTGACGCAGAGAGGGAAACACACTACTCAAAAGATAATAACGCACAACCCACAATGAGAAAAACCCCTACTTAAATAACCCCAAGCATACTTCCAAAGTTGTTGCAAAATGGCTTAAGGACAGGAGGAATGGGCCAAAATTCACCCAACTTATTGTGGAAAGCTTGTGGAAGGCTACCCGAAATGTTTGACCCAAGTTAAACCATTTTTAAAGGCAATGCTACCAAATACTAATTGAGTGAATGTAAACTTCTGGCCCACTGGGAATGTGATGAAAGAAATAAAAGCTGATGTAAATCATTCTTGTCACGACACCTACGGAAGGTGGCGCCCCTCCTCGCCCGGGCGGCGCTCGGCGGTCGTCGTCGCCGGCCTACTAGCTACCATCGATTTATGTTTCACGTTCTGTTAGTTAGGCCTAGGTTAGTTGCGCACCTGTTTTGCGTTAGTTGTTAGTGGAGAAGGGTATTTAGGCTAGCTAGTTAGGTTTGTTGCTTGTGCGGGATTGTTCGTTTGACAGGGTGTGTTTTTGTTATGAGGTTCTGTATTTTGCCTTTTGGAGTTACGCTATTCGTTTTGGGCTGCGTCCCTGGTTACGTTCTTTTAAGAGTGGTGTGTTTCTTTCTGCACACCTTGCACTCCATACCTTTGCTTATTTTCCGTGTGGATATTTTATTAAATTCATTCACGGAATCATTCTGTCTCCTGCGCCTGACTCTCCTGAATCCACAAGCCACCCATTGTGCCAATTCTATCTAATATTATTCTGACATTTCACATTCTTAAAATAAAGTGGTGATCCTAACTGACCTATGACAGGGAATTTTTACTAGGATTAAATGTCAGGAATTGTGAAAAACTGAGTTTAAATGTATTTGGCTAAGCTGTATGTAAACTTCCGACTTCAACTCTATGTACATAGGGCAGCAGCCTCTAAGGCGCTGTGTTGAGTAATCGGGTTTTAGCCGGCTTGTGACTTTGACTACGTTCAGGGCATGTTACTGGGTGGAGGCCGGCTAGTGATGGCTGTTAAACAGTCTGATGGCCTTGAGATAGAGGCTGTTTTTCAGTCTCTCTGTCCCAGCTTTGATGCACCTGTACTGACCTTGCCTTCTGGATGATAGTGGGGTGAACAGGCTGTGGCTCGGGTGGCTGAGGTCCTTGATGACCTTCTTGGCCTTCCTGTGACACCTGGTGCTGTAGATGTCCTGGAGGGCAGGCAGTGTGCCCCCAGTGATGCGTTGGGCAGACCACACCACCCTCTGGAAAGCCCTGCAGTTGCTGTACCAGGCAACTACCACACGTACCTGTGTGTGTGTGTGTGTGTGTGTGTGTGTGTGTGTGTGTGTGTGTGTGTGTGTGTGTGTGTGTGTGTGTGTGTGTGTGTGTGTGTGTGTGTGTGTCTGTGTGTGTGTGTGTCTGTGTGTGAGAGTGCGTGGGAGCACACTTGTGTGTAGTTTCAGGGTTCTATCACAGGAGTGACACGTTTATATGTTTACATTAGCATGGTGACTCCAGGGGACTAATGTGAAACATAGGGACATGTCAGGAATGATGAAATGCTGTAAAGGTTCAGGGCACTCCGCATATGAGAACCACAAATAGGAAAATCTATTTTCTATAATCGAATAAGAGGAGGTAAAGTAGGAGAGGAAGGGGGAGAGGAGGAGGAGGAGGAGGAGGAGGAGGAGGAGGAGGAGGGAGGGGGATAGCATTCAGGAAGCAGTAGAGTAATCATTCGTGGTTGTTAAAAACAGACAGAGGTTGTTCTACTGGTGGCTAATTAAGGTGTGTGTGAGTGAGTGAGTGAGTGAGTGAGTGAGTGAGTGAGTGAGTGAGTGAGTGAGTGAGTGAGTGAGTGAGTGAGAGAGAGAGAGGGAATGTGTGTTTAACACTACAGTAATGTCCTTATCTATTTTGTTTACAAAGGTGTCCTGCAAACCACATGTCACAGTCATGTCCAGCTTTGGCTATATACTGTATAGGTCTAGAGTTGATATAGCTGCTACCTCCCTTCTGGCAAATCGATGACTGCTTCGCGGGTGAAAAAGGGGGGTATTACAATGGTGGTGGATGAGGTTTTCGTCCCAGAGGCCTGAGATGGGGCGAAGGTCAACTCAACACTCAGATCAAAAGGTTAATATCTATTTGTATTTATTTTTTATGCATCAATAATGAGGGGGGCGACAGAGTGGACGTAGCTAAGGGCCAGACCACTGCTCTGGGGAAGGCCTCACCAGTGGTCACTCTTTCTCCCTCCCTCTCTCTCTCTCTTGCTCTCTCGCTCTCCCTCTCTCCCTCCCTCTCCCTCTGCTGACCTATTACTATGACTAAGTGAATGGATCTTCAGAATGAGGATCTATTAGCAGAGCAGAGATGAGAAGCAGATATTTCAGTAGATGATCTCCAGGGAGGGATATGGTGATCATTCATTACAGCAACATTCTCTAAGAGTGGCTATTACGGCACATAAACCGTCTGAGTGGTTCAATTCCCCAGAAATACATTCAAATGTCAGGACATATTGTTTATTAATGGTCCTGCCAGGCGCAGAAAGAAAAATGTCAAACTGAATAAATACAGAAGGCTTCAGAAAGAAAAGCAGACTGAATTGAAGGAAAGTTCAACGTTGTTATACTGGATAAAGGAGTGAAATATGTAGCCTGGTGCCCTTTCAGTCTCATTGACTATCAGTCTCATTTAGATAATGTTGCATTTTGACATGTAAATGACAGATAGGCCTGCTGGTACAATCAACTCAACAGCAACTCAATTAATCCCACTTCAAATTTCAATTAACCTAATTTCTCAAATTCAATTAGGCTAATTTCTTACTATCGTCATGAGAAAATGATATTTAATGTCAAGAATACTAATCTAAGAATATACCCCTGGTTGTCCAGGTTGGTACACACTGACTGATTAACACAACAATCCCAGGATTGTATGTGTTTGTGATTAAGCCCCCTGCTAAGAAGAGTTGTTCCAATCAAACATTGTGGGGTCTTCTTTACCCTCACAGTATGAGGGTGAGTGTGTGGGAGGGGGAGAGGTTATGGGAAGGGAAATGTCAAGCATCAGCCCATCCATAATTACTATAGTCCAGCAGGGGTCTGTTTGTTCTGGGGGGGAGGCCTCCATATGATTGCATTCTGAAACCGTTCGGAACAGGTAGTGCAAATATTAAGACAACATGTTGTGATGTTTTTGTTCCCTTTAGCAAGGGATTTTTCAGCTGTTCGCAGTTCTTAACCTCCTGCCAAATGGATGACTGTATTAGAGACACATATTTCCCTATTACATGACCCACAAAGTATTTGAAAACAAATCCAATTTTGATAAACCAGTGAAGAACAAGCAGTGAACAACAAGCACCATTGTAAATACAACCCATATTTCTGTAGACATAATCACAATATAACATTTCAAATGTCTCTATTCATTTGAAACTTGTGTGAGTGTAATGTTGTACTGTTAATTTCTCATTGTTTATTTCACTTTTGTTTATTATAGTATACAGTATACAGTTTTACTAGAGGTATGTTACTGTCTCAACTGTCAACAGTATAAAACACACTCCTTTACTACTCACAGCAGTGTACTCTCTGTACTGTCTGCCTAAAGGGCTGCTTCTTTATTTCTCAATCAGTCTGAGTCTCTCCACTCAGAGAGGAAGTGTAGCCTTGCTTACTGTGATGTTACACACATAGCTGATTGAAGATACTAAAGTGCATCTCCATCTCCACTACCAGTACTGCTGAGTGAGGAGCAGAGAGATGACTTCACCACTACCAGTACTGCTGAGTGAGGAGCAGAGAGATGACTTCACCACTACCAGTACTGCTGAGTGAGGAGCAGAGAGATGACTTCACCACTACCAGTACTGCTGAGTGAGGAGCAGAGAGATGACTTCACCACTACCAGTACTGCTGAGTGAGGAGCAGAGAGATGACTTCACCACTACCAGTACTGCTGAGTGAGGAGCAGAGAGATGACTTCACCACTACCAGTACTGCTGAGTGAGGAGCAGAGAGATGACTTCACCACTACCAGTACTGCTGAGTGAGGAGCAGAGAGATGACTTCGCCACTACCAGTACTGCTGAGTGAGGAGCAGAGAGATGACTTCACCACTACCAGTACTGCTGAGTGAGGAGCAGAGAGATGACTTCACCACTACCAGTACTGCTGAGTGAGGAGCAGAGAGATGACTTCACCACTACCAGTACTGCTGAGTGAGGAGCAGAGAGAAGCACGTAGAGTGTCTGCTGCTACGGCTCATAGACCCTGGCACTACAGGCAGGGCTATTCATTACACTTTAAAGACACACACTGTCACTTCTATTACAGCCAACCACGGCCTGACTGCCTGACTGAGTGGGGAGAGAAAAATGGCACCAAAACACTGAGTGTCCCCTGGAGATGGTGGAGAGGGGTGAGAGAGAGGGGGCTGTGATGGATGGCTGTGTGACCCAGGCAGACAGGGTGAGGAGGGGGAGGAGGGGTGAGGCAGCCGTGGGTTTTATAGATGAGAGCGTGTGTGTGTGTGTGTTGGGACTGTGGAGTTCCGTAGCCCAGCCGTGGCATGCACGTATGTAAGCAAGCGGGGACACAGACACACACACACACACACACACACACACACACACACACACACACACACACACACACACACACACACACACACACACACACACACACACACACACACACACACACACACACACACACACACACACACACACACACACACACACACACACACAGTACGACACCACCCCCTGACCCAACAACCAGAGTGGAGCGAGAATGAACACACACGCAGACAGACCGAGACCACGCAGCCCAGTCGTGTCAGGATGAGAGAGGCTTACTAAGGAGGTTCTGTCAGCAGTTCTTCGGTGTCAAAACAGACAGCCTCCATATTCAACAGATAAAGAAAGCTACCCACACCACGGGAATACACAAGCAGAGACAACCTGTCAATCTACATTAACCCAGCCCCAGCCTCAGCCACAGCCCCAGATATTCCCACCCAAATGCAAATGGAACAATGTTTATCACCTTGCAGCATCTTATTTGAGAAACAAATAGTTTGGCACACAAAAAAACCTTAATCAGCAGAGGGTGGGGGGACATAATCTTGATCTCTGCAGGACAAAAGGAATAAAAAAACAAAACCAATCATTGAAAGTGTCTGCAGTGTTTAATTAAGAAACAGTTTATAATGTAGACTGTTCAAAGCTATGCTTTGTTTCCATCATAAAAATGTATAGTTCCTGGAAGGTGTGGTGATTTATAAGTAAATAATCTGGACAGCACATTGTTCCTGCTGACCGAGTTTGCACTCCGAGCATAGAGATGTACAGAGGACTATAGTGGCGTTTTAGCATGGGCAGTGCCATTGAGGACTTTCACCTTTTTGAAGTAGTCAACTAGGTGGGACTTCCTAAGGATCACATAATTCCATTCAGGTCATCAGGAGTGAACAGCCAATGTATTATACTTGTGAGTAAACATTCCATAACTGCAGGTGGAAGTAAATTGCCAACCTTGGCTTTATACCTGTACAAACAACACACTTCAGGTGGCACTATTACATAATTACATAAAGGTGCCAGAGGGGATGGCTGCGGTTTTACGGCCTCTTAACCAACTGTGCTATTTTGTGTGTTTTTTATATTGTTTGTAACTTATTTTGTACATAATGTTGCTGCGACTGTCCCTTATGACTGAAAATACCTTCTGGATATCAGAACAGCGATTACACACCTCGAACTGGACTAATATTTTTTCTTTATTGAGTCCGACGTGAAGGAGAGAACGGATGCTGCTTCTCCGAGACCAGGCCTAAATCCCCGTCATTTGCGTGAAGAAAAGATGGAAGTACAGGGGATGGAGATCGAGGGGGCCTTGTGAGAATTCGTCGGCAAGTGGGTAACCCGCCTCTACCATCCGTTCTATTGGCCAACATGCAATCACTGGAAAATAAACTGGATGATCTCCTCTCGAGACTATCCTACCAACGGGACATTAAAAACTGTAATATCTTATGTTTCACCGAGTCGTGGCTGAACGACGACAAAGATAACATTCAGCTGGCTGGGTTGTCCATGCATCGGCAGGACAAAACAGCTATGTATGGTAAGACGAGGGGTGGGGTGTGTGTCTATTTGTCAATAACAGCTGGTGTGCGATGTCAAACATTAAGGAGGTCTCAAGGTATTATTCACCTGAGGTAGAGTACCTCATGAAAACTGTAGACCACACTATCTACCAAGAGAGTTTTCATCTATATTTTGCGCAGCCATCTATTTACCGCCAAAAACTGATGCTGGCACTAAGACCGCACTCAACGAGATGTATAAGTCCATAAGCAAAAAAGAAAATGCTCATCCAGAAGCGGCGCTCCTAGTGGCTGGGGACTTTAATGCAGGAAAACTTAAATCAGGTTTACCTAATTTCTACCAGCATGTCACATGTGCAACCAGAGGAAAAAAACTGTAGACCACCTTTACTCCACACACAGAGACACATACAAAGCTCTCCCTTGCCCTCCATTTGGCAAATCTGACCATAATTCTATCCTCCTGATTCCTAATTGCAAGAAAAAACTAAAGCAGGATGCACCATTGACTCGCTCAATATGGAAGTGGTCAATGACGCGACTGCTATGCTACAGGACTGTTTTCCTTGCACAGATGGAATATGTTCTGGGATTCATCCAATGGCATTGAGGAGTATTCCACCTCAGTCACCGGCTTCATCCTATAGGGAGGAGGTCAGAGATCTGTCAGTGTGGTGCCAGGATAACCTCCTCTCCCTCTATGTGAGCAAGACAAAGGAGATGATTGTGGACTACAGGAAAAGGAGGGCCAAACACACCCCGGGGCTGTAGCGGAGCGGGTCGAGTTTTAAGTTCCTTGGTGTCCACATCACCAACAAACAATCATGGTCTAAACACACCAAAACAGTCATGAAGAGGGTACGACAACACCTTTTCCTTCTCAGGAGTTCTACTGCTGCACCATCAAGAGAATCCTGACCGGTTGCTTCACTGCCTGGTATGGCAACTGCTCGGCATCTGACCGTAAGGTGCTACAGAGGTTAGTGGGTATGGCCCAGTACATTACATTTACATTTACGTCATTTAGCAGACTCTCTTATCCAGAGCGACTTACAAATTGGTGCATTCACCTTATGATATCCAGTGGAACAACCACTTTACAATAGTACATATATATATTTTTGGGGGGCGGGGGGAGGGGGTAGAAGGATTACTTTATCCTATCCCAGGTATTCCTTAAAGAGGTGGGGTTTCAGGTGTCTCCGGAAGGTGGTGATTGACTCCGCTGTCCTGGCGTCGTGAGGGAGCTTGTTCCACCATTGGGGTGCCAGAGCAGCAAACAGTTTTGACTGGACTGAGCGGGAACTGTGCCTCCGCAGAGGTAGGGAGGCGAGCAGGCCAGAGGTGGATGAACGCAGTGCCCTTCTTTGGGTGTAGGGCCTGATCAGAGCCTGAAGGTACGGAGGTGCCGTTCCCCTCACAGCTCCGTAGGCAAGCACCATGGTCTTGTAGCAGATGCGAGCTTCAACTGGAAGCCAGTGGAGTGTGCGGAGGAGCGGGGTGACGTGCGAGAACTTGGGAAGGTTGAACACCAGACGGGCTGCGGCGTTCTGGATGAGTTGTAAGGGTTTAATGGCACAGGCAGGGAGCCCCGCCAGCAGCGAGTTGCAGTAATCCAGACGGGAGATGACAAGTGCCTGGATTAGGACCTGCGCCGCTTCCTGTGTAAGGCAGGGTTGTACTCTGCGAATGTTGTAGAGCATGAACCTACAGGATCGGGTCACCGCCTTGATGTTAGCTGAGAATGACAGGGTGTTGTCCAGGGTCATGCCATGGCTCTTAGCACTCTGGGAGGAGGACACAATGGAGTTGTCAACCGTACATCAGTACATCATACTAGGCAGTGTCAGAGGAAGGCCCAAAAAATTATCAAAGACTCCAGTTACCAAAGTCATAGACTGTTCTCTCTGCTACTGCACGGCAAGCGGGACTGGAGTGCCAAGTAGACTCCTTAAAACCTGTTAGGGCTAGGGGGCAGTATTGACACGGCTGGATAAAAAACATACCCGATTTAATCTGGTTACCACTCCTACCCAGTAACTAGAATATGCATATACTTATTACATATGCATAGAAAACACCCTAAATTTTCTAAAACTGTTTGAATGGTGTCTGTGAGTATAACAGAACTCAAATGGCAGGTCAAAACCTGAGAGATTCCTTTACAGGAAGTGGCCTGTCTGACCATTTCTTGAACTTCTTTTCCATCTCTATCATTTACTAAGGATCTCTGCTCTAACGTGACACTTCCCACGTCGTCCATAGGCGCTCAGAGCCCGGGAAAAAACAGAATGTCGTCATTCCAGCCCCAGGCTGAAACACATTATCGCCTTTCTCAAGTGGCCGATCAAGGGACACTGGGCTTATGCTCGTGACCCCGACCGCCCCCGCCTTTGGGATTTTTTCCTCTGTTTGCCGAAAAGGAGATTCCCTGTCGGAATATTATCGCTTTTCTTCGAGAAAAATGTCGTAAAAATTGATTTTAAACAGCGGTTGACATGCTTCGAAGTACGGTAATGGAATATTTAGAATTTTATTGTCACGAATTGCGCCATGCGCGCGACACTTCTTTACTATTTCGGATAGTGTCTGGAACGCACGAACAAAACGCCGCTATTCGGATATAACGATGGATTATTTTGGACCAAACCAACATTTGTTATTGAAGTAGCAGTCCTGGGTGTGCATTCTGACGAAGACAACAAAAGGTAATGAAACTTTTATAATAGTAAATATGATTATGGTGAGTGCTAAACTTGCCGGGTGTCTAAATAGCGAACCCGTGATGCCTGGGCTATGTACTTAGAATATTGCAAAATGTGCTTTCACCAAAAAGCTATTTTAAAATCGGACATATCGAGTGCATAGAGGAGGTCTGTATCTATAATTCTTAAAATAATTGTTATGCTTTTTGTGAACGTTTATCGTGAGTAATTTAGTAAAATGTTAGCGAATTCCCCGGAAGTTTGCTAGTTCTGAACGTCACATGCTAATGTAAAAAGCTGGTTTTTGATATAAATATGAACTTGATTGAACAAAACATGCATGTATTGTATAACATAATGTCCTAGGGTTGTCATCTGATGAAGATCATCAAAGGTGAGTGCTGCATTTAGCTGTCTTCTGGGTTTTGGTGACATTATATGCTGGCTTGAAAAATGGGTGTCTGATTATTTCTGGCTTGGTACTCTGCTGACATAATCTAATGTTTTGCTTTCGTTGTAAAGCCTTTTTGAAATCGGACAGTGTGGTTAGATTAACGAGAGTCGTGTCTTTAAATGGCTGTAAAATAGTCATATGTTTGAGCAATTGAAGTAATAGGATTTTTAAGGTTTTGAAAATCGCGCCACAGGCTGGCAGTGGCTGTAACGTAGGTGGGACGCAAGCGTCCCACCTAGCCCATAGAGGTTAACAGCTTCTACCCCCAAGCCATAAGACTGCTGAACAGTTAATCAAATCAAATCAAACTATTTACATTGACACCCTCTCCCCCCTTTGTTTTTACACTGCTGCTACTCGCTGTTTATTATCTATGCGTAGTCACTTTACCCCTACTTACATGTACAAATTACCTCGACTAACCTGTAACCCCGCACATTGCTACCCATGGCCCGGCTAGCTGTCTGAATCGCCGTGACCACAACCGACCTCACTACTCACTGGACACTTTTGATCACTTGGCTAAGCATGCCTCTCCTTAATGTCAATATGCCTTGTCCATTGCTGTTCTGGTTAGTGTTTATTGGCTTATTTCACTGTAGAGCCTCTAGCCCTGCTGATTATACCTTATCCAACCTCTCAGTTCCACCACCCACACATGCGATGACATCACCTGGTTTCAATGATGTTTCTAGAGACAATATCTCTCTCATCATCACTCAATGCCTAGGTTTACCTCCACTGTATTCACATCCTACCATACCTTTGTCTGTACATTATACCTTGAAGCTATTTTATCGCCCCCAGAAACCTGCTCCTTTTACTCTCTGTTCCGCACGTCCTAGATGACCAATTCTCATAGCAGTACCCTTATCCTACTCCTCCTCTGTTCCTCTGGCGATGTAGAGGTGAATCCAGGCTCTGCAGTGCCTAGCTCCACTCCTATTCCCCAGGTGCTCTCTTCTGATGACGTCTGTAACCGTAATAGCCTTGGTTTCATGCATGTTAACATTAGAAGCCTCCTCCCTAAGTTTGTTTTATTCACTGCTTTAGCACACTCTGCCAACCCGGATGTCCTAGCCGTGTCTGAATCCTGGCTTAGGAAGACCACCAAAAACTCTGAAAGCTCCCCTAACTACAACATTTTCAGACAAGATAGAACGGCCAAAGGGGGTGGTGTTGCAATCTACTGCAGAGATAGCCTGCAGAGTTCTGTCCTACTATCCAGGTCTGTACCCAAACAATTTGAGCTTCTACTTTTAAAAATCCCCCTCTCTAAAAACAAGTCTCTCACCGTTGCCGCCTGCTATAGACCACCCTCTGCCCCCAGCGGTGCCCTGGACACCATATGTGAACTGATTGCCCCCCATCTATCTTCAGAGCTCATGCTGCTAGGTGACCTAAACTGGGACATGCTTAACACCCCAGCCATCCTACAATCTAAGCTTGATGCCCTCAATCTCACACAAATTATCAATGAACCTACCAGGTACCACCCCAATGCCATAAACACGGGCACCCTCATAGATATCATCCTAACCAACTTGCCCTCTAAATAGACCTCTGCTGTTTTCAACCAAGATCTCAGCGATCACTGCCTCATTGCCTGCATCCGTAATGTATCAGCAGTCAAACGACCTCCACTCATTACTGTCAAACGCTCCCTGAAACACTTCAGCGAGCAGGCCTTTCTAATCGACCTGGCCCGGGTATCCTGGAAGGATATTGACCTCATCCCTTCAGTAGAGGATGCCTAGTTATTTTTTTAAATGCCTTCCTCACCATCTTAAATAAGCATGCCCCATTCAAGAAATGTAGAACCAGGAACAGATATAGCCCTTGGTTCTCTCCAGACCTGACTGCCCTTAACCAACACAAAAACATCCTGTGGCATTCTGCATTAGCATCGAACAGCCCCCTTGATATGCAACTTTTCAGGGAAGTTAGAAACCGATATACACAGGCAGTTAGAAAAGCCAAGACTATCTTTTTCAAACAGAAATTTGCTTCCTGCAACACAAACTCAAAAACGTTCTGGGACACTGTAAAGTCCTTGGAGAATAAGAGCACCTCCTCCCAGCTGCCCACTGCACTTAGGATAGGAAACTCTGTCACCACCGATAAATCCACTATAATTGAGAATTTCAATAAGCCTTTTTCTACGGCTGGCCATGCTTTCCACCTGGCTACCTCTACCCCGGTCAACAGCACTGCACCCCCCACAGCAACTCGCCCAAGCCTTCTCCATTTCTCCTTCTCCCAAATCCAGTCAGCTGATGTTCTGAAAGAGCTGCAAAATCTGGACCCCTACAAATCAGCCGGGCTAGACAATCTGGACCCTTTCTTTCTAAAATGATCTGCCGAAATTGTTGCAACCCCTATTACTAGCCCGTTCAACCTCTCTTTCGTGTCGTCTGAGATTCCCAAAGATTGGAAAGCAGCTGCGGGACACTCAGGACCCAAACTGCTACAGACCTATATCTATCCCACCCTGCCTCTCTAAAGTCTTCAAAGCCAGGTCAACAAACAGATTACCGACCATTTTGAATCCCACCGCACCTTCTCCGCTATGCAATCTGGTTTCAGAGCTGGTCATGGATGCACCTCAGCCACGCTCAAGGTCCTAAACGATATCTTAACCGCCATCGATAAGAAACAATACTGTGCAGCCGTATTCATTGACCTGGCCAAGGCTTCTGACTCTGTCAATCACCACATCCTCATCGGCAGACTCAACAGCCTTGGTTTCTCAAATGATTGCCTCGCCTGGTTCACCAACTACTTCTCTGATAGAGTTCAGTGTGTCAAATCGGAGGGCCTGTTGTGGGCCTCTCTATGGGGGTGCCACAGGGTTCAATTCTTGGGCCGAGTCTTTTCTCTGTATACATCAATGACGTCGCTCTTGCTGCTGGTGAGTCTCTGATCCATCTCTACGCAGTCGACACCATTCTGTATACTTCTGGCCCTTCTTTGGACACTGTGTTAACTACCCTCCAGACGAGCTTCAATGCCATACAACTCTCCTTCCGTGGCCTCCAACTGCTCTTAAATACAAGTAAAACTAAATGCATGCTCTTCAACTGATCTCTGCCTGCACCTGCCCGCCCGTCCTGCATCACTACTCTGGACAGTTCTGACTTAGAATATGTGGACAACTACAAATACCTAGGTGTCTGGTTAGACTGTAAACTCTCCTTCCAGACTCACATCAAACATCTCCAATCCAAAGTTAAATCTAGAATCGGCTTCCTATATCGCAACAAAGCATCCTTCACTCATGCTGCCAAACATACCCTCGTAAAACTGACCATCCTACCGATCCTCGACTTCGGCGATGTTATTTACAAAATAGCCTCCAATACCCTACTCAATTAATTGGATGCAGTCTATCACAGTGCCATCCGTTTTGTCACCAAAGCCCCATATACTACCCACCACTGTGACCTGTATGCTCTCGTTTGCTGGTCCTCGCTTCATACTTGTCGCCAAACCCACTGGCTCCAGGTCATCTACAAGACCCTGCTAGGTAAAGTTCCCCCTTATCTCAGCTCGTTGGTCACCATAGCAGCACCCACCTGTAGCACATGCTCCAGCAGGTATATCTCTCTGGTCACCCCCAAAGCCAATTCCTCCTTTGGCCGCCTCTCCTTCCAGTTCTCTGCTGCCAATGACTGGAACGAACTACAAAAATCTCTAAAACTGGAAACACTTATCTCCCTCACTAGCTTTCACCAGCTGTCAGAGCAGCTCACAGATTACTGCACCTGTACATAGCCCATCTATAATTTAGCCCAAACAACTACCTCTTCTACTGTATTCATTTATTTATTTATTTTGCTCCTTTGCACCCCATTATTTCTATTTCTACTTTGCACTTTCTTCCACTGCAAATCTACCATTTCAGTATTTTACTTGCTATATTGTATTTACTTTGCCACCATGGCCTTTTTTGCCTTTACCTCCCTTATCTCACCTCATTTGCTCACTTTGTATATAGTCTTATTTTTCTACTATATTATTGACTGTATGTTTGTTTTACTCCATGTGGAACTCTGTGTTGTTGTATGTGTCAAACTGCTTGCTTTATCTTGGCCAGGTCGCAATTGTAAATGAGAACTTGTTCTCAACTTGCCTACCTGGTTAAATAAAGGTGAAATAAAATAAATAAATAAATAAACATTGACTCGTTACCGGTACCCCCTTTATATAGCCTGGGTATTGTTATTTTATTTTTTACTTAAGTTTATTTAGGAAATATTTTCTTAACTCTATTACTTGAATAGCATTGTTGGTTAAGGGCTTGTAAGTAAGCATTTCACGGTCAGGTCTACACCTGTTGTATTCGGCGCATGTGACAAATACAATTAGATTTGATTTGATTTGAGTATGCACCTTTTCAGTTTGTTTACCAACTCATAGAAGTAGAAATTGACTACTTCGAAATGGAGATGGCCTCAATGGTGCTGCCCATGCGCTTACAGACGCCATTATGGGACAGATACAACATTGCGATCTCTATACATCTCTGACTCTGAGTCATGGGTTGAGTTCCTGCCCGACTAGATGCGCAGACATTGCATTGCGTGCCACGTCATCGACTGTGCAGTCGGCCATCAGGTTGCTATATATTATGATATGGTTGGCAGACATGTTAAATACCTATCCAGGTGTTGAAAGATCTGGCTTCCGTCTGAAATGTAATCGGGCAGGCCCTCAATCTTTATCAGCTTGAAACCCCACCTCCATACTTGGACACCCGCCTCGGAAAGTTGTCTGACTCGTACAACAAAGATGAAGAAAGTCAGGCTGTAAGACTGTCAGGCTTAGAAGAATAGCCAGCGAAAACACCTGGAAGTAGTGAACACTTTCAAAACACCTGGAAGTAGTGAACACTTGCAAAACACCTGGAAGTAGTGAACACTTTTAAAACACCTGGAAGTAGTGAACACTTTCAAAACACCTGGAAGTAGTGAACACTTTCAAAACACCTGGAAGTAGTGAACACTTTCAAAACACCTGGAAGTAGTGAACACTTTCAAAACCATGAGCACATATGTTCTTTAGTTTGTTCATTCATTTGTCAACGCAGGTAAGAAGGTATATCTGTGTAATATTTGTATCAATTATTCCTTATCCCATACAGTAATTGTACAATAACACATTTCATATGCTATTAGCTATGCAGCCAAATCTATTGACTTTTTGCAATGAGGTAAAAAGAGGAGAGTGGGAATTAGGATGTGTTTAGTACCAAACCTTTTCAGGTCAGTCGTTTCAGACCACTGTGAAAATACTCACGGATACAGTCTCATCCCCTTTCAGGTTCAGGATCATATTCTCTGTGTGCTCTTGCAACATACATTGTAGGAGATAAGCCTTTCACTGTGTTTACTGCGGTGTTGATGCGGGACGATATTCAAGACGGTTACTACGATGAAGTTTGTTCACAGGGTACACAATGCCTCAGACAAAATAGAGATGGGGACAGTTCTGGACATTGCTTATGTGTTTGGAAAGGGAAAGGGGGATACCTAGTCAGTTGTACAACTGAATGCATTCAACTGAAATGTGCCTTCCACATTTAACCCAACCCCTCTGAATCAGAGAGGTGAGTGGGGGCTGCCTTAATCGACATCCACGTCTTCGGAGACATGTATTTCGGCATTCCAGCCATTACAATGAGCCTGTCCTCCAATTGCTCCTCCACTGAGTGATATCTATTCCGCTAAGCTTTGTTGTTTTTGTCAGAAAGAGGAGACACACTAGCTCTGAGACATTGTCGCAGCTTGCCAAAGTTGATGCCCAAGTGACTGAGCAAATTAGCCTATCTGCAGATTCTGGGACCTGATATATTTGCTGTTGCCATTAAATTAACTTTCCTCCTACTTGTCCTCATACATGGCCTACCAAACCCATGTCATTTACACAATCACACCTTCATTTTGATGTAACCACAGTCAGACCCTCTTTCTTTACGTACTTATTCTACAAGTGAATCATTTTGTATGCATGATTATAAAGCACATACTGTGTGATATGTATTAATGTTTCTGTATGTCTCTTACAGGTGTGTTCATGTCTGAGAGGAGTGTGTTATTGATATATGTATTGGCAGCCCTTCCTCTCTGCCAGTTTCTGGTCCCTTTTAATCTTCCTTAGTGCTTCATCTCTTCATGGAAACATTGAGGCATTTTTTTACATTTCCATGTATTCTGAAGAGTGGTGTGAGTAGTGTCCATAGTCATACAGGAGAGGCCCGTCTAGGCCATTTGCTCTGTTACACTTACAGTATAATTAACATTTAAATACGTTATTTTTTAAAGCTACCGATACTACTGCCACTGTTAGAATTGGGCCATAGTCCCAGTCGCCTTGCCATGGTTTAAATGCGTTGGTTTGCGCTTTCAGTTTTCCGCAAATGCTGCAATCTATCCACGGTTTCTGTTGGGCTCTCCATAAAGCCAGTTAGCCATAGAAACAGCCATAGAAACAGCCTTCCCTCTCGCTCCCAGACGTCCACATGGTCCTAAAGTCAATGCCACTAAACTGCATTTGCCTTTTAATCGGGATTGGAATGATTTTAACTTAACTACTTTACACCACTGCTGTTACGTTTACTCCTGCTCTCCTTCTACTGTTAGCTCCCGAGTGGCACAGCGGTCTAAGGCACTGCATCTCAGTGCTGGAGCTGTCACTACAGACACCCTGGTTTGAATCCAGGCTGTATCACAACCGGCTGTGATTGGGAGTCCCATAGGGCGGCCAAAATTGGCCCGGTGTAGGCTGTCATTGTAAATAAGAATTTGTTCTTAACTGACTTGCCTAGTAAAATAAAGGTTAAATAAAATTTTAAAAATACACTGTTGTCATGGAATGAGCCTACATTCCTCTCAATGTTACAGCATATATTCATAATTTGTTCTATATTAGTTGTTTTATCAGCAGTAAGATGACCATGGTGACCCTTATGACAGTACAACTTTACTCTAATGACCTTTGGCTATACTGTTAGGCAGTGGTGTAAAAAGTACACAATTGTCATACCCTCATAGATACCTTCATAGAAAATGACTCAAATAAAAGTGAAAGTCACCCAGTAAAATACTACTTCAGTAAAAGTATAAAAGTATTTGGTTTTAAATATACTTAAGTATCAAAAGTAAATGGAAGACCTCCACAAGGTCTACAATTTCCAACACCTGAAGATACCACCTAAACCAACACCTGAAGGTACTACATTCATCTGTACAAACAATAGTACGCAAGTATAAACACCATGGGACCACGCACCCATCATACTGCTCAGGATAGAGACATGTTCTGTCTCCTAGAGATGAACGTACTTTGGTGCGAAAAGTGCCAATCAATCACAGAACAACAGCAAAGGACCTTGGGAAGATGCTGGAGGAAACAGGTACAAAAGTATCTATATCCACAGTAAAACAAGTCCTATATCGACATAACCTGAAAGGCCGCTCAGCAAGGAAGAAGCCATTGCTCCAAAACTGCCATTAAAAAGCCAGACTACAGTTTGCAACTGCACATGTGGACAAAGATTGTACTTTTTGGAGAAATGTCTTCTGGTCTGATGAAACAAAAATAGAACTGTTTGGCCACTATGACCATCGTTATGTTTAGAGGAGGCTTGCAAGGGGGAGACTTGCAAGCCGAAGAACACCATCCCAACCGTGAAGCACGGGGGCAGCAGCATCATGTTGTGGGGGTGCTTTGCTGCAGGAGGGACTGGTGAACTTCACAAAATAGATGGCAACATGAAGCAGGAAAATTGTGTGGATATATTGAAGCAACATCTCTAGACATCAGTCAGGAAGTTAAAGCTTGGTCGCAAATGGGTCTTCCAAATGGACATGACCCCAAGCATACTTCCAAAGTTGTGGCAAAATGGCTTAAGGACAACAAAGTCAAGGTTTTGGAGTGGCCATCACAAAGCCCTGACCTCAATCCTATAAAGAATTTGTGGGCAGAACTGAAAAAGTGTGTGCGAGCAAGGAGGCCTACAAACCTGACTCAGTTACACCAACTCTGTCAGGAGGACTGGGCCAAAATTCACCCAACTTATTGTGGGAAGCTTATGGAAGGCTACCCGAAACGTTTGACCCAAGTTAAACAATTTAAAGGCAATGCTACCAAATACTAATTGAGTGTATGTAAACTTCTGACCCACTGGGAATGTGATGAAAGAAATAAAAGCTGAAATAAATTATTCTCTCTACTATAATTCTGACATTTCACATTCTTAAAATAAAGTGGTGATCCAAACTGACCTAAGACAGGGAATTTTTACTAGGATTAAATGTCAGGAATTGTGAAAAACTGAGTTTAAATGTATTTGGCTAAGGTGTATGTAAACTTCAGACTGTGCATAGACTTGGAATCACTGGCCACTTTAATAATGGAACACTTGTCACTTTAATAATATTTAAATAATGTTTACATACTGCTTTACTCATCTCATATGTATATACTGTATTCTATTCTACTGTATTTTAGTCAATGCCACTCCGACATTGCTCGATCTAATATTTATATATTTCTTTTTTCCATTCTTTTACATTTAGATTTGTGTATTGTTGTGAACTGTTAGATACCACTGCACTGTTGGAGCTAGGAACACGAGTATTTCGCTACAACCGCAATAACATCTGCTAATATATGTGTATGTGACCAATAAAATTTGATTTGACATCGATCAGCAGCAAGGGGGGTGGTTTGTTAGAAGTTAGCAGAGCTCTTTTAAATTTTTTATTTTTTTTGTAGTACAGGATTTGGTAGAAGGGTTTAGATTCTCTCAATGTTGGTTTCTTTATCCATTTAGTCTGTAAACTTTGATTGACTACACACTACTGTAGGTGGCAGCATGCACCTCTAACATTTGTTTGCGGACCACCATAGTATTATAGAAAAAGAAAGCTTGGCTAAGTAACTGCTGTTTGACTTGACATTAAACTAAACTAGAGTTTTAATCCTGGTGCTGAGCTAGTGTGTAGCAGCTTATTCTTGTATGATGTGTTTGTAGAATATTAAGTCTCCTATCGACTGAGGTGAATGAAGTTATAGCAACAAGGTGATAGTAGCTGGTTTTGTTTTTGCTGTTCTCCAAATTGCATTTTAGAGTTTTAAAATTGTGTAGAAGTGCAGTAAATCAGCTTCAATTTGATAAAAATTCCTTAGAGGGAGGAGAAAATATTTCCCTGTTACTTTGCCATACCCTAGGTTTAGCTGAAATCTCTTAAAGCTTTTCTCTGGGAACGGACAACAATGACCTTTTCCTGTATGGGCTGCCCGGTGGTAATAATACCCACGTGTGTGGACTGGATGGAGTGACTTAGTAGCTACAGAAAGTGGGTGGGAACCATTTAGGACCAGGTCCAACTTTTTGGATGGTGAAGGCCTCTAACTCTTTTACAAAATGTAGGAGGCGCACGGTGATGCAGTAAGGAGCTCGATTTGGCCTCTGCAAGCCTCCGGAGCCTCCACAATTGCGTCACACCTTCTGTACTGAGCATCCGGAACACATATTCCGGAGCAAGCATAAATTGGCATTTAGTCTCATCCCACACACACACATTGACTGATTGATGTGCACTAAACTAAAGACTTAAAGTCACTGGTGTATGTAATGTGAATATTTAAGATTAATAAAATTCATATTCAGTTTAGAGTTATTAACACAATTTATTTATATCAAATCAAATCAAATTTATTTATATAGCCCTTCTTACATCAGCTGATATCACAAAGTGCTGTACTGAAACCCAGCCTAAAACCCCAAACAGCAAGCAATGCAGGTGTAGAAGCACGGTGGCTAGGAAAAACTCCCTAGAAAGGCCAAAACCTAGGAAGAAACCTAGAGAGGAACCAGGCTATGAGGGGTGGCCAGTCCTCTTCTGGCTGTGCCGGGTGGAGATTATAACAGCACATGGCCTAGCTGTTCAAATGTTCATAAATGACCAGCATTGTCAAATAATAATAATCATAGTAGTTGTCGAGGGTGCAACAAGTCAGTAAGACAAGAGTAAGTGTCAGTTGGCTTTTTCATAGCCGATCTTTGAGAGTATCTCTACCGCTCCTGCTGTCTCTAGAGAGTTGAAAACAGCAGGTCTGGGACAGGTAGCACGTCCGGTGAATAGGTCAGGGTTCCAGCAGGTCTGGGACAACAGATCTGGGACAGGTAGCACGTCCGGTGAACAGGTCAGGGTTCCATAGCTGCAGGCAGAACAGTTGGAACTGGAGCAGCAACACGGCCAGGTGAACTGGGTAGTCCTTAGGCATGGTCCTAGGGCTCAGGTCCTCCGAGAGAGAGAAAGAAAGAGAAAGAGAGAATTAGAGAGAGCATATTTAAATTCACACAGGACACCGGAAAAGACAAGAGAAATACTCCAGATGTGACAGACTGACCCTAGCCCCCCGACACATAAACTACTGCAGCATAAATACTGGAGGCTGAGACATGAGGGGTCAGGAGACACTGTGGCCCCATCCGATGAAGCCCCCGGACAGGGCCAAACAGGTAGGATATAACCCCGCCCACTTTGCCAAAGCACAGCCTCCACACCACTGGAGGGATATCTCCAACCACCAACATACCATCCCGGGACAAGGCCGAGTATAGCCCACAAAGATCTCCGCCACGGCACAGCCCAAGGGGGGGCGCCAACCCAGACCACCACGTCAGTGACTCAACCCACTCAAGTGACGCACCCCTCCCAGGGACGGCATGGAAGAACACCAGTAAGCCAGTGACTCAGCCCCCGTAATAGGGGTAGAGGCAGAGAATCCCAGTGGATTCTATAATACACATGATTTACAGTGTTCTGTTTGTAACACTTGGGTTGATGGTCGCTAGTCTAGAGGTTGTATGTTATGGATTAAACTCATATCTGTTGATAGTGATTGATGCCAGACTGGAGGTATAAGGACTGAGGACACACTGATTATTACTTCATTCTGTGAAAAACTGTGATTCTGTAGCAGCTGTTATAGTCACTGCCCTTTGTTTTTACTTCCTACAAGCCTCTCTGGCTGGTGTTTACAGTACACTTTGTGCTGTCTGATTAGGATATAACGGGCCTATCTCCAAGAAGCCAGTTAGAGGTCGTCTACGGTTCTGGTTCAGGAAAAAGATGGAGGAAGTGGATGCTGAGTTCGAATCAAGCAAAGTTGGTTAAGATAACTGTTCTGAATGGACAACAGTAGTAGTAAAACCGGAACAAAAAGGAAATGGTCTAAAATTGGAGTGGAGGATCCATGTATGAATGATAATGAATCGCTTCTTGCTGGATGCATTTGTTGAGTAAGGATGCATATGTGGGGAAACCATTTGAGCAGTGACGACCCGTCATTCAGGGCAGGTGGGGCAGAGCTCTACCTGTTTTGAACCCCACTTGTTTAGCAAAAATAATTATGTGTGTATATATATATATATATACACACACACACACACACACACACACACACACACACACACACACACACACACACACACACACACATTTTTTTTTGCATGTTATTTTGCCATTAATACATATCACATATCAATTTGCAGACAATGTAAAAATAATAATAATTGAGTTAATAAAGATATGACCCAGATGCAGACACAGGAGGCAGATAGTACAGTTCTCATAATATTTATAATACAAGGGGACAGGCCAGGGCAGGTCGAGGGCAGGCAGAGGTCAGTAATCCAGGGCAGAGTCAAAGAGGTACAGAACGGCAGGCAGGGTCAGGGCAGGCAGAGGTCAGTAATCCAGGGCAGAGTCAAAGAGTTACAGAACGGCAGGCAGGGTCAGGGCAGGCAGAATGGTCTGTAGTCCAGGGCAGAGTCAATGAGGTATTGAACGGCAGGCAGGGCCAGGGCAGGCAGAATGGTCAGAACAGGGAAGACTAGAAAACCTTACAAAAACGGGAAAACACGCTGGTAAGACTTGACGGGACAAGGCGAACTGGCAACAGACAAACAGAAAACACTGATATAAATACACAGGGGATAAGGGGGGAAATTGGGAGACACCTAGTAGGGGGTGGAGACAAGCACAATACAGGTGAAACTGATCAGGACGTGACAGCCGCATACAAACATGGCCTCTTTTTTGCTTTCTTGAGTAAGGCAGCTCCAAAATGCAGGTGGCGGAAAATACGGAGCGTAGGGGTTGGTAATGTTTTCTAGTTGCGCCGTGATTGGCTCAGTGTTCTGTCACTCATGGGGACACTACGTCACCGCAAAATCTACAGGAAGAGCTTGAAAATCCAAGCCCCTTGGGTGCTGCCATAGATTCTACATTAGAAGTGCCCATCCAAGAAAGCTCAAGGTCATTGGTTACAGATAAAATGACGTCAAATCACGTTATATCTACTGTAGCTTTGATTGGACTGATCATGTTAATATCATACTTTAAAAATCTTAGTTAGCAAGGTAGACAAGCAATCATCATCATGAATCACATTGAAAATAATTTGCCAGTAGATTGTCAATCCTTTTCATATGAAGAGAAATGATAGATAAAACGAATCGGTGCTCATCGGCCATTGGACATAAACATTACACTACAAGTTCAAAAATCGCTAATTCAACAATGAGTCATTTGGAAGGAATCAGTGACTAACTGCAAATGTTTCAAAAATAATCCCTAGCCTGCTATTCAGTGGAGTGGGTGTGTGGTCCAAGTCTGGGTTTAAGGTTCTCTTTTCCAAGTTTAAAAGGATAAACATTCAACACCATGGGTCAGAGGTTGAATACATTGGCCATGCTGTCAATCCAGCATGACTTCTGCCGCATTCAAAACAACTGGAAACTTGGAACTGGGAAATCTCAGACTTCAGTTAGTTCAAGACAACTGGGAACTCTGAAAAAAACAAGCTCCGACTGGGAAAATACTTTTTGAACGGTCATCTAATTCGGAATTCCAAGTCGGAAATTCAGGCCTCTTTCTAGAGTTCTGACCTGAAAATCACTGATGTCATGATTCAACCTTGTTTTTTTCGGAGTTCCCTCTTGAAACCCTTATTGATCCAGAGAATGCCAGACTTTGATGACAAAATTTGCCCACAAGGACCACCTTCCTGTTCAAGTGAGCACAGCACAACAAGGCGAGTCCAAAAATATATTGTATGCTGCTGCATAAATACCAGGGAGATATGTATACTGTAGCTAAGAAAGTAATACTAAGTTTATGTTGTGTAGTAAGCTGTTAGTAGCCCATGTGCCTCACCCTAATAATTTGGTCCCTTTCCCCCTCATAACTTAGCCTACTGTTCTGACTTGGTGGTGCACATACAGCCTATGGCCTGTTTTAGAAAAATGTAATCATTGAATATTGTAAGAGCTTTCATTGTCTGCTTATATGCCCCCTGTATTTATCCTATGGTTATGACTTGGTGTATAGGGAAAATACTGTAGAACGGCCCATGTTATGAATTCTGTCGCTGTAGATTTCAAAAGTGTTGAACAAATAGTTTTATTGACTATATCCGTCCTAGCTCACTCATTAATGTCTAAATCGAAATGATGGATTGCCTCTTATCTGCTCGTCATCCCCTTATGCCATAGTTTGTACATCTCAATTGTCAGTAGAAACCACATTTGTTTAAGCAAGTCAGCCATATCAGCTATGTTTAGTTTTGTTATCCGTAAATGAGGCTGGATTAACTGATTCGCCCACCAAGATTGACATGCTAAAATTGCCACATTGTTTGAAGTTTCTAAAATGGTGAAGTAGGCACTAGGAGTCTGTCAGAGTGACCAGGAGTGGCCTCATTTGGATTAATTGTATTTCTGAAGAACAGAGGAAGATTGCAGTAAGCCTCAAAAGAATCCAAACAACAGAAGTTTTGTGTTTTGTACTTTGGAATAGAGCACCCGTCAAAGGAGTCATCTCAGGGGGGACAACGGATGTTCTTCTTGAATACCTGAAGAGAATTCCTGGTCTGGTTGGTGCCCTTCTGATCCGCTGGGTGAATGGAGAAAAATAAGAAAGTATGTCGGTCCTGTTGTTTTTTGATAAAGAGCAAATACCTACATGTGAATCTTGGTAATGTAAGATACGCTGTAAGAGCTTTTGTCCCAAAACCATTGCAGCTTAATAATTGTAAAAGATTTGACCATGTTTCAAGTATGTGCAGACGGACAGAGTATATTGAAGAACCCCAGCCTGTAGTAAATGTTTGCTGCCAGTCAAAAGATACCCTGTGTTAAAAAGGTGGATATTGTGGCGTTTATTGCCAGTTACAAACTGTATGGCACAAGTCTCAAAGAAGTCTAAGAAACTGGACATTATTGTGGCTGCGGCAGAAAAGTTTTTGGGGGGGTTATTTTGTTCCATTTTTGGGAATCCTGTTTCCATCCTGCAAAGTAGTTGGATGCACATTAAATTGTGTGATCGCCAATATACCATAGAAGAGATGATGGAACCCAAAAAGGCCAGGTTCTAACTTAACGTGTGGAAAGCAAGATCGATTGCCGTGCTCATTTCAAACCTGCAGCAGTAAAAAACAGCGATTTTCTGGAAAGATGGCGAAAGCGGATGATGAGGTGGATTCTGAATCAAATTTTTGGTATTTTATTGGAATCCCCTTTAGCTGTTGCAAAAGCAGCAGCTACTCTTCCTGGGGTCCACACAGAACATGAATCATTACATAATACAGAACATCGATAGACAAGAACAGCTCAAGGACAGAACTACATTTTTTTTTTTTTTAAAGGCACACATAGCCTACATATCAATACATACACACAAACTATCTAGGTCAAATAGGGGAGAGACGTTGTGCCGTGAGGTGTTGCTTTGGCGGTAGAATCAAGGAGAATTGGAATATTGTCCAAAAGAATGGAAAACGGAGCAAAGTAGAGTACAGTGATGAAAATGTCACTTCGTATCTTGTAGGAGTACGGTTTGTAAATGAGGAGCAGCTGATCAAATTACCCATGTTGAGGAATCCATTTGAGATATTCAAACTGGTGGAGAGAGTGCTGGGTAGAGTGAAGGCTGTGAGGATCAGGAGATGTGGGCTGGTTTTGATTTTGTGTGGTTCTGAGGATCAGAAGAAACGTGTGTTGCGTATGTGTCTCTTAGGAAAAGGGTATGGAGTCTCTCCCTACTCTAGTATATTAACTACAGAGTCAGAGCATTTATCCCAAGACCAAAGCAGTGTGATCATTGAAAAGCTTTTGGTCATGTTTTCAGAAGGGAGAAGCCAAGATGTCCAAGTTGTGGAAAAGATAATGTTATGTGTTATAAAAGTGATGAAAATGTGACATGTTGCAATTGTGGTGGGAACCATGAAGCCACGTCATTCGAATGCCCCACAAGGGTGAAAGAGAATGAGGTGGCCAAAGTCAGGGCTGTCCAGAGCATTTCATATGCAGCAACTGTTAAAAGGGTTGAGGGTTGGAATGGTTAACCTGAAGAGTCCATGGTGGTGGATAGGCCTTCACTGCAGGCTGCAGGGGTTGCCTTTCACCAGCAGGATCCTTACATTTTAAAGGTTAAGAAGGTGGACTTGGTGGCCTTTATAGCTATGGTGATAAATGGAACTGCCAAGGTGGAGAGAAGGTCCAGGAAGATAGAAATCATTGTGGAAGCGGCAAAGGAGTTACATGGAATATTATCACAAGCCATACCACCCTCTTAGGCCCTAGAACCTGAGAAGAGAGATATGGAGAATTGGGAGTTCTGTTTTGTCAATGTACTATTTGTATTTGGGTGGAATAAGTTAATTTCCATCAGGTATGGATTTTCTTTTTTACCTGGTTTTGGTTTCTTTTTTCTTTTTTAAATGAACAACAAATGAATACAGAGACCTTCATAAAAGTGTTCAATTATAAATCTACTGATGTCTTGCCACAGTTTTCTTACATGAATACAATGCCATAAAAAGATGCAACACTGTTTCTGGGTGGTCATTACAAAAGGAGCAATTTGAGTTGATGTTTTCATTAAACTTCTTCATATAGTGTGGTTGGCACCTTATTTTGGTTTCAATGAGTCCAGTTGATGGTGGCAATACACCTTTCTGGGTTATTGTCCGCCAGAAAGCCCACAGAAGAAGAAAAAAAACAGCTAGACGTTTTCTCTGCGTCTGTGTTGGAGGTTGCCTCTTGTAATGAACCCCATTGAGTTATAATTGACTATCTGCGACTGCTCTTCTCTTTTGTTCACCTGGAAATTCCTAGTGCAGTGTATAAATAATTAATGTTACTTTGAAACAACAACAAAAATCTGCCGTTTTTACTGTTAGACGATCTGAAGTCTGACGATCTGAAGTCTGACAGGCACTATCGATGACGTTCGCTGTGACGTACGTACGTACGGACGTTGTTTGACGAAGTCGGAAATGAATTGAAGCTTAGCGTTGGAGATCATCAAAATAGTGAAATGCTTTAGTTTTCAAATCGTACAATTCAGTAACATATAGCAGATATTCAGCTACACAGACTACCGATTCCGTTAACGATTGGTTAGTTACATTGCTTCGATCATGATGGAGGTAAGTTTGGTCGACATGTAACGTTAAGTGATTGTTGTTAGCACGTCTGGCTGGCTAGTAGCAGGTTTAGCTAACGTTAGTGTAGCTAGCTAGCTAACATAATATTAATGACAACTAAATCGCCATTTAAAATAATATGCGATACTACACAACTGCTAACATGACATGATAGTTAAGTCATAGACCTTGGCCACGTTACTGGTCTAACTAGCTATAAGGGCAATGTTAGCCATGGACAGCTAGCCAACTGTTTCCTTATCCAGAAGTATTCACATGCTTCGGTATCACCAAAGGCAAAGATGGCTATCTAGATGAGATTAGCTACGTGATACCTACTCATCGCTTTTGTAGTGTTTGCCTAGGCTGCAAATGTGAGATTGGTGTGTGTGCGCGTCATACCGGTATTTCCTGTTTTATGTAATTGTTTGTTTTCCACAACAGCAGGACACTGGCCCAGAGTCTGTGGCCTCACCACCTTCAGGTGCAGCAAAATCAAAGGTGCAGCACTACCGAGTTCTCAGAAATACTATCCTACCCACCACCACCCCATTCTTCCTTTATCAGTCTTACAGTATTTTGAAATGTCATGTACACATGAATTGATTGGGCTTTGTGCTCATACTTTTGACAACTTTATAATATCGAAAGACTAGTACTGAGACCCTAAAATAATGCATTCTATGTCTCACTGTTTGCTACATCTATGTCTCACTGTTTGCTACATCTATGTCTCACTGTTTGCTACATCTATGTCTCACTGTTTGCCACATCTATGTCTCACTGTTTGGTACCTCTGTCTCACTGTTTGGTACCTCTATGAAGTTGGACACATTGTCCAAGGATGACCTCATCAAGTTTGCCAAGAAGCAGATGGCTGCCATCCAGAAGATGAAGTCCAAATGTGCAGGTACATGATGCACCTGTCATACACTGTTTAGATTCAAGGTGTAATTTGATGTGCACAAGTACAGTGAAATGCCTTTCTTACCAGCTCTAAACCCAACAATTTCATAATCAATATCAATGTAGCACTAACAATAACATAAGGTAGAACAAAAACACACAAGAAAGATAAATAAAAAGAACACAAGAAAGTAAGAAGCTATATACAGGGTCAGTTCCAGTACCATATTTACAAGGTGCAGGGATACTGGAGTGATAGAGGTAGATATGTATAGGGGTAAGGTGACTAGGCATCAGGATATATAATAAACACTAGCAGCAGTGTAAATTATGATTGTATATGTGTGTATAGAGTCAGTATAAATGTGTGTGCATGTTATTTGTGAGTTGGGAGTGTCAGTGTGTGTAGAGTCCTGTGGAGTGTGCATGGAGACCATGATAAGGGTCAACCATTGGTTTACTATTCAATGTTGTGATTGTTTATAATATCAATAAAGTAGTAGGATTTCTTTTTTAATATTTTTTGTCCTTTCTACTTCCCAACATTTCTTTCAGATTTGGAGAAGGAAGTTGACACCCTCAAGTCTCAACCAACAGGCAATTCAGACGACTCCGTCATACAGGTTTGTGGTCTTAAATTGTTACATGAGAAAATGAATAAGCTGCTGCTGAAGTGCTTTGGGAGTGTTTGTATGTAATGTGTTTTCCATTCTATTCTGTTGAATTCTGTCGTATTCTGTTCTCCCAGGAGCTGACTGAGAGGATGAGTGCCTTGCTGCTGGAGAAGGCTGAGACCCAGCAGAGTGCAGTGTTACTGCGGAAGGAGAATGAGAAGGTCACGCAGCGGGAACAGGTGAACTGTAGTAGACCATGTTATCTGTCTGTGTAGGCCAGACCAGTGGTCACCTACCCTAGTCCTGGATAGCTGCATGGTGTTCAGTCTTTTGTTCCAGTTCTAACTTTATGTTTTCTGTTGAATATGACCAGGATGCAGTAAGAAAACTGGCCACCCTGCAGGGAGAGTTGAACCAGGCCAAGGAAGACCACCAGAAAAAGATGGCCACTTTTGAGAAGACCATGCACGTATCCCAGGCCAAACATAAAGAAGAAGTCGAATTCTTTCAGAGGCTTCTGAGAGAGAAAGACGAGAAGGAGAGTGAAAGAGAGAAAGAAAAGCATAGGGAAAGAGAAAAGGAAGATACAAATGACAATGTAGAAGCTGTTAGTCACAGCCTGGAGTCGCAGATCCTGAGTCTGCAGACGGAGCTAGCTGCAGTGGTGGAGCGAAGCGCCCTGGAGGCTGCAGCACTGCAGGAGGACCACCAGAGGGCGCAGACAGAGGTTAGTTGAAAAGCAGTGTCCGAAACATTTCACAAAAGAAATACCTTCACAGGGTTATAAGCCGACAGCTGACAAAGACCTTCTGGTCTAAGTGTTGCAATACACTGTGTGTTTCTTTTTCTTTTAGGCTCAGCAGGAAGTAGAGAACCTACGAGAAGAGTTGGCCCAGCATAGCATGCAACATGAAGAGGAGCTGAGATCTCTGGAGGAAGACTTTGAGATGGAGAGAGAGAGACTGCTACTCCTCCAAGAGGAGCTCAGTGAGCAGCTCGCTCTCAAAGACAGGTGGGTCCTACTGCTATACATTGGTGTTGGACAAGGTATTGGTGTTGGATGAGATGAGTCACATACTGTACAGTAAAACGCTTTGAGCTACTTTAAAAAGTGCTTAATTAATCTAATTTTCTTCCTCTTCTTGTTATAACAGCTTCCTGCAGGATGTGCAGGAGGAAGAGGAGGAGCCTAGCGGCCGCAGCTCAGGAATAGCCAGGATGTTGGAGCTGTCTGGTTTAAGTCAGATTGATGCCAGTGATGGAGAGACAGAGACTGGACAACTCCGATCCGCCTTGGAGGACCTGCAATCCCAGAATACAATGCTGCAAGACGAACTGACCTTCTTGGGCAATGTGAAGACTCAACTGGAGGTGGAGCTTGAGAGGATGAGGGAGGAGTTTCAGACAGAGAAGGAGGAGCTAGAGTTTAAGATCGATGAGTTGCTGATGACCCGGGAGGGTGTGACCCCTGACCTGAATATGACCCCTTACCGAGACCCTCTGATCCCGGCAACCCCCAAGTGTGATCTTCAGGAGGTTCCAGCCCTCACTCAGCTCCAGCAGAGTGGGCCACAGAGAGAACCAGAGTACAGCATGCCTGCCCGCTCTGCTAGCCCCTCCAGTCCCAGACAGAGCTTGTCCAGCCCTTTCCCTGACACAGACCACCAAAGTTTTACCCTGGAAGAACAGCAGAGATTGATCCTAGAGGTCCAGACGCTGAGGACCCAGTGTGAGACCTTAGCTAGAGAGAATACCCAGGCGGTGGGTGAATTTGAGTCTCTAGCCAAAGAGAGGCGCCAGGCAGTGGATGAATGTGAGTACCTAGCCAGGGAGAGGGGTCAGGCGGTGGCTGAGTGTGAACACACCAGAGACATCCTGAGAGGCCTGGAGACTGAGCTAGGCCAGAGGACCGGGGACTTCGTCAGACAATATGAAGCTATGAAGGAACAGGGGGCGTCAGCGATCCAGGAGCTACAGGAGAGAGTCAGAGGGCTAACTGAGGAGAGAGAGAGTCTGGTGGAGAAGTTAAGAGTGCTGAATGAAGACAGAGACAGCCTGTTGGAGAAGGTCCAGGGCCTGGAGAAGAGACTGGAGAGCTTCCTGGAGCAGACACAGGCAGCCGAGGGGCTGAAGGAGCAGCTGCAGACATCTCTGCAGGAGAAGACAGAATTAGCTCTCGAGTTTAATACCTCTCTGGAGGAGAAGACTGTGTTAGCCTCTGAGCTAAAGGCCTCTCTTGAGGAGCAGACAGCGTTAGCCCTCGAGCTAAAGGCTTCAGTGGAGGATCTGAGCAAGCAGAACGGGGAGATCCTCTCTCAGCTACAGATGAAGGAGAGTGCTGTTCAGGAGTTGGAGGATTCACTCAATGTGGTGAGCACAGAGAGAGACCAAACACTGTCAGCACTGCAGGAGAGAGAGATGGAGGTGGTGAGGCTGAGGGAGGAGAGGGAGGTGGAGGGGAGGCAAGGCCAAAGAGAAAAGGTGGCTGAGCTACAGGCTCGTATAGTGGAGCTGGAGAAGGAGAGGAGCCTGCTGAAGAGCAGCCTAGGGGAGGTGCAGGGGAGCCCAGGGGAAGAGGTGAAGGAGCTGCAGGCTTGTGTAGAGGAGCTGGAGAAGGAGAGGAACCTCCTGAAGTTTAATCTGGGGGAGCTGGTGGGAGATACTGAAGCTCTACAGAGAGACCTGGGAGAGATGAAACTGGCCAATGAGAAGATGAGAACAGAGAACCAGGAATTATTGGCCCAGGTCAGCAACGCTACAGAGACACTGGCAGACAAAGAGAGGGAGCAGAAGGTGGGAGGAGAGACGGAGAGAGAGGAGGAGGAAAAACAAGAGGGGAGGAGAGCGCTACAACAGCAGCTAACAGAAAAGGACAAGGTCATATCCCAGCTGAAGAGTGAGATGGCTGTCCTACAGGTGAGTGCTTCTTCTGTCGGTGTCTTCAACTTTAATGGATAAAAAAATATATATATTTTTTTGCCTCGAGCTATAGTTTGTTACAGTGAGTGCTGAGGTATTTTTCATTAGTTCTACAGACTGACTTTTCCTCTCCCTCCACCTCCCTGTCTCTCCCTCCCTCTCTCTCCCCCCACCAGTCTACAGCCTCCGCTGTCTCAGAGGAGAACACAGCCAGTGAGTTCACTGAGAAAATCGGTACGTTCCTAATTACTACTGTAATGGAGAGGTCCAGAACAGGGAACTAGGATACTATGACCAGTAAACACAGATCAGCAGTACTAACAGTGACATGCTTGTTTTTTGTTTTTTTCTAGATGATTTATTAAGCTCATATAAGAATGACAGATACAAAGTGCCAATCCTTAAGGGATTCTGATACTGCCAATGATCTGTGTGTGATGAAGTCTCTGTGTCCTCTTGATTCCATCCCTTCATCGCAGCCCTGCTGGAGAAGGAAAGCAAAGAGAAGGATGAGAGGATGAATAAGATCAAGGCTGTGGCTGTGAAAGCCAGGAAGGAGCTGGACACCAGCAGGAAAGAGGCTGTGTCTCTGAAGGAGGAAGTGGAGGTGTTGAAGGCTGAGAGAGAGAGAGTGACCAGCTCAATGAAAGACATCATCCATGGAGCAGAGGGATACAAGGTACTACTCCCCCTGACCCCTATGTATTGGTAGGGAAACACCGCCCCTGATACCTAGCCCTGACCCCTATGTATTGGTAGGGAAACACCGCCCCTGATACCTAGCCCTGACCCCTATGTATTGGTAGGGAAACACCGCCCCTGATACCTAGCCCTGACCCCTATGTATTGGTAGGGAAACATCGCCCCTGATACCTAGCCCTGACCCCTATGTATTGGTAGGGAAACATCGCCCCTGATACCTAGCCCTGACCCCTATGTATTGGTAGGGAAACATCGCCCCTGATACCTAGCCTTGACCCCTCACTGCGTCTCTACCTCATACGGAATGAATAACACAGAAATCAATAGTGAATTGCTTATTAATAAGCTGTTGGTACAAATCTGAAGAGATTGTTTATGCAAATAATGAAGTGGCATTTTCCCTAGATTGTTGGCCAGTGCTGTTGTTGCTAAGTGTGTGTGCTCAATAAGGAGCTTTCTGTTTGTTTCAGTTAGTAATGCACAACAGCCACATTAAATGGGCTCAGACGGTTGTCTTTATGAATTGGCTTTGTAAGCCATTAGAGATCAAATCACTCTGCCCAGTTTAATGAGAGTTTTGTTCCAGACCTGAATGGATGGATACCCTGTCACTGTGTAGAACAGGAAGCTTGATGTAGTAGGTGTTATTCTGCATTAAACCCGAATGCCTCGATGCCTACTCAATAATGAATGTGTTTAATATTACATTTGTGTGTGTGTGTTACAGAACTTACAGCTGGACTACGACAGGCAGACAGAGCAGCTGGATAAGGAGAGAGAGAAGGTGGAGGGAGCTGAGAAACAGATCTCAGAGCTGACCAAACAACTCAACACCGCTGTACAACAGGTAACACACACAGTCCCACACCATGCTCAGTCTTCCAGCATGCTCAACCAGACCGACAATTTCCCCCTCAGTACAAATATAAACTGTCCATTTGTGAATTATTTCCATTCCACTTGTAATGATTATCATCTCCTAATAGTTTTTCTAGTGGAGTAATGGAGTGTGTGTAAATAAACCAGCGTCTGGTTCCATCTGCTGTTGTGTCTACTGAGGAAGATGCTGGTCATGGCTCTATGAGCTGACAGCTCCCCTGGGACAATGCAGACTGGAAGTACAGACAGAGAAACTCGCGTGTCTGAACAGTGTCTGAGACTTGCCTGGATGTCTTTGTTAGATATGTTGAAGAGTATTCTATGTCCCTTGCTGGCTGATTATATGGCCAAAGGGACTGGTGATTGTCAAGAACAGTGAAGTTTTCTTAAATGTGTGTTTTTCTGTGTGTTCAGCATGAGCGGCTGTGGTCGGAGAGAGAGGACCTGATGACTGGGATGGAGACTCTGAGGAGCACGGTGAGACAGATGGAAGGACAGACAGCAGAGCTACACAGGCAGACAGACGCCCTGAACAGAGACCATCAGGCTGAGAGACTACTGAAGGAACAAAAGACAAAGGTAGGTGTGTGTGTGTGTGTGTGTGTGTGTGTGTGTGTGTGTGTGTGTGTGTGTGTGTGTGTGTGTGTGTGTGTGTGTGTGTGTGTGTGTGTGTGTGTGCGCGCGCGCGCTATGTTAACTGTGTTTGTCTCTCCAGGAGCTGTGGTCGTTGCAGAAGGAGGTAGAGGAGTTGAACGTGCAGCTCCGCAGACAGAAGCAGCAGTCTCAGCAGACTGCACAGGAGCTGGAGCAGCTACGCAAGGTACACACACACACACACACACACACACATATATATATATATATATACATATACATACTGCTCAAAAAATAAAGGGAACACTTAAACAACACAATGTAACTCCAAGTCAATCACACTTCTGTGAAATCAAACTGTCCACTTAGGAAGCAACACTGATTGACAATAAATTTCACATGCTGTTGTGCTAATGGAATAGACAACAGGTGGAAATTATAGGCAATTAGCAAGACACCCCCAATAAAGGAGTGGTTCTGCAGGTGGTAACCACAGACCACTTCTCAGTTCCTATGCTTCCTGGCTGATGTTGTGGTCACTTTTGAATGCTGGCGGTGCTTTCACTCTAGTGGTAGCATGAGACGGAGTCTACAACCCACACAAGTGGCTCAGGTAGTGCAGCTCATCCAGGATGGCACATCAATGCGAGCTGTGGCAAGAAGGTTTGCTGTGTCTGTCAGCGTAGTGTCCAGAGCATGGAGGCGCTACCAGGAGACAGGCCAGTACATCAGGAGACGTGGAGGAGGCCGTAGGAGGGCAACAACCCAGCAGCAGGACCGCTACCTCTGCCTTTGTGCAAGGAGGAGCAGGAGAAGCACTGCCAGAGCCCTGCAAGATGACCTCCAGCAGGCCACAAATGTGCATGTGTCTGCTCAAACGGTCAGAAACAGACTCCATGAGGGTGGTATGAGGGCCCGACGTCCACAGGTGGGGGTTGTGCTTACAGCCCAACACCGTGCAGGACGTTTGGCATTTGCCAGAGAGCACCAAGATTGGCAAATTCGCCACTGGCGCCCTGTGCTCTTCACAGTTGAAAGCAGGTTCACACTGAGCACATGTGACAGACGTGACAGAGTCTGGAGATGCCGTGGAGAACGTTCTTCTGCCCGCAACATCCTCCAGCATGACCGGTTTGGCGGTGGTTCAGTCATGGTGTGGGGTGGCATTTCTTTGGGGGGCCGCACACCTCCATGTGCTCGCCAGAGGTAGCCTGACTGCCATTAGGTACCGAGATGAGATCCTCAGACCCCTTGTGAGACCATATGCTGGTGCGGTTGGCCCTGGGTTCCTCCTAATGCAAGACAATGCTAGACTTCATGTGGCTGGAGTGTGTCAGCAGTTCCTGCAAGAGGAAGGCATTGATGCTATGGACTGGCCGCCCGTTCCCCAGACCTGAATCCAATTGAGCACATCTGGGACATCATGTCTCGCTCCATCCACCAACGCCACGTTGCACCACAGACTGTCCAGGAGTTGGCGGATGCTTTAGTCCAGGTCTGGGAGGAGATCCCTCAGGAGACCATCCGCCACCTCATCAGGAGCATGCCCAGGCGTTGTAGGGAGGTCATACAGGCACGTGGAGGCCACACACACTACTGAGCCTCATTTTGACTTGTTTTAAGGACATTACATCAAAGTTGGATCAGCCTGTAGTGTGGTTTTCCACTTTAATTTTGAGTGTGACTCCAAATCCAGACCTCCATGGGTTGATAAATTGGATATCCATTGATTATTTTTGTGTGATTTTGTTGTCAGCACATTCAACTATGTAAAGAAAAAAGTATTTAATCAGATTATTTCTTTCATTCAGATCTAGGATGTGTTATTTTAGTGTTCCCTTTATTTTTTTGAGCTATATATATATATAATATATATATATATATATATATATATACACACACACACACAGACAGCATGGCCACTCAAATAAAGAGCTGGTGAAGCCCTTCCTTCTAACCCTCACTGAGAGTTGTGTTGCCTCTAGTCCTACAAAACAACGCTGACTCTAGAACGATGTCAAAATAACATTGTCCCCTCAAGCACTGGAAGCTGCTTTTCCATTACTCATACTAAGATGTGTGTAGAAACATGATTCAGTGTGTGTGTGGTGCGGTGTGTATCTGTTGTGAATGGGTGTGTTTTTGTCCAGGAGGCCCAGCAGAGCACGTTGTTGGACATGGAGATGGCAGACTATGAACGCCTGGTCAAAGAACTCAACACCAAACTGTCAGAGAAAGATGTGTGTGTGGAGGAGCTGAAAACACAGATACACACACACACTCAGAAAGAAGAAACACTCAACCAGGAGATCGGTACGCAGACATGTCTACATTTTTACATTCGAGTCATTTAGCAGAAGCTCTTATCCAGAGCGACTTAGTGAGTGTGTGCATTTGAATACTTTTTTTTTCATACTGGTCCCCTGTGGGAATCGAACCCACAACCCCGGAGCTGCCATGCTCTACCAACTGAGCTACACAGGACACTTATCACACCAATCACTACCGTTGCATTCCGTGTAGCTCAGTTGGTAGAGCATGGTGTTTGCAGCGCCAGGGTTGTGGGTTCGATTCCCACGGGGGGCCTGCACAGAAATAAAATGTATGAAATGTATGCATTCACTACTGTAAGTCGCTCTGGATAAGAGCATCTGCTAAATGACTAAAAATGTTTTTTTTTTAAGTCAAATGTAACTGACATAGTTCTCTTACAACTAACCTACTAAAACGGAACTAAATCAGGTTACAGTAGATCAAAATCCTTTGTTTCTAGAATGGGTTTCATTCATTATAATGATGTCCTTCAATGCATTTCTGTATTATTTCATTCCTGAAACCTGTGTGATCCTCCAGAGGGTCTGAAGTCCCAGCTGGACCAGGGGCAGGACAAGAGCGCCAAGATGAAACAACTGCTGGTGAAAACCAAGAAAGACCTGGCAGATGCCAAGCGCCAGGTCAGACTCCAGGGATCACAGTGTTGTGTTCCCCTTACTGCTTTCCCCTGTGTGTGACCTCACTACTGTATTATTATTATGAGTGTTGACAGTGTTAGGTTACGTTAATACATTGTAGTAGTCTAGTTGGTGTTGCCTTAGAAACATTTACATTGTAGTGTGTGTGTGTTTGTGCAGGAAGCCTCTCAGATGATGACCCTGGCCTCTCTGAAGGGAGACCTGGAGACCCACCAACAGCAGCTAGAGAACAGTAAGATCCAGTGCTGTGACCTGTCTGGGGAGTGCCACCGGCTGCAGGAGCAGCTGAGGACTCTGACAGAACAACAGCAGAGAACAAGCAGCTCCCTGCAACACAGACTGACCTCACTGCAGCAGGAGGCCAACACTGCCAAGGTATATACACACACACACACACACACACACACACACACACACACACACACACACACACGAACATGCACACATTTGGTTTTTCTCTCTCTCATCTCATCCTCTCTCTCCATTCTACCTCTCTCTCCCCCCTCTCTACCCTCAACCCCATCTCTCTCTCTCCACCTCTGTCTGGACCTAGCTCAACCCATCTCCCTCTCTCCACCTCTGTCTGGACCTAGCTCAACCCATCTCCCTCTCTCCCTCTCTCCACCTCTGTCTGGACCTAGCTCAACCATTCCCCTCTCTCCCTCTCTCCACCTCTGTCTGGACCTAGCTCAACCATTCCCCTCTCTCCCTCTCTCCACCTCTGTCTGGACCTAGCTCAACCCATCTCCCTCTCTCCACCTCTGTCTGGACCTAGCTCAACCCATCTCCCTCTCTCCACCTCTGTCTGGACCTAGCTCAACCCATCTCCCTCTCTCCACCTCTGTCTGGACCTAGCTCAACCCCTCTCCCTCTCTCCACCTATGTCTGGACCTAGCTCAACCCCTCTCCCTCTCCACCTATGTCTGGACCTAGCTCAACCCCTCTCCCTCTCTCCCTCTCTCCACCTATGTCTGGACCTAGCTCAACCCCTCTCCCTCTCTCCCTCTCTCCACCTATGTCTGGACCTAGCTCAACCCATCTCCCTCTCTCCACCTCTGTCTGGACCTAGCTCAACCCATCTCCCTCTCTCCACCTCTGTCTGGACCTAGCTCAACCCATCTCCCTCTCTCCACCTCTGTCTGGACCTAGCTCAACCTCTCTCCCTCTCTCCACCTCTGTCTGGACCTAGCTCAACCCATCTCCCTCTCTCCACCTCTGTCTGGACCTAGCTCAACCTCTCTCCCTCTCTCCACCTCTGTCTGGACCTAGCTCAACCCCTCTCCCACTCTCCCTCTCTCCACCTCTGTCTGGACCTAGCTCAACCCCTCTCCCACTCTCCCTCTCTCCACCTCTGTCTGGACCTAGCTCAACCTCTCTCCCTCTCTCCACCTCTCTCCCTCTCTCCACCTCTGTCTGGACCTAGCTCAACCTCTCTCCCTCTCTCCACCTCTGTCTGGACCTAGCTCAACCCATCTCCCTCTCTCCACCTCTGTCTGGACCTAGCTCAACCCCTCTCCCTCTCTCCACCTATGTCTGGACCTAGCTCAACCCATCTCCCTCTCTCCACCTCTGTCTGGACCTAGCTCAACCCATCTCCCTCTCTCCACCTCTGTCTGGACCTAGCTCAACCCCTCTCCCTCTCCATACCCTCTTTTAGCCCAGCTCAGTCAGTAGAAATAACTTCATGGATTTCCCATCAGTAGAGTTTGAGTGTGCAGCTTTTCTAAATGGTTGAAACCAAATGTTATTATTTCCCTGGGGTCTAGTGGGTGATAATGAACGGTACGGTCTGGCTTCACGGTAGAGGAAATGCTGCTGGGTTGTCTACCTCTGGGACCTACACACTAACACTGTATTATTCATTACAGTATATAATCATTCACTCACACACACACATACAGTATACAGCAGGGGTTGGCAATAGGCAGGCCCAAAATGTTTTGGGGGGGTTTTGTTTGCGGGAGGGAAAAAAAGACTGTAAAATCACCAGGAATTCAGCAAAAAAATAACAAAAATCTATTGACGTGATCTCAATGCAATCAAGATATGAAATTATTTTATCTATTTTTTTTATTTTTATACAATCTCTTTTTGGACTTAGTTGCGGTCAATTTGCAGTGTACACATTATTTTTTAAATCTTATTTCACCTTTATTTAACCAGGTAGGCTAGTTGAGAACAAGTTCTCATTTACAACTGCGACCTGGCCAAGATAAAGCAAAGCAGTGCGACACATACAACAACACAGAGTTACACATGGAATAAACAAAACATACAGTCAATAATACAATAGAAAAGTCTATATACAGTGTGTGCAAATGAGGTAAGATTAGGGAGGTAAGGCAATAAATAGGACATAGTGGCGAAATAATTACAATTTAGCAATTAAACACTGGAGTGATAGATGTGCAGAAGATGAATGTGCAAGTAGAGCTACTGGGGTGCAAAGGAGCAAAAAAATAAATAACAATATGGGGATGAGGTAGTTGGATGGGCTATTTACAGAGGGGCTATGTACAGGTACAATGATCTATCTGTAAGCTGCTCTGACAGCTGGTGCTTAAAGCTAGTGAGGGAGATATGAGTCTCCAGCTTCAGAGATTTTTGTAGTTCATTCCAGTCATTGGCAGCAGAGAACTGGAAGAAAAGGCGGCCGAAAAAGGAATTGGCTTTGGGGGTGACCAGTGAAATATACCTGCTGGAGTGCGTGCTACGAGTGTGCTGCTATGGTGACCAGTGAGCTGAGTTAAGGCGGGGCTTTACCTAGCAGAGACTTATGAATGACCTGGAGCCAGTGGGTTTGGCGACGAATATGAAGCGAGGGCCAGCCAACGAGAGCATACAGGTCACAGTGGTGGGTACTATATGGGGCTTTGGACTGCATCCACTTTGCTGAGTAGAGTGTTGGAGGCTATTTTGTAAATGACATTGCCGAAGTCAAGGATCGGTAGGATAGTCAGTTTTACGAGGGTAAGTTTGGCAGCATGAGTGAAGGATGCTTTGTTGCGAAATAGGAAGTTGATTCTAGATATAACTTTGGATTGGAGATGCTTAATGTGAGTCTGGAAGGAGAGTTTACAGTCTAACCAGACACCTAGGTATTTGTAGTTGTCTACATATTCTAAGTCAGAAGCATCCAGAGTAGTGATGCTAGACAGGCGGGCAGGTGCGGGCAGCAATCGGTTGAAGAGCATGCATTTGGTTTTACTTGCATTTAAGAGCATTTGGAGGCCACGGAAGGAGAGTTGTATGGCATTGAAGCCAAAGAAGGGCCAGAAGTATACAAAATGGTGTCGTCTGAGAATCACCAGCAGCTAGAGCGACATCATTGATGTGTACAGAGTAAAGAGTCAGCCCGAGAATTGAACCCTGTGGCACCCCCATAGAGGTTATGATGTCGTTTAGGACCTTGATCATGGCTGAGGTGCACCCATGACCAGCTCAGAAACCAGATTGCATAGCGGAGAAGGTACGGTGGGATTCGAAATGGTCGGTGATCTGTTTAACTTGGTTTTCGAAGACCTTAGAAAGGTAGGGTGGGATAGATACAGGTCTGTAGCAGTTTGGGTCTAGAGTGTCTCCCCCTTTGAAGAGGGTGATGACCGCGGCAGCTTTCCAATCTTTAGGGATCTCAGACGATGCGAAAGAGAGGTTGAACAGACTAGTAATAGGGGTTGCAACAATTGCGGCGGATAATTTTAGCGAGGGTCCAGATTGTCTAACCCGGCTGATTTGTAGGGGTCCAGATTTTGCAGCTCTTTCAGAACATCAGCTGTCTGGATTTGGGTGAAGGAGAAATGGGGAGGCTTGGGTGAGTAGCTGTGGGGGGTGCAGTGCTGTTGAACGGGGTAGGGGTAGCCAGGTGGAAAGCATGGTCAGCCGTAGAAAAATGCGTATTGAAATTCTCAATTATAGTGGATTTTTCGGTAGTGACAGTGTTTCCTAGCCTCAGTGCAGTGGGCAGCTGGGAGGAGGTGCTCTAATTCTCCATGGACTTTAGTGTCCCAGAACTTTTTGGAGTTTGTGCTACAGGATGCAAATTTCTGTTTGAAAAAGCTAGCCTTTGCTTTCCTAACTGCCTGTGTATATTGGTTCCTAACTTCCCTGAAAAGTTGCATATCGCGGGGGCTATTCGATGCTAATGCAGAACGCCACAGGATGTTTTTGTGCTGATCAAGGGCAGTCAGGTCTGGAGTGAAGTAAGGGCTATTTCTGTTCCTGGTTCTACATTTTTTGAATGGGGCATGCTTATTTAAGATGGTGAGGAGAGCACTTTTAAAGAACAACCAGGCATCCTCTACTGACGGAATGAGATCAATATCCTTCCAGGATATAATTACAGTGCCTGCAGAAAGTATTTATACTCCTTGACTTATTCCACATTTTGTTGCCTGAATTCAAAATGACTTAAATATGTTTTTTTCTCTCATCTATCTACAGACAAAACCCAATAATGTTAAAGTGAAAACATGTTTTTAGACATTTTTGTTAATTTTTTGAAAATTAAATACAGAAATATCTAATTTACATAAGTATTCACACCCCTGAGTCAATACTTTGTAGATGCACCTTTGGCAGCGATTACAGCTGTGAGTCTTTCTGGGTAAGTCTCTAAGAGTTTTCCACACCTGGATTATGCAACATTTGCCCATTTTTATTATTTTCTAAATAATTCAAGCTCTGTCAAATTGGTTGTTGATCACGTCTTGCCATAGATTTTCAAGTAGATTTAAGTCACACCTGTAACTCGGCCACTGAGGAGTATTCACTGTCTTCTTGGTAAGCAACTCCAGTGTAGATTTAGGTTTTAGGTTATTGTCCTGCTGAAAGTTGAATTCATCTCCCAGGATTTCCTGCTGAAAGGTGAATTCATCTCCCATTTTTCCTCTCTGATTTTGCCTCCATTCTGTTTCTTTTTATCCTGAAAAATTACCCTGTCCTTAACTATTACAAGCATACCCATAACATTATGCAGCCACCACTTTGCTTGAAAATATGGAGAGTGATACTCTGTAATGTGTTTGTATTGGATTTGCCCCAAATATAACACTTTGTATTCAGGACAAAAAGTGAATTGCTTTGCCACATTTTTTGCAGTATTACTTTAGTGCCATGTTGCAAACAGGATGTATGTTTTAGAATATTTTTTTATTCTGTTGAGGCTTCCTTTTCACTCTGTCATTTAGGTTAGTATTGTGGAGTAACTACAATATTGTTGAGCCATCTTCAGTTTTCTCCTATTACAGCCATTAAACTCTGTAACTGTTTTAAAGTCACCATTGGCCTCATGGTGAAATCCTTCAGTGGTTTCCTTCCTCCAACAACTGAGTTAGGAAGGACGCCTGTATCTTTCTAGTGATTGGGTGTGTTGATAAGCCATCCAAAGTGTCATTAATAACTTCACCATGCTCAAAGAGATATATTTGATGCCTGCTTTTTAAATGTTTGCTTATCTACCAATAGGTGCCCTTTGTGAGACGTTGGAAAACCTCCCTGGTCTTTATGGTTGAATCTGTGTTTGAAATTCACTACTCAGCTCAGGGTCCTTACAGATAATTGTATATGTGGGGTACAGAGATGAGGTAGTCATTCAAAAATCATGTTAAACATTATTGCACACAGAGTGAGTCCATGCAACTTATTGTGAGTTGTTAAGCACATTTTTACTCCTGAACTTATTTAGGCTTGCCATAACAAAGGGTTTGAATACTTATTGACTCAAGACATTTCAGCTTTTCATTTGTTATTAATTTGTAAACATAATTCCACTTTGGCACTGTATGTTCCAGCCCCGCGACCATTTGCTCTGACATAAATTGTCTCGCTGCTGAATGTAGTTGCCTACCCCTGCTATACACCGTCATATTTATAGCTGCTGATCTGCAGAAACACACCTAATTACACTTCAGGGTGAAAATAGAGAGACCGGTACCACGTAATATGTGTGCTTACAAACAGTTTAAGGATTTTAATTAATTACAACTTACAATCAATGTGTGGTGTGTATTCTGTTTCCAGGCTGAGCTGTCATTTGTCACTACTGAGTTTGACAGCTATAAGGTCAGAGTTCACAATGTCCTCAAACAGCAGAAGAACAAGAGTTCGGCCCAGAGTGACGGACACACCACCAAACAGGAGAGGTATAGCTACAGATACTGTGTGTGTGTGTGTGTGTGTGTGTGTGTGTGTGTGTGTGTGTGTGTGTGTGTGTGTGTGTGTTATATGGTGACACATTTGATGTGTGTTATATGATGATAATGTGTGTGACAGAGAGCAGATGGAGTCCATGGTGGACCAGTATAAAGCCAAACTGCAGGACAGTCAGCAGAGTCTGGCGGTGAGCACTGCAGAGTTCCAACAGCTCCAGATGGAACACGACACGCTGCTGGAACGACACAACAAGATACTGCAGGAGACCATCGCTAAAGAGGCTGAACTCAGAGAGCGGTGTGTGGAGGAGGAGTAGCCTTGCCTGAAGACTAGTATTAGCTCCCAGAGCTCATGTCTTTAGCTCAGCGGGCTAACGTTTCCCATCTCTCCTTTATCTTCCTCCAGACTCCTGTCTCTCCAGGCAGAGAGTATGTCGCTGCGGACAGAGCTGGCCCAGACGGTGGGTCAACTTACCTCCCAGGCCGACGCCCAACGCTCAGGGTTCCGGGAGCAGATCCGCCACCTTCAGGACGAACACAGAACTACAGTAGAGACCCTGCAGAACCAGATGACCAGGCTGGAGAACCAACTGTTCACATTGCAGAGCCAGACCGGTAAGACCAGAGAGGCTGAGGATTGGGTTGAGAGTGGGAAAGAATGGAGTGCGGTTCTGGAGAGGAAAAGAGAGGAGGGGGGTGAGTGTTGGGTTAGAGAGCCAGCGGAGAGTGAGAAGGGGATGGAGACCAGGGGAAGAGTAGAGAGAGGGGTTGTGAGTTGAGCATGAGAGAGCAGAGCTTATAGACCTTATACAGTGAGCACCATAATTCATTGGACAGTGACCATTTTTTGGTTATTCTGGTTCTGCACTCTAGCACTTTTTGAGTTTGAAAGAATACAATGACAATGAGGGTGAAGTGCAGACTGTCAGCTTTAATTTGAGGGTATTTTCATACATATCGGATGAACCGTTTAGAAATGACAGCACCTTTTGTACATGGTCCCCCCATTTTTAAGGTACTACAAGTATTTGTTGAATTGTCTTCACAGATGTGTGTCATTAGGCAGGTGTATTCATTTGTGTCGTTAGTGAATGCAGGAGAGTTGTTGATGAATAGTATTGATTCTAGACTTGTTGTTGGGGTGTGACAACATGAGGAAGACAGCAGTGTCGATGCAAATGAAGCTGGCCGTCATAAGGCTCAGAAATGAAAATCAATCAATCAGGAACATTGCAAAAACCCTGGGCACGCCAACAGTTTGGTTCATCATTAACAAGAACAAAACAACCGGTGAATTCAATTATGTCAAAAGACCTGGTAGACTGAGGAAGACCACTGTAGTGGATGACCGGAGAATACTCTCTATGGTGAAGAAAACCCCCTGACAACAGCCCATCAGATCAAAAACACTCTCCTGGATGCAGGTGGAGATGTGTCAAAGTCTACCATACGTAGAAGACTACACCAGCAGGACTACAGAGGGTACACTACAAGATACAAACCACTGATAAGCCTGAAGAACAGAAAGGCGAGATTATAGTTTTCTAAAAAGCACCTAAAAGAGCCCCAAGAGTTCTGGAAAAAAGTATTGTGGACAGATGAGACAAAGATTAACATGTACCAGAGTGATGGAAAGAGGAAAGTGTGGAGAAAAAAAAGACATGCCCATAATCCAAAGCATACCACCTCATCCGTGAAACATGGTGGAGGGGGTGTTATGGCTTGGGCCTGTATGGCTGCCAGTGGAACAGGCTCACTTGTCTTCATCGATGATGTGACTGCAGACAGAAGTAGAACAATGAATTCTGAAGTCTACAGAAATATTTTATCTGCTCAAATAAAACCAAATGCCTCCAAACTCATTGGATGGCATTTCATCATGCAACAAGACAATGACCCTAAACATTAGGGCAACGAAGGGGTTTTTGACGGCCAAAAAGTGGAAAATCCTTGACTGGCCGAGTCAATCACCGGATCTGAATCCAATTGAACATGCATTTTCCATGCTGAAGAGGAGACTGAAGGCAATAAGTCCCCGAAACAAGCAGGAACTGAAGATGGCTGCAGTACAAGCCTGGCAGAGCATCACCAGGGAAGATACCCAGCGTCTGGGGATGTCGATGCATCGCAGACTGAAGATGGCTGCAGTACAGGCCTGGCAGAGCATCACCAGGGAAGATACCCAGCGTCTGGTGATGTCGATGCATCGCAGACTGAAGATGGCTGCACTACAGGCCTGGCAGAGCATCACCAGGGAAGATACCCAGTGTCTGGTGATGTCGATGCATCGCAGACTGAAGATGGCTGCAGTACAGGCCTGGCAGAGCATCACCAGGGAAGATACCCAGCGTCTGGTGATGTCGATGCATCGCAGACTGAAGATGGCTGCAGTACAGGCCTGGCAGAGCATCACCAGGGAAGATACCCAGCGTCTGGTGATGTCGATGCATTGCAGACTGAAGATGGCTGCAGTACAGGCCTGGCAGAGCATCACCAGGGAAGATACCCAGCGTCTGGTGATGTCGATGCATTGCAGACTGAAGATGGCTGCAGTACAGGCCTGGCAGAGCATCACCAGGGAAGATACCCAGCGTCTTGTGATGTCGATGCATCGCAGACGTCAAGCAGTCATTGCATGCAAAGGATATGCGACCAAATATTAACAATGATTACTTTATTCTACATTATGTTAAACTGTCCAATGTTTTTTGATGCCTGAAAATGGGGGGGACTATGTACAACAGCTTCTATCATTTCTAAACGGTTCTTCCGATATGTATGAAAATACCCTCAAAGTAAAGCTGACAGTCTGCACTTCACCCTCATTGTCATTGTATCCTTTCAAACTCAAAGTGCTAGAGTGCAGAACCAAATTTACAAAGAAATGGTCACTGTCCAATGAATTATGGTGCTCACTGTATATCACCTCCCACACAGGTGTTTACGCCACTCGGCGTAAACACACACTCCATCTATCTCTCTATCTTTTCATCTTCCTCATCTAGTGTGGTAGTGCAGCTGTTTAAAGATGGGAGAGAGAGCTGAGTGAGAGGGGACTTCCTTCATCTCAGCCTGGCCAGGTGTTAGTTAGTGTGAAGGCTACAAAGAGCCCATCCAGCCTTAACCAGGCCTGGTCTGCCTGCCCCTCTGGGTAGCACCAGCACACTGACATCTGGAGAGCCTGGTCGTTAGTGCCACCCTAACACACAATTTGGGCGCAGTTGCACTTCTGGAGACAGCAAGGCTGGATCCCTTCTTATAATCAGAAATAACTTCTGCTTCTTGTCTCTCTTCCTTCATCTGCACTGAACCTTAAACGCTTTAAGACTTGATTGAATCTTAAAGTGAAAATGATGTTAACTTCAAGTGCAAGTTAGGGTCAAGAGGTTCCAGAGAGACTCCACCACTGTGGGTGTTCTCTAGGGTGTGAAGAGCAGGGCAGGCTGCAGGTGGTTCTACCCACACGTCTCTCACTCTCTCTGTCCATCAATCAGACACCCGCCCTATTTCTTTCTCTACCTCTGTCTCTCTCTCTCACACAGATACACACACACACACACACACACACCTACCAATATGAAGTCTGCTCTTTTTCAGCACAGTTATTTTTATCATCCTCTGTTCATGAACTTATCTCACATCAGCACCCTCTCATGGTGAAGTAGGGAATTACATTGTTGCACTCTGCCCGACGAGATATGTGTTGTCTTACTCTCTCTCCACTGTCCCCTCCCCCCGGTCTCTCTCCACCGTCCAGCTCCAGTCCAGACCAGTCGTAAGCCAGTGGTGGACCGCCGGACTGTAGACCAGGGGGCGATGGGGGGGCTGGGCCTGGGCCTCAGTGACCTCCAGTCCATGGCTAGAGAAGAGGGGGAGGGCATGGAGACCACTGAGACAGAATCCCTGTCCCCCCCACACACACCCCTACCCTCACTGGAGCATCTACTCACCTCCCCAGACCCCAAACAGGGTATGAGTTTGTGTCCATGCATGAGTTCAAAGGCTACATACTGTACTTGGTTTTATTCCGACAAGAGACATGTATTCGAGATGCTGTGTCTGTGAATACGCCTGTCTGCTAAAGGAGCATTTGTTTGTGTGATTGGTTTCAGAGCCGTTTGTGTGGCAGGTGGAGCCGACTAAAGTGGAGTTAAGTCAGAAGTTGACCACAGCTACACGCAGTATGGAACACATGAACAGGCTACTGCATGAGACGGAGGCTACCAACGCTGTTCTGATGGAACAGGTCAATGTATGTACCCTCTCTCTCTCCCCCCCCCCCCCACACACACACCACACACACACACACACACGTCATACTTGTGTCGGTATTCGTTCTTCTGTAGCTGTTGAAGTCTGAGGTGCGTCGTCTGGAACGAAACCATGAGAGAGAGAAGAGTGTAGCCAACCTGGAGTATCTGAAGAATGTCCTCCTGCAGTTTATCTTCCTGCGGTCAGGCAGCGAGAGACAGGCTCTGCTCCCCGTCATACACACCATGTTACAACTCAGCCCTGAGGAGAAGAATAAACTGGCTGCTATCGCAATGGGTAGGTACACACACACTGTATAAACAGACACACCCACACACACGCTGTACATACACACATACTCTCTCTCACACACACACCTATCAATCTCTTAGTGTGAGTAGTACGTTGAGTGAAGTTGCAGTTGCAATATTTCATGGAGGTTAACATTGGGATGTTTAGTGCTGGGCACCCCAACTGGTGGCCTGCGGACTGAATTTAGCCCACGGTTGATTTTATTTGCTGAGAAATGTTTGAATTGTTGGACATAAGACTGTAAAAACCCAGCAAATTAGCTCCAAGTGATTTGTTCCAAAGTGTACAAAACATTGATATAGACTGACCAGGTGAAAGCTATGACCTCTTATTGACTTCAATCAAATCAAAGTTTATTTGTCACATGCGCCGAATACAACAGGTGTAGTCCTTACAGTGAAATGCTTACTTACAGGTTCTAACGAACAGTGCAATTTTTAAGTAAAAAATAGGTATTAGGTGAACAATATATAAGTAAAGAAATAAAAACTGTGACAATAACAATAGCGAGGCTATATACAGGTGGTACCGGTACAGAGTCAATGTGCGGGGGCACCGGTTAGTCGGGCTAATTGAGTTAATATGTACATATAGGTATAGTTAAAGTGACTATGCATAGATGATAAACAGAGAGTAGAAGCAGCGTAAAAAAGGGGTTGGGGGGGCTGGGTGGGACGCAATGCAAATAGTCCGGGTAGCCATTTGATTACCTGTTATTGTGGCTTGGGGGTAAAAACTGTTGAGAAGCCTTTTGGTCCTAGACTTGGCGCTCCGGTACCGCTTGCCGTGTTGTAGCAGTGTAGATGAAGAGGAGACGGGTTAAATAATGATTTTTAAGCCTTGAGTGTCATTCAGGGGGTGAAAGGGAAAGACAAAAGATTTAAGTGCCTTTGAAACGGGGTATGATAGTATGTTCCATGCGCACCGGTTTGAGTGTGTCAAGAACTGCAACGCTGCTGGGTTTTCACGCTCATCAGTTTCCCATGTGTATCAAGAATGGTCCACCACCCAAGGACATCCAGCCAACTTGACGCAACTGTGGGAAGCATTGAAGTCAACATGTGCCAGCATCCTTGTGGAGTGCTTTCGAGACCTTGTAGTCCATGCCCCGATGAATTGAAGCTGTTCTGAGGACAAAAGCGGGTGCAAACTCAATATTAGGAAGGTATTCCTAATGTTTTGTGCACTCAGTGTATGTGATTGTATACCAATGTAAGCAAGGTTTGAAATTATTATGTTTTAGTCAAATATTATACGGAGTGGCTACAGATAAGGAGTTTATGTATCCTAATTTGCTCAGGCAAAAAATATGGATATTTCTGCACATTTTACATAGTTGAGTGCCCACTCCGCTGCCGCTCCCCCCTCTCCTCCTAGACTGCCTTTGTTTTTTCATCATCATTGAAACAGTTCCTAAGCTGTGCAAGAGGCAGACAGGCTGTCAAGTGGGCTTCTTTTTTTCAGGAACTACGATATGGCAGCCTCTATAAAGATTAGCCTACATCACACAAAATGCTAATAGTTTTTTATCCAAAGTGTAGGGACTGAGTCCTGCTTGTGCAATTGCAATATCCATTGCAACAGACAGACCGAGAAGGTTGTAGCCTTTATAATATGTTTTGGAAGGTACGTTCAAATGGCTGCAGGGTTTTTATTTAAACTGTTCAGAAATGAGACATGGGCTATATCATCATGGTTCAGAAGAGTGAAGAGTGAAACGTGAAGGGGGGGGCAGCAGCAACCTTAGAAAAATGTATGTGTGCAGAAAGTCACACATGTGCAGAATGTGATCTGGATCCTTAGCTTAAAGAAAGAGGTTTCCAGAAGGGGCAGGCAGGGGCGAAAACTCCTTATCCACGGCCAATATTATATCTGTCTGGGCATCTTGCAATCAATTTGCTTTCTACTAATTATTTGTAATTATGTTACGGCCCCCTGACCATCCGCTCAAGAAAACGTTGTCCCGTGGCTGGATCTAGTTGATGATCCCTGGTATAGTGTATAGTAAATACTGTGTGTGTTGGTACTGTAGTGTCCTACCTGTGTCTCTGAACCAGTCTCTTTCTGCTTCAGGTGAGGAGGAAGTGGGAGGAGCAAAAGGCTCAGGATGGACCTCCTACCTTCACAGCTGGTCTGGCATCAGATAAAGACACATCAGCTACTGCCATCTCTACCTGCCTTCACTTTCATCTGATCAATATGTCTGATCAACTGGAGTTATTGAAAAGTATTCAAATATAATTTATGATCATTAATCTACTTGAAATGAAGCAAGTGCTGACAGCAGCAAAACAAGCCAGTGCTCTTTCAACTGTTTAGTTACTGGACCGGTGATGGTGTGATGATTCCTCAATGCCTCACATTCAATACTTTGATTTGTTTTTTACGACTGAATTTGTAGCTTCGTAATAATCCGCTCCATGCGGATTAAATGGTTAAAATGATTAATGAAGTGAACTATGACTGTGATAACACATTTCACTTAAGATCTAATGTAGAGTTGTCAATCGACAATTATAACAATTCACACCTGTTTCGATGTATCAAGATTACATACCAAAGAATGCTCTGGTAATATCTAGGTATGTAGTCTGTAATTGGTCCGTGTGTGTGTGTGTGTGTATATAGTAATTATGTACTTGCTGTGAAATTACAATGTTATTGCAATGTGGGACTGCTTTTGTTCAAGTTAACCAAACATGCTGAAAGGGTACAGGATATCAATGACTGGGTCAAATTGAAGCCTCCTGCTCTGTAGTCCTATGGTTGTATTTCATATCACGTCATCATTTACAAACCGCTATCTTTGCACTTGAATTTACAAATTTAGTGGACTAGCACCAACTGTGACATGAGGTATAGGAGTCACATTAGGCTCTCATTTACTATGACCAAGGCTGTGCCTGAAATTGTACTCTTATTTCCCATATATTGCACTATATTGGGATAAAGTGCCGGTTCAGATTTGGCTCATCTCTTACCCAGGGTTATATGCTAATGTCATTGTTCTGTGTTATTCCTAAGGCATATTAATGAATGAGGCCAGATGGGGACAAGTAATACATGGGAATAACTGAATGTACTCTTAATGAATAATTGTATATTTAAACTGGGAAAGTATATTGTTAGGCTATAAAATATGAATGATTACTGATGTTGTAAACTGGTGAGGGTTTCCAGTCCTCACAGTTTGGTTGAAGTTGATATCCGCTCTGGGTTAAGACATGATTTAGAAAAGGACAAATAAATCAAAGTTAAGCATACATTTTAGGTCAACCATTTTATATAAAAAGGAGACCTGCAATCAGTAGCAAAACCACCATCCTTTTTCCTACGAGATTATTTAACTGTGAATAAACATGACAATATATATACTATTTATTTATTATAATTTTTTTACTTTCTTGGCCTGCCGCTACTCTTGTTCATCTAAAAATGTAATGTCTCATCTCAACTTTTTAAGTCACCCCAATGAAATGATTTTGAGGTAAATTGATGTAATATTTGGTCATTTAGAAAAAGTTCTATCATCTAAATAAGTTACAGTATATCTATAAAAGTTGTTATATTTACCAATAGGGAAGCCTAAAGAGCAATAATCCACACATTTAGAGAGAAAAAATGTAAAGGCATGCTCCAGTCTCCTTTTCACCTCATGTATCACCTGATTTACTTAATAAAGGTAAATCTCGATTGGTGATCCAGGTGTCCTCTGACATGGTGGGGGGTGGGCCTTTCCTTTTAGTTCTCTATTACTCCTCTATTGTTCCTCAAGCAAGGTGGGAGACCGATCGATCGGAGCGCACCATCCGGCCTACTCCACGAAGTTTGCACATCACTCTTAAAAAATAGCATTTTGCTACCCCTAAAAAAAATTGTACCTTTAAGTGTGTACATTACTATATTTATACGTGGGATATTGTTTTTCAACAGGAAAAGTAAAGAAATAGCTGACGTCACCAGTCTTTTCAAACAACTTTTACACTAAAGGGGCATCATTATTTTCACAATTGCACAGTATTGTTCCAATCTCAGTATTTTAGGTACACCCCCTTGTGCACGAAAATGGTTCGCTCTTACAGTGAGTCACGTGGCCGTGGATTGCTATATAAAGCAAGCAGACAGGCATTCAGTTACTGTTCGATTGAATGTTAGAATGGGCAAAACGAGTGACCTAAGCGACTGACTGTGGTATAATAGTCGGTGCCAGGCACACCGGTTCCAGTATCTCAGAAACAGCCGGCCTCCTTTGCTTTTCACACACAACAGTGTCTAGGGTTTACCTAGAATGGTGCGACAAACAAAAAACATCCAGTCAGCGGCAGTCCTGTGGGTGAAAACAGCACGTTAATCAAATGTTATTTGTCACATGCGCCGAATACAACAGTGAAATGCTTACGTACAAGCCCTTAACCAACAATGCTTTAAGAAGTACATTTTATTTTGAAAATATAAAATAAAAGTAACAAATAATTAAACAGCAGCAGTAAAATATCAAGCAGGACTATATACAGGGGTACCGGTATAGAGTCAATGTGTGGGGGCACCAGTTGAGGTAATTGAGGTAATATGTACATGTAGGTAGAGTTAAAGTGATTATGCGTAGATTATAAACAGAGCAGCAGCAGCGTAAAAGAGGGGTCTGGGTAGCCCTTTGATTAGCTGTTCAGGAGTCTTATGACTTAGGGGTAGAAGCTGTCTCGACTTGGCTCTCCAGTACCGCTTGCCATGCGGTAGCAGAGAGAACAGTCTATGACTAGGGTGGCTGGAGTCTGACAATGTTTAGGGCCTTCCTCTGACACCGCCTGATATAGAGGTTCTGAATGGCGGGAAGCTTGGCCCCAGTGATGTACTGGGCCGTATGCTGTACTGGCCTTCCCTGTAGCTCAGTTGGTAGAGCATGGTGTTTGCAACACCAGGGTTGTGGGTTCGATTCCCACGGGGGGCCAGCACAGGAAAAAAAATGTATGAAATTAAATGTATGCATTCACTACTGTAAGTCGCTCTGGATAAGAGCGTCTGCTAAATGACTAAAAATGTAAATGTAAAAATGTATGCACTACCCTCTGTAGTGCCTTGCGGTCAGAGGCCGAGCAGTTTCCATACCAGGCAGGGATGCAGCTGTAGAACCTTTTGAGGATCTGAGGACCCATGCCAAATGTTTTCAGTCTCCTGAGGGGGAATAGGCTTTGTTGTGCCCTCTTCACGACTGTCTTAGTGTGTTTGGACAATGATAGTTTGTTGGGGATGTGGACACCAAAGAACTTGAAGCTCTCAACCTGTTCCACTACAGCCCGTCGTTGTCGGTGATCAGGCCTACCACTGTTGTGTCATTGGCGAACTTGATGATGGTGTTGGAGTCGTGCCTGGCCATGCAGTCATGAGTGAACAGGGAGTACAGGATGGGACTGAGCACGCACCCCTGAGGGGCCTCCGTGTTGAGGATCAGCGTGGCGGATGTGTTGTTCCCTACCCTTACCACCTGGGGGCGGCCCGTCAGGAAGTCCAGGATCCAGTTGCAGAGGGAGGTGTTAAGTCCCAGGGTCCTTGGCTTAGTGATGAGCTTTGAGGGCACTATGGTGTTGAACGCTGAGCTGTAGTCAATTAATAGCATTCTCACATAGGTGTTCCTTTTGTCCAGATGGGAAAGGGCAGTGTTGAGCGCAATAAAAATTGCATCATCTATGGATCTGTTGGGGCGGTATGCAAATTGGAGTGGGTCTAGGGTTTCTGGGATAATGGTGTTGATGTGAGCCATGACCAGCCTTTCAAAGCACTTCATGGCTACAGGCGTGAGTGCTATGGGTCGGTAGTCATTTAGGCAGGTTACCTAAGTGTTCTTGGGCACAGGGACTACGGTGGTTTGCTTGAAACATGCTTTATTACAGACTCAGTCAGGGACAGGTTGGAAATGTCAGTGAAGACACTTGCCAGTTGGTCAGCGCATGCTCGGAGTACACATCCTGTTAATCCGTCTGTCCCTGCGGCCTTGTGAATGTTGACCTGTTTAAAGGTCTTACTAACATCGGCTACGGAGAGCGTGATCACACAGTCATCCGGGAACAACTGGTGCTCTCATACATGTTTCAGTGTTACTTGCCTCGAAGCGAGCATAGAAGTAATTTAACTCGTCTGGTAGGTTTGTGTCACCGGGCAGCTCGTGGCTGTGCTTCCCTTTGTAGTTTGTAATAGTTTGCCAGCCCTGCCACATCCAACGAGCGTCGGAGCCAGTGTAGTACGATTCGATCTTAGTCCTGTATTGATGCTTTGCCTGTTTGATGGTTTGTCAGAGGGCATAGCGGGATTTCTTACAAGCTTCTCGGTTAGAGTCCCACTCCTTAAAAACGGCAGCTCTACCCTGTAGCTCAGTGCGGATGTTGCCTGAAATCCATGGCTTCTTATTGGGGTATGTACGTACGGTCACTGTGAGGATGACGTCATTGATGAAACCAGTGACTGATGTGGTGTACTCCTCAATGCCATCGGAAGAATCCGTTATAGACCTATATCCATCCTGCCCTGCCTCTCTAAAGTCTTTGAACGCCAAGTTAATAAACAGATCACTGACCATTTTGAATCCCACCGTACCTTCTCCGCTGTGCAATCCGGTTTCCGAGCTGGTCACGGGTGCACCTCAGCCACGCTCAAGGTATTAAACGATATCATAACCGCCACCGATAAAAAAACAGTACTGTGCAGCCGTCTTCATAGACCTGGCCAAGGCTTTCGACTCTCAATCACCGTATTCTTATCGGCAGACTCAATTGCCTTGGTTTTCTCAAATGACTGCCTCACCTGGTTCACCAACTACTTTACAGACAGAGTTCAGTGTGTCAAATCGGAGGGCCTGTTGTCCGGAACTCTGGCAGTCTCTATGGGGGTACCACAGGGTTCAATTCTCGGGCCGACTCTTTTCTCTGTATATATCAATTATGTCGCTCTTGCTGCGGGCGATTCCCTGATCCACCTCTACGCAGACGACACCATTCTGTATACATCTGGCCCTTCTTTGGACACTGTGTTAACTAACCTCCAAATGAGCTTCAATACCATACAACACTCCTTTTGTGGCCTCCAACTGCTCTTAAACGCTAGTAAAACCAAATACATGCTTTTCAACCATTCGCTGCCGCACTTGCCCGCCCGACTAGCATCACTATCCTGGACGGTTCTGACCTAGAATATGTGGACAACTACAAATACCTAGGTGTCTGGCTAGACTGTAAACTCTCCTTCCAGAGTCATATTAAGCATCTCCAATCCAAAATCAAATCTAGAATCGGCTTTCTATTTCACAACAAAGCCTCCTTCACTCACGCCGCCAAACTTACCCTAGTAAAACTGACTATCCTACCGATCCTTGACTTCGGCGATGTCATCTACAAAATAGCTTCCAATACTCTACTCAGCAAACTGGATGCAGTCTATCACAGTGCCATCCGTTTTGTTACCAAATCCCCTTATACCACCCACCACTGCGACTTGTATGCTTTAGTCGGCTGGCCCTCGCTACATATTCGTCGCTAGACCCACTGGCTCCAGGTCACCTATAAGTCTATGCTAGGTAAAGCGCCGCCTTATCTCAGCTCAATGGTCACGATAAAAACACCCAACTGTAGCACGTGCTCCAGCAGGTATATCTCACTGGTCATCCCCAAAGCCAATTCCTCCTTTGGCTGCCTTTCCTTCCAGTTCTCTGCTGCCAGTGACTGAAACTAATTGCAAAAATTGCTGAAGCTGGAGACTTATATTTCCCTCACTAACTTTAAACATCAGCTATCTGAGCAGCTAACCGATCGCTGCAGCTGTACATAGTCCATCTGTAAATAGCCCACCCAATCTACCTACCTCATCCCCATACTGTTTTTATTTACTTTTCTGCTCTTTTGCACACCAGTATTTCTACTTGCACATCATCATCTGCTCATTTATCACTCCAGTGTTAATCTGCTAAATTGTAATTACTTCGCTACTATGGCCTATTTATTGCCTTACCCCCTGCCATACACACTGTATATAGACTTTCTTTTTTCTATTGTGTTATTAATTTTACGCTTGTTTATTCCATGTGTAACTCTGTGTTGTTGTTTGTGTCGCACTGCTTTGCTTTATCTTGGCCAGGTCGCAGTTGTAAATGACAACTTGTTCTCAACTAGCCTACCTGGTTAAATAAAGGTGAAATAATAAAAATAAAAATCCCGGAACATATTCCAGTCTGTGCTATCAAAATAGTCCTGTTGCTTAGCATCTGATTCATCTGACCACTTTCTTATTGACCGAGTCACTGGTGCTTCCTGCTTTAGTTTTTAGCTTGTAAGCAGGAATCAGGAGGATAGAATTATGGTCAGATTTGCCAAATGGAGGGTGAGGCAGAGCTTTCTATTTATCTTTGTGTGTGGAGTAAAGGTGGTCCAGAGTTTTTTCCCTCTGGTTGCACATTTAACATGCTGATAGAAATGAGGTAAAACCAATTTGAGTTTCCCTGAATTAAAGTCCCCGGCCACTAGGAGCGCCGCCTCTGGATGAGAATTTTCCTGTTTGCTTATGGCCGTAAACAGCTCATTGTGTGCGGTCTTATTGCCAGCATCTGTCTGCGGTGGTATATAGACAGCTACGAAAAATATAGATACTCTACCTCAGGCGAGCAAAACCTCGAGACTTCCTTAGCTTTCATGCACCAGCTGTTGTTTACAAATATGCATAGACTGCCGCCCCTTGTTTTACCAGAGGCCGCTGTTCTATCCTGCCAAAAAAGCCTAAAACCTGCCAGCTGTATGTTAATCATGTTGTCGTTCAGCCACGACTCGGTGAAACATAGGATATTACAGTTTTTAATGTCCCGTTGGTAGGATATACTTGCTCATAGTTCGTCTATTTTATTATCAATTGATTGTACATTGGCTAATAGGACCGATGGTAAAGGTAGATTACCCTCTCAGCGACGATCCTTACAAGGCACCCGGACCGTCGTCCATGATATCTCCATCTTTTCCCCTGCGAATGACAGGGATCATGGCCTTGTCGGGTGTCTGGAGTAAATCCTTCCCGTCAGACTCGTTGAAGAAGAAGAATTCCTCCAGTACGGGGTGAGTAATCGCTGCCCTGATATCAAGAAGCTCTTTTCGGTCATAAGACATGGTGTCAGAAACATTATATACAAAATAAGTTACAAATAACGCAAAAAAAAACACACAATAGCACAATTGGTAACGGGATCGTAAAACGGCGGCCATCTCCTTCGGCGCCATTATCTGTAATAACAAGAATTGTGCAAGCTAACACAGGCAGGCCACAAACAGGCAAATAACGGCGCAGTACAACAGTGTGCAGAACGGCATCTCGGAACGCACAACTCTTCGGTCCTTGTCATGGATGGGCTATTGCAGCAGACAATCACACCGGGTTCCACTCCTATCAGCTAAAAACAAGAAGCGGCTCCAGTGTGATCGCCTGGTCCGACGAATCCCGGTTCCTTTTGCATTATCCTGATGTCAGAGTCAGAATTTGGCATAAGCAGCATGAGTCTATGGCCCCATCCTGCCTGGTGTCAACAGTACAGGCTGGTTAGTTGATGGTGTATTGGTGTGGGAAACCTTTTCCTGGCACACGTTAGGTCCCTTGATACTAATTGAGCAACGTTTGTACTCCACAGCGTATCGGTAGTTGTTCTGGAGGCAAAGGGGGGTCCAACCTGGTACTAGATGGGTGTACCTAATAAACTGTTTATTGGGTGTATATAAAACACTGGATAATTACGCTTTTAACTGCACTGGGCCTTTAAAGGAAAATTCCTCCCAAAAACTTTGGGTATTTGTTTCATTAGTCCATTGTTGATATAGTTCCAAAATGTTTTGCATGTCAGCAATCAAGTTTTCAAGATATATATAACTTTCAAAATACATAATTACAGCAGGTATGATACATTTCGCTTTTAAGAGTTAATTACTCCAAATAAAATTGATTTTAACACACTAATCTTCAGGGGACAAATGCCCACTTTCAAAGTTTCTGTTTTTATCAAATAACACACATAAACTATTAATTCTGCCCACTTGCCTAAGGATGGCCAGTTTGCACATATCTACATTTTACCAAATGTATACTTTTTTTGTGTCTGAAAATGGACATGTTCATTAAGGGAGGCGTTTCCCCCCAACATAACCTCTACGGGTCTGGAGAGGCTACAGCATTGATAGACCTTCCAGATATTTTCCTCTCGTCTTATTCGAGAAATATACTGTATGTTCCAATTACATGACCTAAGCTCACTGAGCACTAGTAGGTCTTTAACGTTTACATTCTTATGGTTAAATCTCGTTTTGTTAATTTGACCTAATGTTAATACATCAAATAGTCTACAGTAGACTACAACATTTTCGAGCAGCGCCCTACTGCGCCTAGTTATTTTCTCCAGTAGCATGTAAGAAGTAGGCTATACGACTTAGAGCTCACATTTGTGTGTAATAGTTTGCCAAATATCACACATTTTTCACTGTGGGAAATCGATGCTGCTCGGGTAGATTTCCTCAAACATCCGTCCATGTTAAACGAAGAAATATGTTGGAAATACACAGTGCAATATAATACCAACATTTAGCTAGTGCATGAAGTTTAAAGTTGAAGTTTTATATTTAACCTGCTGTCCATATATGCATCTGGTATTTACAGTAAAGACTAGTCTACTGTAAGCTATCGTGATCCTACATGGATGACTTGACTAGAATAAGAAGCTTAGAGGGCGGGTCTAGTCCGGTTAAATTACATTTTAAAGCAGTAGCCAGACATCGACAGAGAAAGAAATAGGCGAGGCTCATTCGCCATTAGTAAGAAAGTATCGCTTGTAAACAATAGCCTATACAAAAAAAGACATCCACTCGAGTCCCAAACATCTCGAAAAAAGTGCCGTTGGAGACGAAGTACCCCTGCAGCCAAGAAGAAGTTGGGGGTGGCCGAAGAAATGACCAATGGCAACGGGTGAGTACTGAAAAGAAAACACGTGTTATGATCGCCCAAATGTGCTTCTTAAAAGTGTTGGTAGTCTGTGTGTTGACTCAGGACAAACAAAGCTGCAGCCTGTTGCATTCAATGATCCTGCACAGCGCTGTCTGTCTGCGGGGTGTAGTTGCGCACAGATGAATTGATGCAGTGCTTAACTATCATCTATCCATACTTGATTTACATTAGACCAGTCAGGGTGTGATCACTACTGCAACAATGTAACAATCACTTTATGGCCTACTTGAGTTCTACTGTATTAGGCTACTGAACAGCTGGGGAAGTGATGATCACTCTGGTTAGGCCTATTCACAATGAGATATGGGCAAAAGTTGTCTTTGTTTGCTGCTCTGCACTACTGCTGAGATTTAAAGCCTGAATTAGACTGTGTATAGTTGTAGGCCTACTTTACAGTTATTGACCTACTTGTTGCAAACTTGATGAAAGTACAGCCTGGGACCATCTGAAACCTTGTGGTCACTACGGGACAACAGTGCTATACCGTCTGTGTTCGTGATTCCTCACGAAACCCAGACAAAAAAAGACCATGTGTACAAAACATTAGGAGCACCTGCTCTTTCCATGACATACGCAGACAAGGTGAATCCAGGTGAAATGCCACTTTCAAAACAACTGGGAACTCTGAAAAATGCAAGGTCAAATCATGACATCAGTGACCTTCAGGTCGGCAAGTCGGAGCTCTAGAAAGAGGCCAGAGTTCCCAAGCTGGAATTCCAAATTGGATGACTGTTCAAATCGATTTTTCCAAGTCTGAGCTCGTTTTTTTTCAGAGTTCCCAGTTGTTTTGCACGCACTCTGGTCGGAAGTCGGAGATTTTCAAGTTCGGAGATCCGAGCTCCCAGTTGTTTTGAACTCGGCAAAAGCTATGATCCCTTATCGATGTCACCTGTTAAATCCACTTCAATCAGTGTAGATGAAGGGAGACAGGTTAAACATTAAGAAGGATTTTTAAGCCTTGAGATAGTTGAGACATGGATTGTGTATATGTGCCATTCAGAGGGTGAATGGGCAAGACAAAAGATTTAAGTGCCTTTGAACGGGGTGTGGTAGTATGTGCCGGGGGCTCCTGTTTGAGTGTGTCAAGAACTGCAATGCTGCTGGGTTTTTCATGCTCAACAGTTTCCCATGTGTATCAAAAATGGTCCGCCACCCAAAGGACATCCAGCCAACTTGAAGCTACTGTGGGGAAGAATTAGAGTCAACATGGGCTAGTATCCCTGTGGAATGTTTGACACTTTGTGGAGCCCATGCCCTGACGAATTGAGGCTGTTCTGAAGGCAAAAGGGGTGCAACTTAATATTAGGAAGGTGTTACTAATGTTTTGTACACTCAGTGTATATTTTACTTTTGTATCTAAAAGCATAACATTATACTTCGCCAAAAATGCTAACCTCCCCTGTTATTGTAATGGTGGGAGGTTAGCATGTCTTGTGAGTATGATATTTCTGCGTCTGTAACTTTCTCACTCCTCATTATTCACGATTCATTCAGGACTAGCCGTAATCATGGTAGCATCCACATTAATGTAAGTGTTTAGAAACATAGTCTATTCTTATTTACAATAAAAGGGACTCCAACATGACACAATACATTATTTACCATTAATTTCTATTGGGCAAAAAATTATCAGAAACAACCAAAACAAACAGCAAATGCATCCAACAAGTTTGTAGGATCACAAGCTTGATGTAATCAGTGTGTGCTAAGAATATGGGACCAAATACGAAGTGTTTGACTACTTTAATAGTCATAAGGGAATTTGGGGGGACTATGTACAAAAAGTGTTGTAATTTCCAAACTGTTCACCAGATATGGATGAAAAACCCCTCAAATGATCGAATTTCAAAACCAAAGTGCTGCTGTACAGAGCCAAAACAAAAATGTCCTGGTACACATTTTTGTTGTTTTGGCTCTGTACCCCAGCACTTTGGACATGCTAACCTCGCACCATTACAACAACTGGGGTTAGCATTTTTGGTGAGGTATGATATTATGTTTTTAGATACAAATGTAAAATATACATGTCCCAATATTCTTGGAGCTTACTGTATAAATTGAATTTAAAATGTTATATTTTGTGGGATGATATAAAAAAAAGAGCTCTGGCCTCGCACACCAGTGGTGGGTTTGGCGTTTAAATGAGAATGCATAAGCAGAAAAGAACCCCATGCATACTGTAAAATATTGATGTTATGGGGCTATTTTGCTTCAACTGGTCCTGGGGCCTTTGTTAAGGTCAATGGCATCATGAACTTTACCTTTATGAACTTTAACTTTTTTAATGGTTAATTTGCCACAAAAATCAACATTGTGCAATGGCCATCTCAGTCTCCGAACTTGAAACCAATTGAAAACTATAGTTTGAATTGAAGAGGGCAGTGCATAAGCACAGATTATCATGACATAAGGCGAGACCCAGATGCAGACACAGGAGGCAGATGGTTGGAGTCTTACAATATTTATTAATCCAATAGTATAAGGCAAGAGAATGGTCGTGGACAGGCAAAAGGGTCAAAACCAGTTCAGAGTCCAAAAGATACCGAAGGGCAGGCAGAATTAAGGTCAGGGCAGGCAGGATGATCAGACAGGTGGGAAAGTAGTCCAGAGTCAGGCAGGGGTCAAAACCGAGAGGAATATCAAAAAGAGAATAGCAAAAGGAGTACGGGAAAAACACACTGGTTGACTTGACTAAACATACAAGACAAACTGGCACAGAGAGACAGGAAACACAGGGAAAAACACACTGGTTGACTTGACTAACATACAAGACGAACTGGCACAGAGAGACAGGAAACACAGGGAAAAACACACTGGTTGACTTGACTAACATACAAGATGAACTGGCACAGAAAGACACGAAACACAGGGATAAATACACTGGTTGACTTGACTAAACATACAAGACGAACTGGCACCGAGAGACAGGAAACACAGGGATAAATACACTGGGGAAAATAAGCGACACCTGGAGGGGTGGAGACAATCACAGGAACAGGTGAAACAGATCAGGGCGTGACACAGATGAAGGACATCAAGGATCTAGAAGGATTCTGTATGGCGCAATGGTCTAAGATCCCTCCCAATGTGTTCTCCAACTCATAAAACATTTTAGAAAAATACTCAGTGCTGTTAAGGCACCGATAGAGACGGCAGCCGTGCTTCTAGCCCCTAGGCAACTTTGCAGTATTTCGTTTTTTTATGTGTTATTTCTTACATTATTAGCCCAGGAATTTTTTTGTGTTATTACATACAGCTGGGAAGAACTTTTGGATATCAGAACGGCAGTGACTCACCAGCATTACGATCAAGAATACGACTTTCCCGAATCGGATCCTTTGTTTGTACCCCCCAGGGCAATTGAATTGATTCCAGAAGCTGATCCAAAACATCGCTGGCGGAGAAGAGGTACTTGGAGTGGACTTCTAGTCCGACTCAGGAGGCGCGCACACCACCCACCGCTTCCAAGTATATTACTCACTAATGTTCAGTCTTTGGATAATAAAGTTGACAAGCTCATGGCGATGATTTCCTTCCAGAGAGACACCATGGATTTTAACATACTGTGTTTCACGGAAACATGGCTCTCTCGGTATATACTGTCTGAGTCCGTACAGCCAGTTGGGTTCTCAGTTTATTGCGCAGACCGTACTAAATACCTCTCCGGGAAGAATAGCGGGGGTGTATGTTTCATGATTAACTACTCATGGTGTGATTGTGATAACATACAGGAACTCAAGTCCTTTTGTTCACCCGACCTAGAATACCTCACAATCAAATGCCGACCATATTACCTCCCAAGAGAATTCTCTTCGGTTATAGTCACAGACGATTTTATTACCCCTCAAGCCGATACCACGACGCTCAAAGAACTTCACTGGACTTTATGCAAACTGGAAACAACATATCCTGAGGCCACATTTATTGTAGCTGGAGATTTTAACAAAGCAAATTGAGGAAAATGCTACCGATGTTCTATCAACACATTGACTGTAGTACTCGCGCTGCTAAAACACTCGACCACTGCTACTCCAACTTCCGGGATGTCTACAAGGCCCTCCCCTGCCCTCCCTTCGGCAAATCTGATCACAACTCCATTTTGCTCTTCCCTTCCTATAGGCAGAAACTCAAACAGGAAGTACCCCTGTTAAGGACTATTCAACGCTGGTCTGACCAATCTGAAGCCACGCTTCAAGATGGTTTTGATCACGTGGACTAGGTTATGTTCCGGGTAGCCTCAGAGAATAACATTGACGAATACACAGATACGGTGACTGAGTTTATCAGGAAGTATATAGGATGTTGTACCCACTGTGTCTATTAAAACCTACCCTAATCAGAAATGTGGATAGATGGCAGCATTCACGCAAAACTGAAAGCACGAACCATGGCATTTGACCATGGCAAGGTGATTGGGAATATGGCTGAATACAAACAGTGTAGTTATTCCCTCCGTAAGGCAATCAAACACGCAAAACATCAGTATAGAGACAAAGTGGAGTCGCAATTCAACAGCTCAGACACGAGATGTATGTGGCAGGGTCTACAGACAATCATGGACTACAAAAGGAAAACTAGCCATGTCGTGGATACCGACGTCTTGCTCCGGACAAGCTAAAAACCTTTTTCGCCCGCATTGAGGATAACACAGTGCCACCGACGTGGCCCGAACCAAGGACTGTGGACTCCTTCTCCATGACCAACGTGAGTAAGACATTTAAGCATGTTAACCCTCGCAAGGCTGCCTGCCCAGACAGCATCCCTAGCCATGTCCTCAGAGCATGCACAGACCAGCTGGCTGGAGTGTTTACGCACATATTCAATCTCTCCCTATCTCACTTTGTCATCATGAAGTGCTTTGAGAGACTAGTCAAGGATCATATCACCTCAACCTTACCTGACACCCTAGACCCACTTCAATTTGCTTACCGCACCAATAGATCGACAGATAATGCAATCGCCATCGCACTGCACACTGCCCTATCCCGTCTGGAGAACAGGAATACCTATGTAAGAATGCTGTTCATTGACTATAGCTCAGCCTTCAACATCATAGTACCCTCCAAGCTCATCATTAAGCTCGAGGCCCTAGTCTGAACACCGCCCTATGCAACTGGGTCCTGGACTTCCTGACGGGCTACCCCCAGGTGGTGAAGGACACCTCCACTTTGCTGATCCTCAACACTGGGGCCCCACATTCTCAGCCGCCTCCTGTACTCCCTGTTCACCCATGACTGCGTGGCCATGCACGCCTCCAACTCAATAATCAAGTTTGCAGACGACACAGAGGTAGTAGGCTTGATTATCAACAATGACGAGACAGCCAAAAGGGAGGAGGTGAGGGCCCTGGGAGAGTGGTGCTTGAAAAATAACCTCTCACTCAACTTCAACAAAACAAAGGAGCTGATCGTGGACTTCAGGAAACAGCAGAGGGAGCACCCCTCTATCCACATCGACGGGACCGCAGTGGAGAAGGTGTAAATCTTCAAGTTCCTCGGCTTACACATTACTGACAAACTGAAATTATCCACACAGACAGTGTGGTGAAGAAGGTGCAACAGCACCTCTTCAATCTCAGGAGACTTGACACCTAAAATCCTCACAAACCTTTACAGATGCACAAATGAGAGCATCCTATCGGGCTGTATCACCGCCTGGTACTGCAACTGCACCACCTGCAACTACAGGGCTCTCCAGAGGGTGGTGCGGTCTGCCCAACGCATTACTGGGGGCAAACTATCTGCCCTCCAGGACACCCACAGCACCCGATATCACAGGAAGGCCAAAAAGATAGTCAAGGACAACAACCAATCGAGCCACTGCCTGTTGACCCCGCTATCATCCAGAAGGTGATGTCAGTACAGGTGCATCAAAGCTGGGACCGAAAGACTGAAAAACAGCTTCTATTTCAAGTCCATCAGACTGTTAAATAGCCATCACTAGCACCTTAGAGGTTGCTGCTGTCACATCCTGACCATAGAGAGTCCTTATTTTCTATGGTGGAGTAGGTCAGGGCGTGATTGGGGGGTTAGTCTAGTTTATATTTTCTATGTGGCGTTGTAGTTTATTATTTTCTATGTTGGTGATTTGTATGATTCCCAATTAGAGGCAGCTGGGAATCGTTGTCTCTAATTGGGGATCATATTTAGGTAGCATTTTTCCCACCTGTGTTTATGGGATATTGTTTTCAGATAGTGTACGTAGCACCTCTGTAGTCACGGTTCGTTGTTTCTTTATTTGTTTTGTTCTAAGTTTTCACTTGAATAAATAATGTGGAACGCTACTCACGCTGCGCCTTGGTCCAATTATTACGACGAACCTGACAGCTGCCCTATATACATAGACTTGAAATCACTGGCTACTTTAATAATGTTTACATATTTTGCATTACTCATCTCATATGTATATACTGTATTCTATTCTATTCTACGGTATCTTAGTCTATGCCGCTCTGAGATTGCTCGCCCAAATATTTATACACTGCTCAAAAAAATAAAGGGAACACTTAAACAACACAATGTAACTCCAAGTTAATCACACTTCTGTGAAATCAAACTGTCCACTTAGGAAGCAACACTGATTGACAATACATTTCACATGCTGTTGTGCAAATGGAATAGACAACAGGTGGAAATTATAGGCAATTAGCAAGACACCCCCAATAAAGGAGTGGTTCAGCAGGTGGGGACCACAGACCACTTCTCAGTTCCTATGCTTCCTGGCTGATGTTTTGGTCACTTTTGAATGCTGGCGGTGCTTTCACTCTAGTGGTAGCATGAGACGGAGTCTACAACCCACACAAGTGGCTCAGGTAGTGCAGCTCATCCAGGATGGCACATCAATGGGAGCTGTGGCAAGAAGGTTTGCTGTGTCTGTCAGCGTAGTTTCCAGAGCATGGAGGCGCTACCAGGAGACAGGCCAGTACATCAGGAGACGTGGAGGAGGCCGTAGAAGGGCAACAACCCAGCAGCAGGACCGCTACCTCCGCCTTTGTGCAAGGAGGAGCAGGAGGAGCACTGCCAGAGCCCTGCAAAATAACCTCCAGCAGGCCACAAATGTGCATGTGTCTGCTCAAACGGTCAGAAACAGACTCCATGAGGGTGGTATGAGGGCCCGGCGTCCACAGGTGGGGGTTGTGCTTACAGCCCAACACTGTGCAGGACGTTTGGCATTTGCCAGAGAACACCAAGATTGGCAAATTCGCCACTGGCGCCCTGTGCTCTTCACAGATGAAAGCAGGTTCACACTGAGCACGTGACAGACGTGACCGAGTCTGAAGACGCCGTGGAGAACGTTCTGCTGCCTGCAACATCCTCCAGCATGACCGGTTTGGCGGTGGGTCAGTCATGGTGTGGGGTGGCATTTCTTTGGGGGGCCGCACAGCCCTCCATGTGCTCGCCAGAGGTAGCCTGACTGCCATTAGGTACCGAGATGAGATCCTCAGACCCCTTGTGAGACCATATGCTGGTGCGGTTGGCCCTGGGTTCCTCCTAATGCAAGACAATGCTAGACCTCATGTGGCTGGAGTGTGTCAGCAAGTTCCTGCAAGAGGAAGGCATTGATGCTATGGACTGGCCCGCCCGTTCCCCAGACCTGAATCCAATTGAGCACATCTGGGACATCATGTCTCGCTCCATCCACCAACGCCACGTTGCACCACAGACTGTCCAGGAGTTGGCGGATGCTTTAGTCCAGGTCTGGGAGGAGATCCCTCAGGAAACCCTCCACCACCTCATCAGGAGCATGCCCAGGCGTTGTAGGGAGGTCATACAGGCACGTGGAGGCCACACACACTACTGAGCCTCATTTTGACTTGTTTTAAGGACATTACATCAAAGTTGGATCAGCCTGTAGTGTGGTTTTCCACTTTAATTTTGAGTGTGACTCCAAATCCAGACCTCCATGGGTTGATAAATTGGATTTCCATTGATTATTTTTGTGTGATTTTGTTGTCAGCACATTCAACTATGTAAAGAAAAAATATTTTATGAGATTATTTCTTTCATTCAGATCTAGGATGTGTTGTTTAAGTGTTCCCTTTATTTTTTGAGCAGTATATATTCTTAATTCCATTCCTTCACTTAGATGTGTGTGTATTGTTAGATATTACTTGTTAGATATTACTGCCCTGTTCTTTGGCACGACGCAACCAATCCAGAGGTGCCTTATTGCTATTATAAACGTATTACCGACGTAATTAGAACAGTACATAAGTAATTTTGCTTAATACCCATGGTATATTGTCTGATATACCACAGCATTCAGCCAATCAGCATTCACAGCTCTAACTACCCAGTTTATAATGACATACAGTACTGGCCAGAAGCTGCATATCCATGCTGTCCAGGTCTGACGCAGTGAATGTGATGACGCTATCTCTCTCCATCAGTCCTTAGTTGTTAGTCGTTACTGTAGTTCCATTCTACCCCCTGAGACATGTTTCAGCAGATCCGCTTCCTGCCTGTTAATTACCCCCCCTGTGTGCGTGTGTGTGTTACTTTATTTAGATGCAGGGATCTCTGCTCCAGTCAGGAAGGAAACTGTTTTATCATGTACTGGCTCACTGGGGCACATTCACCCGACCAGTATGAAAAGTACTCAAATGTATCCACTCACTACTGTAAGTCGCTCTGGATAAGAGCGTCTGATAAATGACTCAAAAGTAAAAATGTTATTCACACACTTTGCTGAGTTGTTTACAGTTGGGGGAAAGGAGGGGGAATGGGGATGGTGGGTGGAGGGAAAGAGAGAGGGGTCTTTGTCATGGCTGAGACGCAGAGAGAAGTTGCTTTGGCAATGTAAATATATGTTTCCCATGCCAATAAAGCTCATTGAATTGAAAGGTCATGATGTGGAGAGCGGATGTCTTTCTAGTCTCCTGAGTCTCTCTCTCTCTGTCTACATCTCTCTCTCTCTCTGCTCTACCCTGAGCAGGAATGTTCTCTCTCTCTCTCTGCCTCTCTCTGCTCCACTCCACCCTGAGCAGGAATGTTCTCTCTCTCTCTCTCTCTCTCTCTCTCTCTCTCTCTCTCTCTCTCTCTCTCTCTGCTCCACCCTGAGCAGGAATGTTCTCTCTCTCTCTGCCTCTCTCTGCTCCACTCCACCCTGAGCAGGAATGTTCTCTCTCTCTCTCTCTCTCTCTCTCTCTCTCTGCTCCACCCTGAGCAGGAATGTTCTCTCTCTCTCTCTCTCTCTCTCTCTCTGCACCACCCTGAGCAGGAATGTTCTCTCTCTCCCTCTCTCTCTGTCTCTCTCTCTCTCTCTCTCTCTCTCTCTCTCTCTGCTCCACCCTGAGCAGGAATGTTCTCTCTCTCTCTGCTCCACCCCCACCCTGTGCAGGAATGTTCTCTCTCTCTGCTCCACCCCCACCCTGAGCAGGAATGTTCTCTCTCTCTGCTCCACCCCCACCCTGAGCAGGAATGTTCTCTCTCTCTGCTCCACCCCCACCCTGAGCAGGAATGTTCTCTCTCTCTGCTCCACCCCCACCCTGAGCAGGAATGTTCTCTCTCTCTCTGCTCCACCCCCACCCTGAGCAGGAATGTTCTCTCTCTCTCTGCTCCACCCCCACCCTGAGCAGGAATGTTCTCTCTCTCTCTGCTCCACCCCCACCCTGAGCAGGAATGTTCTCTCTCTCTGCTCCACCCCCACTCTGAGCAGGAATGTTCTCTCTCTCTGCTCCACCCCCACCCTGAGCAGGAATGTTCTCTCTCTCTGCTCCACCCCCACCCTGAGCAGGAATGTTCTCTCTCTCTGCTCCACCCCCACCCTGAGCAGGAATGTTCTCTCTCTCTGCTCCACCCCCACCCTGAGCAGGAATGTTCTCTCTCTCTCTGCTCCACCCCCACCCTGAGCAGGAATGTTCTCTCTCTCTGCTCCACCCCACCCTGAGCAGGAATGTTCTCTCTCTCTGCTCCACCCCCACCCTGAGCAGGAATGTTCTCTCTCTCTGCTCCACCCCCACCCTGAGCAGGAATGTTCTCTCTCTCTGCTCCACCCCCACCCTGAGCAGGAATGTTCTCTCTCTCTGCTCCACCCCCACCCTGAGCAGGAATGAGCTCAGTGGGAACATTGGACATCAGAGCTACTGTCAGTCAGATAACTTCTGTAGCTGTCACATATTTACAAATGTTTTAATACCTTGGTTTTTCTTCCTGTCCCCATAGCAGAACGCCTTTGAAGAACCCCCTTTGGTTCCAGGTAAAACCCTTTTGTGTTCCATATAGAACCCTTTCCACAGAGGGATCTACATTGAACCTAAAATAGTTCTACCTGGAACCAAAAATATTTCTACCTGGAACCAAAAAGGGTTCTCCTATGGGGACAGCCGCAGAACCATTTTGGAACCCTTTTTTGAAAGAGTGTACAATCCCTCCCCTGATTGTAAACTTCTGCTCATATGTACTGTACATGTAGTTAAATAATTTCCTCTTCCTGCAAGTTCTGGATTTCCCCCCACAGTTGCCAATCCACCATTCATTCTGATCTTAACTCCAACCCTCCTATGTCCACAGGTTAACCCATCTTTCCCAGTATAATTCCATTTAACAATTTCCTTTTGCAATACATCCCTGTATTTTACTGCGATGTCTTATAAGTGTCTTGAACCTCCCCATTTGTAAAATGTCTACCGATATTGCCCTAAAATAGAGTATAATGATGTTTCCCATTGACTGATTGTGGTTCTTCAGATCCCCTAACAACACATTTGCAGGTCTATCTGAACCCTGATATTATGACATAACATCCATTCCTGGATTGAAATTGAAATTAACAAATTTATGTGTCAATTGTTGGTTTATATGTCAGTTCATAGACCCGATGCCAAGGTATTGGTAAATCAAAAACATGTTCCCAACTGACTTGAATTTCATACAGCATTGCTGTCAAACCTTTTGACTTTAAGTGAAACTGCTACATTTTTTTATTTATACTAATCATTTCAAGCCATGTATGATATTTAATGGGTGGCAGACAGACTAATTCTTTCATTTCTTCTTTAAGTAAATGTTTCTGCCAATTTTCTGGTAGAGCCGCGATGAGTTGGTTATAATTTTGTTTAGAGCCGTAATGAGTTGGTTCTAATTTTGTTTAGAGCCGTAATGAGTTGGTTCTAATTTTGTTTAGAGCCGTAATGAGTTGGTTCTAATTTTGTTTAGAGCCGTAATGAGTTGGTTCTAATTTTGTTTAGAGCCGTAATGAGTTGGTTCTAATTTTGTTTAGAGCCGTAATGAGTTGGTTATAATTTTGTTTAGAGCCGTAATGAGTTGGTTCTAATTTTGTTTAGAGCCGTAATGAGTTGGTTCTAATTTTGTTTAGAGCCGTAATGAGTTGGTTCTAATTTTGTTTAGAGCCGTAATGAGTTGGTTCTAATTTTGTTTTGAGCCGTAATGAGTTGGTTCTAATTTTGTTTAGAGCCGTAATGAGTTGGTTCTAATTTTGTTTAGAGCCGTAATGAGTTGGTTCTAATTTTGTTTAGAGCCGTAATGAGTTGGTTCTAATTTTGTTTAGAGCCGTAATGAGTTGGTTCTAATTTTGTTTAGAGCCGTAATGAGTTGGTTATAATTTTGTTTAGAGCCGTAATGAGTTGGTTCTAATTTTGTTTAGAGCCGTAATGAGTTGGTTCTAATTTTGTTTAGAGCCGTAATGAGTTGGTTCTAATTTTGTTTAGAGCCGTAATGAGTTGGTTCTAATTTTGTTTTGAGCCGTAATGAGTTGGTTCTAATTTTGTTTAGAGCCGTAATGAGTTGGTTCTAATTTTGTTTAGAGCCGTAATGAGTTGGTTCTAATTTTGTTTAGAGCCGTAATGAGTTGGTTCTAATTTTGTTTAGAGCCGTAATGAGTTGGTTCTAATTTTGTTTAGAGCCGTAATGAGTTGGTTATAATTTTGTTTAGAGCCGTAATGAGTTGGTTCTAATTTTGTTTAGAGCCGTAATGAGTTGGTTCTAATTTTGTTTAGAGCCGTAATGAGTTGGTTCTAATTTTGTTTAGAGCCGTAATGAGTTGGTTATAATTTTGTTTAGAGCCGTAATGAGTTGGTTATAATTTTGTTTAGAGCCGTAATGAGTTGGTTCTAATTTTGTTTTGAGCCGTAATGAGTTGGTTCTAATTTTGTTTAGAGCCGTAATGAGTTGGTTCTAATTTTGTTTTGAGCCGTAATGAGTTGGTTCTAATTTTGTTTAGAGCCGTAATGAGTTGGTTCTAATTTTGTTTAGAGCCGTAATGAGTTGGTTCTAATTTTGTTTAGAGCCGTAATGAGTTGGTTATAATTTTGTTTAGAGCCGTAATGAGTTGGTTATAATTTTGTTTAGAGCCGTAATGAGTTGGTTATAATTTTGTTTAGAGCCGTAATGAGTTGGTTATAATTTTGTTTAGAGCCGTAATGAGTTGGTTCTAATTTTGTTTTGAGCCGTAATGAGTTGGTTCTAATTTTGTTTAGAGCCGTAATGAGTTGGTTCTAATTTTGTTTTGAGCCGTAATGAGTTGGTTCTAATTTTGTTTAGAGCCGTAATGAGTTGGTTCTAATTTTGTTTAGAGCCGTAATGAGTTGGTTCTAATTTTGTTTAGAGCCGTAATGAGTTGGTTATAATTTTGTTTAGAGCCGTAATGAGTTGGTTATAATTTTGTTTAGAGCCGTAATGAGTTGGTTATAATTTTGTTTAGAGCCGTAATGAGTTGGTTCTAATTTTGTTTAGAGCCGCGATGAGTTGGTTCTAATTTTGTTTAGAGCATACACCTCCATGCACTGTTGTTAGTTGCTTGTGTGACATCATTTTACCGTCCTTGTTTACAATGTTCTTCATTAATATTATACCCTTTCTTGTACATTTCTTCCAATATATTTTTTTCTCTATCTCAGTACATTGGAGTTTAGCCATATTATTTGCTGTAATATTAGATCTGCCTTTTTTTTGGAGGAGGAAATTGAAATTGTAGCCAACTCTGTATGACTTCCTTTAAAAAAAGGATGATACTTTCAACAGAGATCCATTGTCAATCCACTGAAAATGTGAGGTTTTAATCTGCAAAAAGGAAAAGGGCCCACTTTTTAACATAGGATGGGCCTCATAGTATCTTGCTAGAAAACCAGTTTGGATTCTCCTGGAGTCGGTAGGGCCATGAATAATATGTAAACTGCGATATAACTAGATAATTAATTGGGGTAATCTTCCTGTATATTGATAGGTGTTTCCCTCTCCACGGTTTCAAGATTCTATCTATTTTGCAAAGTTTTGCGAGATCGCTAAACTTTTCCGGGATATGTACACCAAGCAGGGGCGCCGTATGGGGGGGAAAAGTTAGGACGATTCTAAGGGCCTGTGACTGATAGGGGCCTTAAAAAATTATTAGAACATTAGGTTAAACAAAATCTATATTAAATTATTAACCTATCATCATTGTTATATTATTTTATTTACAATGTACTAATAAAACTAACAGTTTATTTTTCTTATTTTTGGCAAAAAAGTTAACATCCTGATTCTCCAGTCAGGAAAAATCTCAGTTGACACAGAGGCAGCCAATATCAGAGCCTTAAACGAAGAGATGCAGGTTCTTTGAGATGGATGGGAGTCTCTCCTGTCTGAGGCAACACCGATTGCTACGCAAATGGATGTTGCACCTCAATTTAGCAATTTAGAAGAAAAATAAGAGATTCCCTGATGAGACAGTGTTTTTTACTGCTATGGACAACATAAGAGGCTTGGATATTAGGTTCCACACCACCGCAAAAATTGTAGAATCATTTTCTGCTGTTCTGAAAGTTGGGCAGATTAGTGAGGATAAAGTCCCTTCTGTGTGCCAACCACTGATCATGAAGTATTCCAGAGATCTTACACCTGAGTTTCAAACTGTATATGCTGCCACTTTCCCCCCTAACTTGTCCCCTCTTGGTCTCCTGAATGCAATTTGTAAGATGCAGCTGCAAAGCATTTTTGGAGAAGTGTGCATTTCTTTACGTATATTTTTCACACTGCCTGTGACCGTTGCTGGTGGCGAGAGAGCTTTCAGTAAGCTAAAACTGCTAAAAAACTATTTGAGGTCCACTATGTCCCAGGACAGGCTTTGCAGTCTTGGCATGCTGTCCATTGAAAGTCAGTTAGCTAGAAAGCTGGACTTCAAAGACTTGATCAGTGACTTTGCTCGCAAGAAGGCTCGGCGCTGGGCTCTTGGTGAGTAAGGCTGAGCAAGGGCCAGTAATAACTGTTAAATGGCATGGCTATGGATATTGGATCATAACACACATGATGCCCACGGGCTGAGAACAGACTGAGAACAAGATATATCTCAAAGTAGTGGCTGGATTGCATTAAAATTTGTTGTGCACAATCAAGACCCCAAGTGGAAGAAACCTATTGATTTGGTGACCACTTGACCTTTCCTCTAGCGCCACCATCAGGCCTTTTCATTTCCATTTCCACTTTTACAGCTGCATATCAAATCAAACTTAATTTGTCACATGCGTCGAATACAACAAGTGTAGACTTTACCATGAAATTCTAACTTACAAGCCCATAACCAACAGTGAAGTTCAAGAAGAGTTAAAAAAATATTTACCAAGTAGACTAAAGTAAAAAGTAATAATAAAGAAGAACAATAACGAGGCTATATACAGGGGACCCCGGTACCGAGTCAGTGTGCGGGGCTACAGCTTAGTTAAGGTAATCTGTACATGTTGGTGGGGGTGACGTGACTATGCATGTTTTCTTACATTTACATTTACTTCATTTAGCAGACGCTCTTATCCAGAGCGACTTACAAATGAGTGCATTCACCTTATGATATCCAGTGGAACAACCACTTTACAATAGTACATCTCTATCTTTTTTTGGGGGGGGGGTGGGGGGGGGGGGGGTTAGAAGGATTACTTGATCCTATCCCAGGTATTCCTTAAAGAGGTGGGGTTTCAGGTGTCTACGGAAGGTGGTGATTGACTTCGCTGTCCTGGCGTCGTGTGGGAGCTTGTTCCACCATTGGGGTGCCAGAGCAGTGAACAGTTTTGACTGGGCTGAGCGGGAACTGTGCTTCCGCAGAGGTAGAGGGGCCAGCAGGCCAGAGGTGGATGAACGCAGTGCCCTTCGGGTGTAGGGCCTGATCAGAGCCTGAAGGTACGGAGGTGCCGTTCCCCTCACAGCTCCGTAGGCAAGCACCATGGTCTTGTTGGTATGAATACTTAGTTAAACAATCTGCTGCTGATTTGATGATTTTGTTTGTTAAATTATTCAATAGATGATAATGTTCATTTATTTTAATTGACGAGGTTAATGTATATTTAAGTTATATTTATTTTAAGTTATTCATTAATGTTAAGATTCAAGAATTTTACCATTCAATTTTCATTTAGACTGTAAAAGATGGCCTTTAGCACATTTCTTATAGAGGGTATCAGTCTTGCATCAAATAGTGAATTCTGTATGCAGAATGTTGCATGCATGTCTGCACAGTGTTATATTTTCACAGCTCACTGTCAGTAAATATCGTACAGTAAATTTTGGACTACAAAAGACTTGCAAGCCTGCAAAGGTAGAGTTATTTAAAGCTTTGAATGGGTCGATTGGGTTTTGGAGGTGTGTGGTTACAGCAATCAGTAAATATAAGTTAACATCCTGATTCTCAGGATGTTAACGCAAGGTTGGTGTGGCCTGTTGTGGTGGGGCCCAATGTGATATATTTTCATGGGGCCCAAAATCCCTGGCGGCACCCCTAACACCAAGCACATCGACTTCACCATCCGCCCATTTAATTGGGAGACCACATTGAAATTTAAAGTTTGTATCTTTTGGAGACCCAATCCGTAATATAGTACACTTATAATAGTTGGGTTTTAGTCCAGAGAAACTGGAGAAATTATCCAGGTCCTCAGTAAGGCCCTTCAAGGTTGAAGATTGAGGACTCAAGAGAATGCTTTAATCATTGGTGTACATTGATACTTTTGTCTCTAATCTATTCCTTTTTAGCCCCTTGAAGTTATTGTTTATCTGATTTTTAAAGCTAACAGTTCAATGGCCATATTAAATAGGTATGGTGACAAAGAGCAACCTTGTTTTACACCTCTTGGCAGTTCAAAGAGAAGTAACTGTTATTTATTATTTGTCATAGAATATTGTTGTACATACATTTTACCCATCTTATGAGAGATTCTCCAAAGTTGAAAAAATCCAAACACATACATTGCATTCAGAAAGTATTCAGACCCCTTCCCTTTTTCCACATTTTGTTACGTTACAGCCTTATTCTAAAATTGATTCAATAAAAAAATTCCTCATCAATCTACATACAATACCCCATAATGCCAAAGCAAAAACCAGCATAAAAAAAATACAAAACAGAAATACCCCATTTACATAAGTATTCAGACCCTTTGCTATGTGACTCGAAAATTGAGTTCAGGTGCATCCTGTTTCCATTGATCATCCTTGATGTTTCTACTACTTGGAGTCCACCTGTGGTAAATTCAATTAATTGGACATGATTTGGAATGGCACACCCCTGTCTATATAACGTCCCACAGTTGACAGTGCATGTCAGAGGATTAACCAAGCCATGATGTCGAAGGAAGAGTCCATATAGCTCTGAGACAGGTTTGTGTCTAGGCACAGATCTGGGGAAGGGTACCAAAAAATGTCTGCACCATTGAAGGTCCCCAAGAACACAGTGGCCTCCATCATTCTTAAATGGAAGAAGTTTGGAACCACCAAGACTTTTCCTAGAGCTGGCCGCCCGGCCCAACTGATCAATCGGGGGAGAAGGTCCTTGGTCAGGGAGTTGACCCCAATTTCGATGGTCACTTTGACAGAGCTCCAGAGTTCCTCTGTGGAGATGGGAGAACCTTCCAGAAAGACAACCATCTCTGCAGCACTCCACCAATCAGGCCTTTATGGTAGAGTGGCCAGACGGAAGCCACTCCTCAGTCTAAGGTTGGTAACTTACACATGCATACAGCCCCCTCTGGTGGTCACAGTAGACAACAGCAGTGGTTAAGTGAATTGAGAAGAGCAGTGGTTCTGCTTCCCAAACTTCTCTGTGACTGTCAGTCAGTCTAGGGATGTGAGTGATCCAACACCAAAACCTCTTCCTGGTATCTTCCTGTGACCCACACAATAAACAAAGATGATATGTTGTAATACACACAGTTTACTCTTTCCCTAGCCCTGTCCCTACTCTAGCCCTGTCCCTACCCTAGCCCTGTCCCTACCCTAGCCCTGGCCCTACCCTAGCCCTGTCCCTACCCTAGCCCTGTCCCTACTCTAGCCCTGTCCCTACTCTAGCCCTGTCCCTACCCTAGCCCTGTCCCTACCCTAGCCCTGTCCCTACCCTAGCCCTGTACCTACTCTAGCCCTGTCCCTACCCTAGCACTGTCCCTGCCCTAGCCCTGTCCCTACCCTAGCCCTGTCCCTACCCTAGCCCTGTCCCTACTCTAGCCCTGTCCCTACCCTAGCCCTGTCCCTACTCTAGCCCTGTCCCTATCCTAGCCCTGTCCCTACCCTAGCCCTGTCCCTACTCTAGCCCCTGTCCCTACCCTAGCCCTGTCCCTACCCTAGCCCTGTCCCTACTCTAGCCCTATCGCTACCCTAGCCCTGTCCCTACCCTAGCCCTGTCCCTACCCTAGCCCTGTCCCTACTCTAGCCCTGTCCCTACTCTAGCCCTGTCCCTACCCTAGCCCTGTCCCTACCCTAGCCCTGTCCCTACTCTAGCCCTGTCCCTACGCTAGCCCTGTCCCTACTCTAGCCCTGTCCCTACCCTAGCCCTGTCCCTACCCTAGCCCTGTCCCTACCCTAGCCCTGTCCCTACTCTAGCCCTGTCCCTACCCTAGCCCTGTCCCTACTCTAGCCCTGTCTCTACCCTAGCCCTGTCCCTACCCTAGCCCTGTCCCTACTCTAGCCCTGTCCCTACTCTAGCCCTGTCCCTACCCTAGCCCTGTCCCTACCCTAGCCCTGTCCCTACCCTAGCCCTGTCCCTACTCTAGCCCTGTCCCTACCCTAGCCCTGTCCCTACCCTAGCCCTGTCCCTACTCTAGCCCTGTCCCTACCCTAGCCCTGTCCCTACCCTAGCCCTGTCCCTACCCTAGCCCTCTCCCTAGCCCTGTCCCTACCCTGTCCCTACCCTAGCCCTGTCCCTACTCTAGCCCTGTCCCTACCCTAGCCCTGTCCCTACCCTAGCCCTGTCCCTACTCTAGCCCTGTCCCTACCCTAGCCCTGTCCCTACCCTAGCCCTGTCCCTACCCTAGCCCTGTCCCTACCCTAGCCCTGTCCCTACCCTAGCCCTGTCCCTACTCTAGCCCTGTCCCTACTCTAGCCCTGTCCCTACCCTAGCCCTGTCCCTACCCTAGCCCTGTCCCTACCCTAGCCCTGTCCCTACTCTAGCCCTGTCCCTACCCGAGCCCTGTCCCTACTCTAGCCCTGTCCCTACCCTAGCCCTGTCCCTACCCTAGCCCTGTCCCTACTCTAGCCCTGTCCCTACCCTAGCCCTGTCCCTACTCTAGCCCTGTCCCTACCCTAGCCCTGTCCCTACTCTAGCCCTGTCTCTACCCTAGCCCTGTCCCTACCCTAGCCCTGTCCCTACTCTAGCCCTGTCCCTACTCTAGCCCTGTCCCTACCCTAGCCCTGTCCCTACCCTAGCCCTGTCCCTACTCTAGCCCTGTCCCTACCCTAGCCCTGTCCCTACCCTAGCCCTGTCCCTACTCTAGCCCTGTCCCTACCCTAGCCCTGTCCCTACCCTAGCCCTGTCCCTACCCTAGCCCTGTCCCTACCCTAGCCCTCTCCCTAGCCCTGTCCCTACCCTGTCCCTACCCTAGCCCTGTCCCTACTCTAGCCCTGTCCCTACCCTAGCCCTGTCCCTACCCTAGCCCTGTCCCTACTCTAGCCCTGTCCCTACCCTAGCCCTGTCCCTACCCTAGCCCTGTCCCTACCCTAGCCCTGTCCCTACCCTAGCCCTGTCCCTACTCTAGCCCTGTCCCTACCCTAGCCCTGTCCCTACCCTAGCCCTGTCCCTACTCTAGCCCTGTCCCTACTCTAGCCCTGTCCCTACCCTAGCCCTGTCCCTACCCTAGCCCTGTCCCTACCCTAGCCCTGTCCCTACCCTAGCCCTGTCCCTACTCTAGCCCTGTCCCTACTCTAGCCCTTACTATGACCACAGGACTGCACCTTGAGTCAGTCAGCCACTAACACACACACACACACACACACACACACACACACACACACACACACACACACACACACACACACACACACACACACACACACACACACACACACTTCTCATGCCTGCCAGGTGCCAGCATATTTCGCTTTGCATAACAAACTCTCCCCACACTAAAATAGTCCAGGGTCTCTGAGCCACTGTCTACTACCACACCATGACACAAAAACACACACACAGGCAGGCCTTCCAGGCAGCCAAAGAGGAAGTGATATGGCTGAGCAGAGAGACATGGCAACAGACACATTAGGGACACTAGTAGTGACAACACAAACAGCAACAACCACACAGCAGCCTAACAAAATACTTTGGTAACACATACTATGTTATAGTATTCTGTTTCTTCTACATGCAACCTACACAATCTGCAGCATCAGATCTTGATTGTAGAGAAAACAATGTATTAGTGTTTTTTTTGCTCGTCTTAGTTATATTGATTCAATGTCTCTTTGAAAGAAATGTCTACAAATATTTTAAACTAGATGGCGGTAAGACCAGAGTCGACTGTAGTATTTGTCTATAAGACTGCAGTACCTGTTAAGTCCAGAAAGTGGCAGTATCTTCATGTTCTGTTGGATTTGGACATCATGTTACTTGGCTTTCCTCCACTGGCTGATATCACTCTTGTATTTCTTTTGGCAAAATCTATTCTCAACTTACTGCTGAGAGTTAGAATAGTAGAATACACAAAGTGCATTTTTTCTACATTTGGTTATGCATTAGGAGTTTTTCTCTTATTATGTCAGTCCCTGACAGCCACTCAATTTGCCCATGTCAGCTAAGCATTTTTAGATTGGTAAGTTAGTCTAGCCAGCTATCTAAACTTGTAGTAATCATGGTCAAATTACCGACTGGGGGAGGGGTCCACATTGATTTTGTTAGTAACTCTCACTCAGATATCATATTAAAAACTGTTAAATCTTCTCTCCACCCCATGACAAAATATGTAGAATTGCAAGAAATTAACTTTAAAACTTCAATTGTTTCTCTCCGCTGTCAAGAGGGAGGCCACTAAAATATTTTGCTTGCAAAGTGGGGGAGCGGGGAGGCCAGCAAAATTCCACTTAGGGCCCCCAAAAGGCTAGGGCCATCTCTGACTGCATGTATGGATGTGGGTACACAGACTCATGAGCCACTGCGGCCCCTCATGAGTTCAGATTTTCTGTGGCCCCCACCCCCATCAAAGTTGCCCATCCTTGTGTCAAATCGGAGGGCCTGTTGTCCGGACCTCTGGCAGTCTCTATGGGTGTGCCACAGGGTTCAATTCTTGGGCCGACTCTCTTCTCTGTATACATCAATGATGTTGCTCTTGCTGCTGGTGATTCTCTGATCCACCTCTACGCAGACGACACCATTCTGTATACTTCTGGCCCCTCTTTGGACACTGTGTTAACAAACCTCCAGACGAGCTTCAATGTCATACAACTCTCCTTCCGTGGCCTCCAACTGCTCTTAAACGCAAGTAAAACTAAATGCATGCTATTCAATCGATCACTGCCCGCACCTGCCCGCCTGTCCAGCATCACTACTCTGGACGGCTCTGACTTCGAATACGTGGATAACTACAAATACCTGGGTGTTTGTTAGACTGTAAACTCTCCTTCCAGACTCACATTAAACATCTCCAATCCAAAATCTTAATCTAGAATCTGCTTCCTATATCGCAACAAAGCATCCTTCACTCATGCTGCCAAACATACCCTCGTAAAACTGACCATCCTACCGATCCTCGACTTCGGTGATGTCATCTATAAAATAGCCTCCAACACTCTACTCAACAAACTGGATGCAGTCTATCACAGTGCCATCTGTTTTGTCACCAAAGCCCCATATACTACCCACCACTGCGACCTGTACGCTCTCGTTGGTTGGCCCTCGCTTCATACTCGTCGCCAAACCCACTGGATACAGGTTATCTACAAGTCTCTGCTAGGTAAAGCTCCGCCTTATCTCAGCTCACTGGTCACCATAGCAGCACCCACTCGTAGCACGCGCTCCAGCAGGTATAACTCACTGGTCACCCCCAAAGCCAATTCCTCCTTTGGTCGTCTTTCCTTCCAGTTCTCTGCTGCCAATGACTGGAATGAACTGCAAAAATCTCTGAAGCTGGAGACTCATATCTCCCTCACTAGCTTTAAGCACCAGCTGTCAGAGCAGCTCACAGATCACTGCACCTGTACATAGCCCATCTGTAAACAGCCCATCTATTTACCTACCTCATCCCCATACTGTATTTATTTATTTATCTTGCTCCTTTGCACCCCAGTATCTCTACTTGCACATTCATCTTCTGCACATCTACCATTCCAATGTTTAATTGCTATATTGTAATTACTTCGCCACCATGGCCTATTTAATTGCCTTAACTTACCTCATTTGCACTCACTGTATATAGACTTTTTGTCTTATTTTGTTCTACTGTATTATTGACTGTATGTTTTGTTTATTCCATGTGTAACTCTGTGGTGTTGTATGTGTCGAATTGCTATGCTTTATCTTGGCCAGGTCGCAGTTGCAAATGAGAACTTGTTCTCAACTAGCCTACCTGGTTAAATAAAGGGGATTTTTTTTTTTTTAAGAGGAACCTGAGGGGAGGTTTGTGTGTGTGTGTGTGTGTGTGTGTGTGTGTGTGTGTGTGTGTGTGTGTGTGTGTGTGTGTGTGTGTGTGTGTGTGTGTGTGTGTGTGTGTGTGTGTGTGTGTGTGTGTGTGTGTGTGTGTGTGTGTGTGTGTGTGTGTGTGTCTTTCAGCCAGTCATCACATTCCTGCTGAACAGGAATTCATTATTGTACCCAGCTGATCTCTCTCTCTCTCTCTCTCTGAGAGTTGTGTTTATGGCTTCTCAACTCTGTGTCTCTACACACTTCTCATCACTAACTATGAATGTAATTTTGGGCATTAGCCAACTCACTAATAACAGTCATAAGACACACTTTTATTATGATCAAATTACAGCAATCATCTCCACCATCTTCCTCCTACAGGTTAGATCTTTATAGAAAACCTGTAGGAGCTAGTATGTCATATATATGTAATAGTTGCATTCATCCTGCATTTTGTGTGTGTGTGTGAGTGGGGAGTGGAATGTACTGCAGGTTAAGGGGGGGGGGGGGGGGGGGGGGGGGGGTGGAATGTACTGCAGGTTAAGGGGGGGTGGTGGAATGTACTGCAGGTTAAGGCAGGCTAGTGAAGGTGAAAGCTGCTGGGCATGTTGACTCTAGAGACAGAACTAGCCTTATGGCATGAATATCACACACACACACACACACACACACACACACACACACACACACACACACACACACACACACACACACACACACACACACACACACACATACACACAAACTTCCCCCTCTAACTGTATTAGCCAATAACATCCTCTGAGTAAGAGGAACAATATCAGGTTATAGCATATTCTCATAATATTCTGTAGGCAGACTCAACACACCTCAACACTGAGTAAAAGGTAAGTATACCACTTCATTACATTACAATCTTCTTCCTTTTGGACAGTTGTGTTTTCCCTGTGTCTGTGTGGATCATTGTTTAGTTGCTGTAGGCCTATACCTTCACATGTTTTAGCCAGTCTAGTAGTCTGCTTCACCAGGACCTGCCTGTGTCTCTGGTTCTCTCTTTGCTCCTCTCTCTGTTTGTGTGTTTGTTTGTCTGTAGTTTGTGATGACTCTTATTTTCTGTAATGTCACAGGTCCTTGTGACATCACCTTCTCTCTGATCTTCTGCAGATGTTTGATTGGGTTGCTCTCATGTTGGTGTAGAGATTGACATCGGTCTGATATGGGTGGGGTTAGGGATTGTGATATTGTCTGCAGTAGCCCGCATGCACACAAGCATGTACACACACACACACAACAAAGTCCCAACAAAGCTAGCACATTTTGTTCCTTGGAAGTTGTGAGAACTAAAGTTTTTGGTTTCCCATTGGTTTTGGGAACGAAAACCTGACCGGTAAAACTGAACGTTTTTTTAAACATTCAGAGAACAGAAGTGAACATTTTGCCTGTTCTAGGAACGTTCATTTTTAGGTTGCAGGGAGGTTCTGAGAATGTTTTACTATGGTTCCTTTAAAGTTTTCCTGGCAGGTTATATTAACGTTCTGAGAACGGAAATTATAGTTTATTTGAAGGTAATTAAATAACATTCTGGGAACATGTTTCAATAAGACTTTGAATAACAGTGCTAGCTTAGCTTAACTGTTTTGAACTCCAAGCACAGATAGGACCCATGGAAATGCTTAGGCATTAATCATTCTGTGGCATGGTGTCAGTGAGATTCGTACCTATGATCTTCTGTTCTCTAGCCATAGAATAAGTCCACTGTGCCACCAGGACGGAGCTAGCACGCCATGTTATTTTAACTCAAACAAAGCTGTTCATTTTAGTCTATTCAAACAGACCCCATTTCTCAGGAAACAAGCACTCATTAAGATCAGGTGTGGCCAATGAGTAGATGCAGCCATCACTCCTGAACACACTTAACAAAATAGAGGATAGAGAGAGTTTTGTTGATGCTGAGAACGGAATGTATATGTTTTTAAATAACATTCTTTGAACCTTCTTTGAACATTACTAAAGTTGTCTTGTGGTTTTTATGGAAAGTTTTCTTAACGTTCTCTGATCAATTTGAGACCAGGACTTTAAATAGAACCATGAGGAAACCTGTAGGCAATGTTACTCTGATGTACTGTAATTCCCACAGAAGAACGTTGTTTCTTAACATTCTCAATGATTTGAGAACATTCCCAATGTCAAACCAGTTGGAGAACATTGCTAGAACATTCCTAAAATTGAAATTAAATGTAGCCATGTTTGAACTTTTTAGAAACTTTCTGTTGGAAAAACACGAGATGAACTGCTACAATAAAGACCCGCTAAAGCTAAAGAACACTCCGTAATGTTCACAAACCACATATACTTTGAACTCGCGAAAAGTGGGAGATGCGGTAAAGAAACACTGGTATATTTTATCATCGGACCCAGTTTTGCCGGCTGAATTTAAAAATCCACCACTTGTTGTGTATAGGAGAGGTCGCAATTTACGCGATAAATTGGTTGATGCCAACTGCCAGCCACAAAAGAAAATCAGCCAGGATCTTTTACGCCCTCTTCCAAATGGTAGCTATAAAGGCAGAGGATGCGCACCGTGCAACAATATGATGAAGTGTGAATATTTCTGCCACCCACACACAGGAAAACGGTTCCAAATAAATTACATTATTACGTGTTCCACCACCCATGTTAGTTACATTATTAAATGTCCATATGGGCTCTCAAACAGAGAATCAGTGAACATAAAAATTCAATCAGGAGAAACGACAGGGATTATCCAGTCGCAGTACATTTTAATGACCTAAAGCATGACATTTCTACCTTTAGATTTTGTGGCATAGAGAAAGTTAAGATATCAGACAGGGGAGGTGATGTTAATAATACTCTGAGTAAAAGAGAATGTTTTTGGATTTTCACCCTCCAGACATTATTTCCTGAAGGTCTTAATGATGAAATGCCTATGTATGTTATGCTGTGAATTTGAACATGAATTATGCCCCTATTTAAGATGACTCTGTTTTTCGTACGATGTACACAAAATGTAATGAAAACTTGCTCGGTAGGTCTATGTCCTCATTGTGGTTTTACAAACGTGTTTAATACGTCTTATTTACACACTTTATTTGAATATTTATGAAATGCATATTGTTATATTTGGTAGCACTTATGTTTTTCCTTCGCCGCCAAACCCCTTTCGATGCGTGGAATGGATGTGGGTGGGGCTAAGTCTACATAAGGGTGCTAATTTAAAAAACCTCACAAAAGCTCTGACGAAGGCTGTGAGGCCGATACGTAAACGTATTAATGATCAGTGATACTATCAAGAGCAGTGTGCGGTTTCCTTTCTCCTTCATGTTCAACTGTTACCATGCACCTGCAAAAATGATTGCTCAGATGTGCGAGTGCCTTTTGAATTTAGGAAACATTCTGTTAAAGTAATGAAATACCAAGAAAATAACGTTATTTTGTCAAATTCTTTAAATGTGCTGAGAATGTTCCAAAACCAAGCAACTATCCTGCACCATTCCCAGAACGTTGTGGGAAGGTTGTATGCAAAATAACCATAGGACAACCACACTCTAAGTAACATGTGGTTAGCTGGGAAACTGGAAAACAGGAACAGGAAATGGTGTTCATGGGGGATCAGAGTGGCCATCACTTTGTCACCACATCATGGTGACAATGTAAACTCTGAACTCTTCTGGCTCTTTCTCTGACCCTGTGTGTGTGTGTGTGTGTGTGTGTGTGTGTGTTTCCTATGTGAAGAGTTCAGTGTAAAGAAAAAATGTGCTATGAGGGTGTGAAGTACATAGGGAGCAGAGTACATACACACACTACACACGCTGAGTACACACATACTTACACTACACACACTAAGTACACACACTGAGTACATACACTACACACGCTGAGTACACACATACACTACACACACTGAGTACATTCATACATACACTACACACACTGAGTACATACATACACACACTACACACACTGAGTACATACATACACTACACACAGTGAGTACATAAACACACTACACACGCTGAGTACACACATACACTGCTCAAAAAAATAAAGGGAACACTAAAATAACACATCCTAGATCTGAATGAATGAAATAATCTTATTAAATACTTTTTTCTTTACATAGTTGAATGTGCTGACAACAAAATCACACAAAAATAATCAATGGAAATCCAATTTATCAACCCATGAAGGTCTGGATTTGGAGTCACACTCAAAATTAAAGTGGAAAACCACACTACAGGCTGATCCAACTTTGATGTAATGTCCTTAAAACAAGTCAAAATGAGGCTCAGTAGTGTGTGTGGCCTCCACGTGCCTGTATGACCTCCCTACAACGCCTGGGCATGCTCCTGATGAGGTGGCAGATGGTCTCCTGAGGGATCTCCTCCCAGACCTGGACTAAAGCATCCGCCAACTCCTGGACAGTCTGTGGTGCAACGTGGCGTTGGTGGATGGAGCGAGACATGATGTCCCAGATGTGCTCAATTGGATTCAGGTCAGTCCATAGCATCAATACCTTCCTCTTGCAGGAACTGCTGACACACTCCAGCCACATGAGGTCTAGCATTGTCTTGCATTAGGAGGAACCCAGGGCCAACCGCACCAGCATATGGTCTCACAAGGGGTCTGAGGATCTCATCTCGGTACCTAATGGCAGTCAGGCTACCTCTGGCGAGCACATAGAGGGCTGTGCGGCCCCCCAAAGAAATGCCACCCCTCACCATGACTGACCCACCGCCAAACCGGTCATGCTGGAGGATGTTGCAGACAGCAGAACGTTCTCCACGGCGTCACCAGACTGTCACGTCTGTCACATGTGCTCAGTGTGAACCTGCTTTCATCTGTGAAGAGCACAGGGCGCCAGTGGCGAATTTGCCAATCTTGGTGTTCTCTGGCAAATGCCAAACGTCCTGCACGGTGTTGGGCTGTAAGCACAACCCCCACCTGTGGACGTCGGGCCCTCATACCACCCTCATGGAGTCTGTTTCTGACCGTTTGAGCAGACACATGCACATTTGTGGCCTGCTGGAGGTCATTTTGCAGGGCTCTGGCAGTGCTCCTCCTGCTCCTCCTTGCACAAAGGCAGAGGTAGCGGTCCTGCTGCTGGGTTGTTGCCCTTCTACGGCCTCCTCCACGTCTCCTGATGTATTGGCCTGTCTCTTGGTAGCGCCTCCATGCTCTGGACACTACGCTGACAGACACAGCAAACCTTCTTGCCACAGCTCCCATTGATGTGCCATCCTGGATGAGCTGCACTACCTGAGCCACTTGTGTGGGTTGTAGACTCCGTCTCATGCTACCACTAGAGTGAAAGCACCGCCAGCATTCAAAAGTGACCAAAACATCAGCCAGGAAGCATAGGAACTGAGAAGTGGTCTGTGGTCTCCACCTGCAGAACCACTCCTTTATTGGGGGTGTCTTGCTAATTGCCTATAATTTCCACCTGTTGTCTATTCCATTTGCACAACAGCATGTGAAATTTATGGTCAATCAGTGTTGCTTCCTAAGTGGACAGTTTGATTTCACAGAAGTGTGATTAACTTGGAGTTACATTGTGTTGTTTAAGTGTTCCCTTTATTTTTTTGAGCAGTATACTTACACTACACACACTAAGTACACACAGTGAGTACATACATACACTACACACAGTGAGTACATACATACACTACACACAGTGAGTACATACATACACACACTGAGTACATACATACACTACACACAGTGAGTACATAAACACACTACACACACTGAGTACATACACACACTACACACAGTGAGTACATACACACACTACACACAGTGAGTACATACACACATTACACACAGTGAGTACATACACACACTACACACAGTGAGTACATACACACACTACACACAGTGAGTACATAAACACACTACACACACTGAGTACATACATACACTACACACGCTGAGTACACACATACTTACACGACACACACACTAAGTACACACACTGAGTACATACACTACACACGCTGAGTACATACATACACTACACACACTGAGTACATACATACACTACACACAGTGAGTACATAAACACACTACACATGCTGAGTACACACATACTTACACTACACACACTAAGTACACCCACTGAGTACATACATACACTACACACACTGAGTACATACATACACTACACACAGTGAGTACATACATACACACACTACACATACTGAGTACATACATACACTACACACAGTGAGTACATAAACACACTACAAACACTGAGTACATACATACTTACACTACACACACTAAGTACACATACTGAGTACATACACTACACACACTGAGTACATACATACACTACACACACTGAGTACATACATACACTACACACAGTGAGTACATACATACACACACTACACACACTGAGTACATACATACACTACACACAGTGAGTACATACACACACTACACACAGTGAGTACATACACACACTACACACAGTGAGTACATACACACACTACACACACTGAGTACATACATACACTACACACACTGAGTACATACATACACTACACACACTGAGTACATACATACACACACTACACACACTGAGTACATACATACACACACTACACACACTGAGTACATACATACACACACTACACACACTGAGTACATACACACACTACACACAGTGAGTACATACACACACTACACACAGTGAGTACATACACACACTACACACAGTGAGTACATACACACACTACACACACTGAGTACATACATACACTACACACACTGAGTACATACATACACACACTACACACACTGAGTACATACATACACACACTACACACACTGAGTACATACATACACACACTACACACACTGAGTACATACATACACACACTACACACACTGAGTACATACACACACTACACACACTGAGTACATACACACACTACACACAGTGAGTACATACACACACTACACACAGTGAGTACATACACACACTACACACAGTGAGTACATACACACACTACACACAGTGAGTACATACACACACTACACACAGTGAGTACATAAACACACTACACACACTGAGTACATACATACACTACACACGCTGAGTACACACATACTTACACGACACACACACTAAGTACACACACTGAGTACATACACTACACACGCTGAGTACATACATACACTACACACACTGAGTACATACATACACTACACACAGTGAGTACATAAACACACTACACATGCTGAGTACACACATACTTACACTACACACACTAAGTACACCCACTGAGTACATACATACACTACACACACTGAGTACATACATACACTACACACAGTGAGTACATACATACACACACTACACACACTGAGTACATACATACACTACACACAGTGAGTACATAAACACACTACACACACTGAGTACATACATACTTACACTACACACACTAAGTACACATACTGAGTACATACACTACACACACTGAGTACATACATACACTACACACACTGAGTACATACATACACTACACACAGTGAGTACATACATACACACACTACACACACTGAGTACATACATACACTACACACAGTGAGTACATACACACACTACACACAGTGAGTACATACACACACTACACACAGTGAGTACATACACACACTACACACACTGAGTACATACATACACTACACACACTGAGTACATACATACACTACACACACTGAGTACATACATACACACACTACACACACTGAGTACATACATACACACACTACACACACTGAGTACATACATACACACACTACACACACTGAGTACATACATACACACACTACACACACTGAGTACATACACACACTACACACAGTGAGTACATACACACACTACACACAGTGAGTACATACACACACTACACACAGTGAGTACATACACACACTACACACACTGAGTACATACATACACTACACACACTGAGTACATACATACACTACACACACTGAGTACATACATACACACACTACACACACTGAGTACATACATACACACACTACACACACTGAGTACATACATACACACACTACACACACTGAGTACATACATACACACACTACACACACTGAGTACATACACACACTACACACACTGAGTGCATACACACACTACACACAGTGAGTACATACACACACTACACACAGTGAGTACATACACACACTACACACAGTGAGTACATACACACACTACACACAGTGAGTACATAAACACACTACACACACTGAGTACATACATACACTACACACACTGAGTACATACATACACTACACACGCTGAGTACACACATACTTACACTACACACACTAAGTACACACACTGAGTACATACACTACACACGCTGAGTACATACATACACTACACACACTGAGTACATACATACACACACTACACACACTGAGTACATACATACACTACACACAGTGAGTACATAAACACACTACACACACTGAGTACACACATACTTACACTACACACACTAAGTACACAAACTGAGTACATACACTACACACACTGAGTACATACATACACTACACACTGAGTACATACATACACTACACACACTGAGTACATACATACACTACACACAGTGAGTACATACATACACTACACACAGTGAGTACATACACACACTACACACACTGAGTACATACATACACTACACACAGTGAGTACATACACACACTACACACAGTGAGTACATAAACACACTACACACACTGAGTGCACACATAAACACAGGGCCGGCTCCAGGCATAGGCGACATAGGTGGTTGGTTAGGGCCTCCAGACGCTAGGGAGCCCCTGACCCACAAAATGAATATATATTAATATATTAAAACATTTTGGAACTTAGTTAGTCTCAACTTACTGTAGTAGGGTAGTAGAATACACAAGGTGCAATTTTTTTTAATTTAGTTGTGCATCAACAGTTTTCCTCATGTTATGTCAGTTACTGACAGTCACTCAATTAGCCATGTCAACTAACAATTTTTTGTTCGGCTGGCCAGCTATAAAAACTTGTAGTAGTCATGGCCAAATACCGACTGGCACGTAGGGCATGTGCCTAGGGGCCCTGACCTCCAGGGGGCCCCCATTGATTTTGTTAGCCACTTTCACTCGGATATTATTAAGTGGCATAAGTCTTGGCAAAATGTGTGCAATTGAAAGAAATTTGCTTTAAAACTGCAAAAGAGATTTGGTTGGGCAAGCTCGCATAGGGCCCTCAAAAGGCTAGGGCCGGCTATGGAGGGGACACTGGCATCCTATCAGAATGGGAGTGTCATTGGATAGCTTGGCAAGATGACAAGCATAAAGAGGGCAAGAGAGGGGGAGGGAGCAAGAGGGAGAGGGGGGAGAAAGAGAGGGGAAGACAATAGAGGATAGAACAGGCTACTGCAGTACAACTGCATCTTACCCTTTTTACCTTTCTTCCTCCTTATCCCTCCTCCTCCCCCTCTATCTCTACCTGCCCTGAGGCTGAGGAGGGGGGCAGAGCGAGGAGCTGATAGGTGGTGTGTTGGATCAGAGCCACACCCCTGATAGGTTATTCCTTTGGGTGTGTGCCTGGAGGTGTGTGTATGTCAGAGATAGAGGGAGTGTGTAATGTAGTAGCCTACTGTTCCATGAGAGAGGGGACTGATCTGCTAAGGGCTTCCCAGGGGTGAGCTGACGTTCTGGGCTTGGAGAGGAGACTGGTGGGGGTCAGTGGTGGTTGTTGGCTGTCGAGCCTTGGAGCTTACTGATCACATACACGAGGAGGATTACTGTGAGTGTTTATCTACACCCTGGTGGACAGAGGGAAGGAAAGGAAGGAGGGATGAACTCTCTGCGGTTGAAGGAGTTGTCTAACTCAGACCTGTACAGACGCAGACAGGAGAGACCTGACAGCTATGGAAGCATAGCTACTGACAGCCTCAGGTGAGAACCTTTTCTCTCTACCCCCCACCCCCTCGCTTTGATTTCTCTCTATTTGACCATTCTGCAGAGTAAACAGACAGCAGGTCAGAAAGTGTACTGTACTGGGGGATGATTAGGGTTAATGCTTGGGAACATTTGATGAGTCACCATCTGTTGGTAAACTTTGTGTTGAAGAGATGCAGAGAACCTGGTCTGTGTGGCCTTTGTGTACTGTATGAGTGTGAAGTAAAGTGTATCGTGTATACATATATAAAACCATTTACCATTTTAAGAACCAAATGGAAGCAAACAGAGCAAACAAAACGGGGAGGGACCTACCTGATTTTGTCCAGTAGAAACTCTGTTTTTTGTTGCAAAACATTTTCTGTTTGGAGTCAACGGTTTCTGTTGCTCTCTTTCTCTCTCCCTCTCCCGCCTTCTTCCTCCCTCTCTCTCTCTTCACCTCCCTCTATCTCCCTCTCTCTCCACCCCTGATCATGCAGTGATTAGACGTCTGTAATGTCAGGAATGCCGACGAAGCTCTTTTTAGAGGTGACCTGAGAACAACAAAATCCAGCTGCAGAGACGATAGAAGGAGAGAGAGAATACACTGCATCTCTCCCAAGGGACAGCCATATTATATCATATCACACAGTAGTGGTGATTGTTCACCTGCACCCACTCGCAATTACTAATAACCGATCCGCAACCACCCGACTTTATGTGATATTGTGATATATCCAACCCTAACCCGCTAATATAGATAATGTGATATTGTGATATATCCAACCCTAACCCGCTAATATAGATAATGTGATATTGTGATATATCCAACCCTAACCCGCTAATATAGATAATGTGATATTGTGATATATCCTACCCTAACCCGCTAATATAGAAAATGTGATATTGTGATATATCCAACCCTAACCCGCTAATATAGATAATGTGATATTGTGATATATCCAACCCTAACCCGCTAATATAGAAAATGTGATATTGTGATATATCCAACCCTAACCCGCTAATATAGATAATGTGATATTGTGATATATCCAACCCTAACCCGCTAATATAGAAAATGTGATATTGTGATATATCCAATCCTAACCCGCTAATATAGATAATGTGATATTGTGATATATCCAACCCTAACCCGCTAATATAGAAAATGTGATATTGTGATATATCCAACCCTAACCCGCTAATATAGAAAATGTGATATTGTGATATATCCAACCCTAACCCGCTAATATAGAAAATGTGATATTGTGATATATCCAACCCTAACCCGCTAATATAGAAAATGTGATATTGTGATATATCCAACCCTAACCCGCTAATATAGAAAATGTGATATTGTGATATATCCAACCCTAACCCCCTAATATAGAAAATGTGATATTGTGATATATCCAACCCTAACCCGCTAATATAGAAAATGTGATATTGTGATATATCCAACCCTAACCCGCTAATATAGAAAATGTGATATTGTGATATATCCAACCCTAACCCGCTAATATAGAAAATGTGCTATAGCTTTTTTTGACAGAGAGTGCAGGATTTTTTTTGCCTAATTTAGATATGTTTCTGCTTCTAATTTCCAACATTTTGATAGGCTATTTGTTAGTCAACTATGTTTATAATTTGCCGTGCGTACAGTTAGGCCCTAGCTTAGGCTTACGCAGTAATGACAGTCAGCCTAAAATAATGAAAGAAAAACCTCAATGTAGCCATAGATATAAATTGCATGAGAATTATACATTTATGGATTTTTTGAGGTAGTGTTTTCTCTTTATTCAACCCGCCCGCCTCGAGGATATAACCACGGGGACTGCAGGTTATGAGTCAACCCGCGCATCACTATCACACACACACACACACACACCAGCCTTCACTGCTAAACATGATGCACTGAAGTGCTTGGTCGGCAGAATTGAGCTAGTGACAGAACAGACCATAAAGTCACCTGGTCTCTCTGCTGTGACGTCTTTGGTTGTAGTGGTGTGTCCTTCACATGACCACATGACTCATGACCACGTAGCTTGCTTCCCAGGTTGTCACACATACTCCCAAACCCTCCCCTGTCCTCCTCCTCTCACTGCCCTCAGCAGGAAATGGAACAGTGGAGTCATGCCAGTAGGGCAGAGGGGCAGAGGGGCAGGGCGGAGGTTTTAGGGATGTTGGGGAAACAGGGAAGAACTATCTGCTAATGTTTGAGATACAGTACACTTAGCACAAAGGGAATGAACATGTCTACAGATAACACCTAGAGTATTCTTTCTTCCACTTTTCTGAGCGTTGGTTTGAGGTGCACAGCCACAGGTTTTCCCCTAGTTGTTGTCCTAACACAGCCCTTATATTTCTCCATTACCATGGCTACTGTTGACACAGTGCAGCGGGAGAAGGGGGTTTGTTTGGTTAGCATTCTCCTTAGTGCTAGCAGCCTAGCAGCCTTAGCCAGTAGGTCCAGTCTGATCTGTGTACCTAGCCCTCGCTGAGACCATAACCGCCTCAGCATTATCCAGGATACTTGTCAGAACTCATTCCTCACCTCTGGCAGGGAGGGCAAATGCACAGCTACTGTGGTGTTGGACTGTTAGATGGCTATCACAACTAAACAATGACTGGTTTTAGAAATACTTAGCCTGGAAGCTTGGAAGATTCTTGGGGAGCCAAGGTTAGCCAGGATGACCTGAGGCCCTGGGCAAACATTTGGAAGGTATAGGAGGCCTGGGGAGATCATTTTTGAGCCTGTGGTTAGGTTAGTTTGAGACGGTCTGGCCTGGCGTTGCTTGGAAGAATGTGGAAGGATATTGCAGAACCCTGCCTCTGGGCCCTGACGAAGGCGTGGTGTACTCTGGCTGAGCAATGACACCTTGCAGCTGTGCTGTTGCACCACTTTCTCACCAACAGGAAATATTGTACCATCGCCATAGTGATTTATACTGCTATTCCGTTTGACTTTGTATTACCATGCCTGTTACTCTGACAACACATCTGTCAAATAGCTAATTTAGTTCTCACCAGTGCCGTGTGTGTTGTTGCAGTTTGTAGTGTGTTATTGTGTGTTGTAATACAGGTCTTGGCAGTCTATGTATTTACTCTAGAACATGCACGAGACAAACTAACCCCAGAGTGACTGTTTGTAATGGCTTACCCTCCCAATAGGCCTAGCTAAGCATCTGTCTAAACAGTTATTCATCATGTCATGTATCCACAGACAGAGTTGGATATAGCCCAGGGGAGAAACCTTTATACTGGCTCAAAGATGATTTTGTCTGTCTTCGGTCACAGCAAAGTCTTCCTTTGGCATTATCAGATGTTTTTATTATCTCTGTATTGATGTCGAATCCATCTAAAGCTGCTTTTTGTCATCATCATCATAACAACACCTCACTTTTCTCTCAGTGCAGTCTAAACTCCTGCATCCTGGAATGTTTCCTGTCACCTCTATGTGTACTGCAGACCCCCAGGTGGCAGGGTTTCTCTCTGTACTGCAGACCCCCAGGTGGAAGGGTTTCTCTCTGTACTTCAGACCCCCAGGTGGCAGGGTTTCTCTCTGTACTGCAGACCCCCAGGTGGAAGGGTTTCTCTCTGTACTGCAGACCCCCAGGTGGAAGGGTTTCTCTCTGTACTTCAGACCCCCAGATGGCAGGGTTTCTCTCTGTACTGCAGACCCCCAGGTGGCAGGGTTTCTCTCTGTACTTCAGACCCCCAGGTGGCAGGGTTTCTCTCTGTACTGCAGACCCCCAGGTGGAAGGGTTTCTCTCTGTACTTCAGACCCCCAGGTGGCAGGGTTTCTCTCTGTACTTCAGACCCCCAGATGGCAGGGTTTCTCTCTGTACTGCAGACCCCCAGGTGGAAGGGTTTCTCTCTGTACTGCAGACCCCCAGGTGGAAGGGTTTCTCTCTGTACTTCCGACCCCCAGATGGCAGGGTTTCTCTCTGTACTGCAGACCCCCAGGTGGAAGGGTTTCTCTCTGTACTGCAGACCCCCAGGTGGAAGGGTTTCTCTCTGTACTGCAGACCCCCAGGTGGCAGGGTTTCTCTCTGTACTGCAGACCCCCAGGTGGAAGGGTTTCTCTCTGTACTGCAGACCCCCAGGTGGCAGGGTTTCTCTCTGTACTGCAGACCCCCAGGTGGAAGGGTTTCTCTCTGTACTGCAGACCCCCAGGTGGCAGGGTTTCTCTCTGTACTTCAGACCCCCAGGTGGCAGGGTTTCTCTCTGTACTGCAGACCCCCAGGTGGAAGGGTTTCTCTCTGTACTGCAGACCCCCAGGTGGCAGGGTTTCTCTCTGTACTGCAGACCCCCAGGTGGAAGGGTTTCTCTCTGTACTTCAGACCCCCAGGTGGCAGGGTTTCTCTCTGTACTGCAGACCCCCAGGTGGAAGGGTTTCTCTCTGTACTGCAGACCCCCAGGTGGCAGGGTTTCTCTCTGTACTGCAGACCCCCAGGTGGAAGGGTTTCTCTCTGTACTGCAGACCCCCAGGTGGCAGGGTTTCTCTCTGTACTGCAGACCCCCAGGTGGCAGGGTTTCTCTCTGTACTGCAGACCCCCAGGTGGAAGGGTTTCTCTCTGTACTGCAGACCCCCAGGTGGCAGGGTTTCTCTCTGTACTGCAGACCCCCAGGTGGAAGGGTTTCTCTCTGTACTGCAGACCCCCAGGTGGAAGGGTTTCTCTCTGTACTGCAGACCCCCAGGTGGCAGGGTTTCTCTCTGTACTGCAGACCCCCAGGTGGAAGGGTTTCTCTCTGTACTGCAGACCCCCAGGTGGCAGGGTTTCTCTCTGTAGTTGGCCCTGTACTGAGTACTTTTAACTGGATCCTCCTTTGTCTGCATGTTGTTGGGGATAACCCTGGATTTAACCTGCAGGAGAGATACACATTACCACAGACATGAACACATTAACAGAGACATGACCACATGAACAGAGACATGACCACATGAACAGAGACATGAACAGAGACATGACCACATGAACAGAGACATGACCACATGAACAGAGACATGACCACATGAACAGAGACATGACCACATGAACAGAGACATGAACAGAGACATGACCACATGAACAGTGACATGACCACATGAACAGAGACATGACCACATGAACAGAGACATGACCACATGAACAGAGACATGACCACATGAACAGAGACATGACCACATGAACAGAGACATGAACAGAGACATGACCACATGAACAGAGACATGACCACATGAACAGAGACATGACCACATGAACAGAGACATGAACAGAGACATGACCACATGAACAGAGACATGACCACATGAACAGAGACATGACCACATGAACAGAGACATGAACAGAGACATGACCACATGAACAGAGACATGACCACATGAACAGAGACATGACCACATGAACAGAGACATGACCACATGAACAGAGACATGACCACATGAACAGAGACATGACCACATGAACAGAGACATGACCACATGAACAGAGACATGAACAGAGACATGACCACATGAACAGAGACATGAACAGAGACATGACCACATGAACAGAGACATGAACAGAGACATGACCACATGAACAGAGACATGACCACATGAACAGAGACATGACCACATGAACAGAGACATGACCACATGAACAGAGACATGACCACATGAACAGAGACATGAACAGAGACATGACCACATGAACAGAGACATGACCACATGAACAGAGACATGAACAGAGACATGACCACATGAACAGAGACATGACCACATGAACAGAGACATGACCACATGAACAGAGACATGACACATGACACATGAACAGAGACATGACCACATGAACAGAGACATGACCACATGAACAGAGACATGAACAGAGACATGACCACATGAACAGAGACATGACCACATGAACAGAGACATGACCACATGAACAGAGACATGAACAGAGACATGACCACATGAACAGAGACATGACCACATGAACAGAGACATGACCACATGAACAGAGACATGACCACATGAACAGAGACATGAACAGAGACATGACCACATGAACAGAGACATGACCACATGAACAGAGACATGACCACATGAACAGAGACATGAACAGAGACATGAACAGACGACATGAACAGAGACATGACCACATGAACAGAGACATGACCACATGAACAGAGACATGACCACATGAACAGAGACATGAACAGAGACATGACCACATGAACAGAGACATGACCACATGAACAGAGACATGAACAGAGACATGACCACATGAACAGAGACATGACCACATGAACAGAGACATGACCACATGAGACATGACCACATGAACAGAGACATGACCACATGAACAGAGACATGACCACATGAACAGAGACATGAACAGAGACATGACCACATGAACAGAGACATGACCACATGAACAGAGACATGAACAGAACAGACATGAACAGAGACATGACCACATGAACAGAGACATGACCACATGAACAGACGACATGAACAGAGACATGACCACATGAACAGAGACATGACCACATGAACAGAGACATGACCACATGAACAGAGACATGAACAGAGACATGACCACATGAACAGAGACATGACCACATGAACAGAGACATGAACAGAGACATGACCACATGAACAGAGACATGACCACATGAACAGAGACATGACCACATGAACAGAGACATGAACAGAGACATGACCACATGAACAGAGACATGACCACATGAACAGAGACATGACCACATGAACAGAGACATGAACAGAGACATGACCACATGAACAGAGACATGACCACATGAACAGAGACATGACCACATGAACAGAGACATGAACAGAGACATGACCACATGAACAGAGACATGACCACATGAACAGAGACATGACCACATGAACAGAGACATGACCACATGAACAGAGACATGACCACATGAACAGAGACATGACCACATGAACAGAGACATGACCACATGAACAGAGACATGAACAGAGACATGACCACATGAACAGAGACATGACCACATGAACAGAGACATGAACAGAGACATGACCACATGAACAGAGACATGAACAGAGACATGACCACATGAACAGAGACATGAACAGAGACATGACCACATGAACAGAGACATGACCACATGAACAGAGACATGACCACATGAACAGAGACATGACCACATGAACAGAGACATGAACAGAGACATGACCACATGAACAGAGACATGACCACATGAACAGAGACATGACCACATGAACAGAGACATGACCACATGAGACATGACCACATGAACAGAGACATGACCACATGAACAGAGACATGACCACATGAACAGAGACATGAACAGAGACATGACCACATGAACAGAGACATGACCACATGAACAGAGACATGACCACATGAACAGAGACATGACCACATGAACAGAGACATGACCACATGAACAGAGACATGACCACATGAACAGAGACATGAACAGAGACATGACCACATGAACAGAGACATGACCACATGAACAGAGACATGACCACATGAACAGAGACATGACCACATGAACAGAGACATGACCACATGAACAGAGACATGAACAGAGACATGACCACATGAACAGAGACATGAACAGAGACATGACCACATGAACAGAGACATGACCACATGAACAGAGACATGACCACATGAACAGAGACATGAACAGAGACATGACCACATGAACAGAGACATGACCACATGAACAGAGACATGACCACATGAACAGAGACATGACCACATGAACAGAGACATGACCACATGAACAGAGACATGAACAGAGACATGACCACATGAACAGAGACATGACCACATGAACAGAGACATGACCACATGAACAGAGACATGAACAGAGACATGACCACATGAACAGAGACATGACCACATGAACAGAGACATGAACAGAGACATGACCACATGAACAGAGACATGACCACATGAACAGAGACATGACCACATGAACAGAGACATGACCACATGAACAGAGACATGAACAGAGACATGACCACATGAACAGAGACATGACCACATGAACAGAGACATGACCACATGAACAGAGACATGAACAGAGACATGACCACATGAACAGAGACATGACCACATGAACAGAGACATGACCACATGAACAGAGACATGACCACATGAACAGAGACATGACCACATGACACATGAACAGAGACATGAACAGAGACATGACCACATGAACAGAGACATGACCACATGAACAGAGACATGACCACATGAACAGAGACATGACCACATGAACAGAGACATGACCACATGAACAGAGACATGAACAGAGACATGACCACATGAACAGAGACATGACCACATGAACAGAGACATGACCACATGAACAGAGACATGAACAGAGACATGACCACATGAACAGAGACATGACCACATGAACAGAGACATGACCACATGAACAGAGACATGACCACATGAACAGAGACATGACCACATGAACAGAGACATGACCACATGAACAGAGACATGAACAGAGACATGACCACATGAACAGAGACATGACCACATGAACAGAGACATGACCACATGAACAGAGACATGACCACATGAACAGAGACATGACCACATGAACAGAGACATGAACAGAGACATGACCACATGAACAGAGACATGACCACATGAACAGAGACATGACCACATGAACAGAGACATGACCACATGAACAGAGACATGACCACATGAACAGGACATGACCACATGAACAGAGACATGACCACATGAACAGAGACATGACCACATGAACAGAGACATGACCACATGAACAGAGACATGAACAGAGACATGACCACATGAACAGAGACATGACCACATGAACAGAGACATGACCACATGAACAGAGACATGACCACATGAACAGAGACATGACCACATGAACAGAGACATGACCACATGAACAGAGACATGACCACATGAACAGAGACATGACCACATGAACAGAGACATGAACAGAGACATGACCACATGAACAGAGACATGAACAGAGACATGACCACATGAACAGAGACATGACCACATGAACAGAGACATGACCACATGAGACATGACGCACATGAACAGAGACATGACCACATGAACAGAGACATGACCACATGAACAGAGACATGAACAGAGACATGACCACATGAACAGAGACATGACCACATGAACAGAGACATGACCACATGAACAGAGACATGACCACATGAACAGAGACATGACCACATGAACAGAGACATGAACAGAGACATGACCACATGAACAGAGACATGACCACATGAACAGAGACATGACCACATGAACAGAGACATGAACAGAGACATGACCACATGAACAGAGACATGAACAGAGACATGACCACATGAACAGAGACATGACCACATGAACAGAGACATGACCACATGAACAGAGACATGAACAGAGACATGACCACATGAACAGAGACATGACCACATGAACAGAGACATGAACAGAGACATGACCACATGAACAGAGACATGACCACATGAACAGAGACATGACCACATGAACAGAGACATGACCACATGAACAGAGACATGACCACATGAACAGAGACATGAACAGAGACATGACCACATGAACAGAGACATGACCACATGAACAGAGACATGACCACATGAACAGAGACATGACCACATGAACAGAGACATGACCACATGAACAGAGACATGACCACATGAACAGAGACATGACCACAGAGACATGACCACATGAACAGAGACATGACCACATGAGACATGACGCACATGAACAGAGACATGACCACATGAACAGAGACATGACCACATGAACAGGACGCACATGAACAGAGACATGACCACATGAACAGAGACATGACCACATGAACAGAGACATGACCACATGAACAGAGACATGAACAGAGACATGACCACATGAACAGAGACATGACCACATGAACAGAGACATGACCACATGAACAGAGACATGAACAGAGACATGACCACATGAACAGAGACATGACCACATGAACAGAGACATGAACAGAGACATGACCACATGAACAGAGACATGAACAGAGACATGACCACATGAACAGAGACATGACCACATGAACAGAGACATGACCACATGAACAGAGACATGAACAGAGACATGACCACATGAACAGAGACATGACCACATGAACAGAGACATGACCACATGAACAGAGACATGACCACATGAACAGAGACATGACCACATGAACAGAGACATGACCACATGAACAGAGACATGACCACATGAACAGAGACATGACCACATGAACAGAGACATGAACAGAGACATGACCACATGAACAGAGACATGACCACATGAACAGAGACATGACCACATGAACAGAGACATGAACAGAGACATGACCACATGAACAGAGACATGACCACATGAACAGAGACATGACCACATGAACAGAGACATGACCACATGAGACATGACGCACATGAACAGAGACATGACCACATGAACAGAGACATGACCACATGAACAGAGACATGACCACATGAACAGAGACATGACCACATGAACAGAGACATGAACAGAGACATGACCACATGAACAGAGACATGACCACATGAACAGAGACATGACCACATGAACAGAGACATGACCACATGAACAGAGACATGACCACATGAACAGAGACATGACCACATGAACAGAGACATGAACAGAGACATGACCACATGAACAGAGACATGACCACATGAACAGAGACATGAACAGAGACATGACCACATGAACAGAGCACATGAACAGAGACATGACCACATGAACAGAGACATGAACAGAGACATGACCACATGAACAGAGACATGACCACATGAACAGAGACATGACCACATGAACAGAGACATGACCACATGAACAGAGACATGAACAGAGACATGACCACATGAACAGAGACATGAACAGAGACATGACCACATGAACAGAGACATGACCACATGAACAGAGACATGACCACATGAACAGAGACATGACCACATGAACAGAGACATGACCACATGAACAGAGACATGACCACATGAACAGAGACATGACCACATGAACAGAGACATGAACAGAGACATGACCACATGAACAGAGACATGAACAGAGACATGACCACATGAACAGAGACATGACCACATGAACAGAGACATGACCACATGAACAGAGACATGAACAGAGACATGACCACATGAACAGAGACATGACCACATGACGACATGACCACATGAACAGAGACATGACCACATGAACAGAGACATGAACAGAGACATGACCACATGAACAGAGACATGACCACATGAACAGACGCACATGAACAGAGACATGACCACATGAACAGAGACATGACCACATGAACAGAGACATGAACAGAGACATGACCACATGAACAGAGACATGACCACATGAACAGAGACATGACCACATGAACAGAGACATGACCACATGAACAGAGACATGACCACATGAACAGAGACATGAACAGAGACATGACCACATGAACAGAGACATGACCACATGAACAGAGACATGACCACATGAACAGAGACATGAACAGAGACATGACCACATGAACAGAGACATGACCACATGAACAGAGACATGAACAGAGACATGACCACATGAACAGAGACATGACCACATGAACAGAGACATGACCACATGAACAGAGACATGACCACATGAACAGAGACATGACCACATGAACAGAGACATGACCACATGAACAGAGACATGACCACATGAACAGAGACATGAACAGAGACATGACCACATGAACAGAGACATGAACAGAGACATGACCACATGAACAGAGACATGAACAGAGACATGACCACATGAACAGAGACATGAACAGAGACATGACCACATGAACAGAGACATGAACAGAGACATGACCACATGAACAGAGACATGACCACATGAACAGAGACATGAACAGAGACATGACCACATGAACAGAGACATGACCACATGAACAGAGACATGACCACATGAACAGAGACATGAACAGAGACATGACCACATGAACAGAGACATGACCACATGAACAGAGACATGAACAGAGACATGACCACATGAACAGAGACATGACCACATGAACAGAGACATGACCACATGAACAGAGACATGACCACATGAACAGAGACATGACCACATGAACAGAGACATGACCACATGAACAGAGACATGAACAGAGACATGACTCACATGAACAGAGACATGACCACATGAACAGAGACATGACCACATGAACAGAGACATGACCACATGAACAGAGACATGACCACATGAACAGAGACATGACCACATGAACAGAGACATGAACAGAGACATGACCACATGAACAGAGACATGATCACATGAACAGAGACATGACTCACATGAACAGAGACATGACCACATGAACAGAGACATGACCACATGAACAGAGACATGAACAGAGACATGACCACATGAACAGAGACATGACCACATGAACAGAGACATGACCACATGAACAGAGACATGACCACATGAACAGAGACATGACCACATGAACAGAGACATGACTCACATGAACAGAGACATGACCACATGAACAGAGACATGACCACATGAACAGAGACATGAACAGAGACATGACCACATGAACAGAGACATGACCACATGAACAGAGACATGACCACATGAACAGAGACATGACCACATGAACAGAGACATGACCACATGAACAGAGACATGACCACAGAGACATGACCACATGAACAGAGACATGACCACATGAACAGAGACATGACCACATGAACAGAGACATGACCACATGAACAGAGACATGAACAGAGACATGACCACATGAACAGAGACATGACCACATGAACAGAGACATGAACAGAGACATGACCACATGAACAGAGACATGAACAGAGACATGACCACATGAACAGAGACATGAACAGAGACATGACCACATGAACAGAGACATGACCACATGAACAGAGACATGAACAGAGACATGACCACATGAACAGAGACATGAACAGAGACATGACCACATGAACAGAGACATGACCACATGAACAGAGACATGAACAGAGACATGACCACATGAACAGAGACATGACCACATGAACAGAGACATGACCACATGAACAGAGACATGAACAGAGACATGACCACATGAACAGAGACATGACCACATGAACAGAGACATGAACAGAGACATGACCACATGAACAGAGACATGACCACATGAACAGAGACATGACCACATGAACAGAGACATGACCACATGAACAGAGACATGACCACATGAACAGAGACATGACCACATGAACAGAGACATGAACAGAGACATGACCACATGAACAGAGACATGACCACATGAACAGAGACATGAACAGAGACATGACCACATGAACAGAGACATGACCACATGAACAGAGACATGACCACATGAACAGAGACATGAACAGAGACATGACCACATGAACAGAGACATGACCACATGAACAGAGACATGACCACATGAACAGAGACATGACCACATGAACAGAGACATGAACAGAGACATGACCACATGAACAGAGACATGACCACATGAACAGAGACATGACACATGAACAGAGACATGACCACATGAACAGAGACATGACCACATGAACAGAGACATGACCACATGAACAGAGACATGAACAGAGACATGACCACATGAACAGAGACATGACCACATGAACAGAGACATGACCAGAGACATGACCACATGGACATGCTCCTCCTCTCCTCAGTATAATCAGTATGCTGTAATTAGGAAGGCAGCTCAGAGTGTTTCCTGTTTTGGTCCCGCCTTCCGTCCCATTGTCCTGTCAGTTAACACCAGTGTTTCCCAGTCTGTTTTAGGGATTTGTTTTCCCGTGAGCCCTTCTTTCTCCTAGTAGTTGTAATGGGAGTAAAATGTGAATGTGCACCTAGCAGTAGTTCACACACCAGGGACAGGAAGGAGGGAAAAGCTGCCCCCCCATACACACACACACACACACACACACACACACACACACACACACACACACACACACACACACACACACACACACACACACACACACACACACACACACACACACACACACACACACACACACACACACACACACACGGGCTGGCGTCAGCTGCCAGCGCCTAGTTTGGACATGATACTTTCCTGGGCGTCTATTTGTGGAATGATGGAAACAGGCTGAATAGCAGAGAGAGGAATGTCTGTACACTCCTGGTTTATAGTCTCTGGTAGAGACACACATGTCCACAGTACTCCACTCTAGAGAGACACACATGTCCACAGTACTCCACTCTAGAGAGACACACATGTCCACAGTACTCCACTCTAGAGAGACACACATGTCCACAGTACTCCACTCTAGAGAGACACACATGTCCACAGTACTCCACTCTAGAGAGCCACACGTGTCCACAGTACTCCACTCTAGAGAGACACACATGTCCACAGTACTCCACTCTAGAGAGACACACATGTCCACAGTACTCCACTCTAGAGAGCCACACATGTCCACAGTACTCCACTCTAGAGAGACACACATGTCCACAGTACTCCACTCTAGAGAGACACACATGTCCACAGTACTCCACTCTAGAGAGACACACAGGCTGCCATACAGCATTGAGATTTGGAGCAGGAACACTGCCCTAGTTTTCATCCAGATGAATAGTTTTTGTTACAGAGGAGGAATATGTTCCCACTGAATCAGAGTTATTTGAATGTCTCCTGTAGATTTATGCTCCTGGCCTTTTGGTGGTGTAGAAGTGTCATTTATTTAAGGAGGTCAGAGCAGGAAGATGTAGGGGCGCAACTTTTTTTCTAGAAGTGGGGGGGACATATATATTTATTTATATATACATATAAATTTTTTTATCCTGTCGGATAAACACTCCAAACAGCCTACCCGACCACTAGAAGGCATCTGCATGGTCCTAAAGCACACCGTTGCCTTGTTTTGTATCACATTCCAATGATAAAACTGGAGGGGACAAAAATGCAATTTCTGAATGTGGGGGACACTCCCTGTCCCAAGTGACAGTTTCGCCCCTGGTAAGATGTGATGAGTTTAGCCACATAAACAACTATCAGTCACTTTGATTTGTAAATGTTTGTGAAGTTTTTATTCAGTAGATTAAAATGGCATAATATGGGTGAGAATACTTCATATGGGGCGGCATGTAGCCTAGTGGTTAGAGTGTAGGGGAGGCATGTAGCCTAGTGGTTAGAGTGTAGGGGCGGCATGTAGCCTGGTGGTTAGAGTGTAGGGGCGGCATGTAGCCTAGTGGTTAGAGTGTAGGGGCGGCATGTAGCCTAGTGGTTAGAGTGTAGGGGCGGCATGTAGCCTAGTGGTTAGAGTGTAGGGGCGGCATGTAGCCTGGTGGTTAGAGTGTAGGGGAGGCATGTAGCCTAGTGGTTAGAGTGTAGGGGCGGCATGTAGCCTGGTGGTTAGAGTGTAGGGGCGGCATGTAGCCTGGTGGTTAGAATGTAGGGGCGGCATGTAACCTGGTGGTTAGAGTGTAGGGGCGGCATGTAGCCTGGTGGTTAGAGTGTAGGGGCGGCATGTAGCCTGGTGGTTAGAGTGTAGGGGCGGCATGTAGCCTAGTGGTTAGAGTGTACGGGCGGTATGTAGCCTAGTGGTTAGAGTGTAGGGGCGGCATGTAGCCTGGTGGTTAGAGTGTAGGGGCGGCACGTAGCCTAGTGGTTAGAGTGTAGGGGCGGCATGTAGCCTGGTGGTTAGAGTGTAGGGGCGGCATGTAGCCTGGTGGTTAGAGTGTAGGGGCGGCATGTAGCCTAGTGGTTAGAGTGTAGGGGCGGCATGTAGCCTAGTGGTTAGAGTGTAGGGGCGGCATGTAGCCTAGTGGTTAGAGTGTAGGGGCGGCATGTAGCCTAGTGGTTAGAGTGTAGGGGCGGCATGTAGCCTAGTGGTTAGAGTGTAGGGGCGGCATGTAGCCTAGTGGTTAGAGTGTAGGGGCGGCATGTAGCCTAGTGGTTAGAGTGTAGGGGCGGCATGTAGCCTAGTGGTTAGAGTGTAGGGGTGGCATGTAGCCTAGTGGTTAGAGTGTAGGGGCGGCATGTAGCCTAGTGGTTAGAGTGTAGGGGCGGCATGTAGCCTAGTGGTTAGAGTGTAGGGGCGGCATGTAGCCTGGTGGTTAGAGTGTAGGGGCGGCATGTAGCCTAGTGGTTAGAGTGTAGGGGCGGCAGGTAGCCTAGTGGTTAGAGTGTAGGGGCGGCATGTAGCCTAGTGGTTAGAGTGTAGGGGCGGCATGTAGCCTAGTGGTTAGAGTGTAGGGGCGGCAGGTAGCCTAGTGGTTAGAGTGTAGGGGCGGCATGTAGCCTAGTGGTTAGAGTGTTGGACTAGTAACTGAAAGGTTGCAAGATTGAATCCCCAAGCTGACAAGGTAAAAATCTGTTGTTCTGCCCCTGAACAAGACAGTTAACCCACTGTTCCTAGGCTGTCATTGTAAATAAGAATTTGTTCTTAACTCACTTGCCTAGTTAAATAAAGGTACAAAATATTTATGTTTTCAGAGTGCATGTTTCATTCCTTAATCTCCCTTGAGCAAAACACTGAGTTGCTCAACTCAGCCTGTAGCGTTTCTGACTTGGATCCATGTGGTGGATCTCCCTGAGCGTGCGCACACACATACACACACACACACACACACACAGACACACACACACACACACACGCACAGACACACACACCCACACACACACACACACACACACACACACACACACACACACACACACACACACACACACACACACACACACACACACACACACACACACACACACAGCTATGACTTTAGCCAAACCATCTGTTTCTCTCCTGGAAGTGAGAAATCACAACATATCTCCATGAGTGATGATGTAGAAGTGTGCGCGTGTGTGTGTGTCAGTGGGGGCTGCTGAGGGGAGGACGGCTCATAGTAATGGCTGGAATGGAGTCAATGGAATGGCATCAAACACATTAAAGATGTGGTTTCCATGTGGTTAATGCCATTCCATTGACTCCATTCCAGACATTATTATGAGCCGTCCTCCCCTCAGCAGCCCCCATTGGTGTGTGTGTGTGTCCAGTGGCACAGTGACCTCTGTCCGTTAGATGGGCCAGTTGCAAAGTCAAAATGTATTATATTGCAAAAATGACCTTTTTGTCCTTAATTGAAGGTTAGGGTTAGGCATTAGGGTTAGCATTGTGGTTAAGGTTAGGTTTAAAATCTGATTGTATGACTTTGTGGCTGTGGCAGCTAGTGACCACTCTGCAGAGCTGCCTGCAGGGCAAAATTCATTACCATATATGCCAACCTGCGTGTGAGAGAGAGAGTTGAGGGAGGGTGAAATGGAACGAGAGAGTATGAGCAAGGGAGATAAAAAGAGAGAGAGAGGGAGGGAGGTACATCAGGGATCTGTGTGAAGTCAGGGCAGTCAGACAGTCTTCTTCTCTGTCTCAGTGCTGCTCAGGCCATCTCTTTCTACATTACTCCTCCTTTTTGGATTGGATTGTTCTAGGACTGAGTGTTTGGGAAAGAGCCTGTATTTGAATAGGGCCGGGGAAGAGTGTGTTGGACTGGGAGCTTGTACTAACTAGTATTTGGACGACCGAGTCGTGTCCTATGGAGGTACAGGTTCAGAGTCAGCCACAGCCCCCCACCATCCTGGAGAATGGGGCGGCCCAGGACCCTGAACCACACCCTGCGGAGTTCAACGGTCATCGTCATGCCAACGGTGGGGAGGCAGAGCTGCCCGTCTCCAAGTCTCAGAGGAGACACAGCGATGTCAAAGTCTACAAGGAGTTCTGTGACTTCTACGCACGCTTGTAAGTCTGGGAGCCATGATACACACACACTGAGGGAGGAAGTGTGTGTGACAGGATTGAGTGGATTGTTGGTGTGGATCTCTGAAATCACCTGTGTGATCCATGGCATTACAGATCTGTATAACTTCTGAGTAGTATACATTAATTATCTGGGGGATTAAACCCACTCAGTTGATTAAGGGTTTAGAGTTATCACAATTGACTGTGGTTGACCTTTGTTTGTATTGCTTGCTGTTTGGGGTTTTAGGCTGGGTTTCTGTACAGCACTTTGTGACATCTGCTGATGTAAAAAGGGCTTTATAAATACATTTGATTGATTGATAAATGCTTATTGGAAATGTGAAGAATTTGAAGAATTCTGGTATTAGAAACAGTTTGATGAATGGGAACAATTCTGGTATTAGGAACAGTTTGATGATTAGGAACAGTTTAATAATTAGGAACAGTTTGATGATTAGGAACAGTTTGATGATTAGGAACAGTTTGATGATTAGGAACAGTTTAATAATTAGGAACAGTTTGATGATTAGGAACAATTTAATAATTAGGAACAGTTTGATGATTAGGAACAGTTTAATAATTAGGAACAGTTTGATAATTAGGAACAGTTTGATGATTAGGAACAGTTTGATGATTAGGAACAGTTTAATAATTAGGAACAGTTTAATAATTAGGAACAGTTTGATGATTAGGAACAGTTTGATGATTAGGAACAGTTCTGGTATTAGGAACAGTTTGATGATTAGGAACAGTTTGATGATTAGGAACAGTTTGATGATTAGGAACAGTTTGATGATTAGGAACAGTTTAATAATTAGGAACAGTTCTGGTATTAGGAACAGTTTGATGATTAGGAACAGTTTAATAATTAGGAACAGTTTGATGATTAGGAACAGTTTGATGATTAGGAACAGTTTAATAATTAGGAACAGTTTGATGATTAGGAACAGTTTGATGATTAGGAACAGTTTGATGATTAGGAACAGTTTGATGATTAGGAACAGTTTAATAATTAGGAACAGTTTAATAATTAGGAACAGTTTAATAATTAGGAACAGTTTGATGATTAGGAACAGTTTGATGATTAGGAACAGTTTGAGGATTAGGAACAGTTTAATAATTAGGAACAGTTTAATAATTAGGAACAGTTTGATGATTAGGAACAGTTTGATGATTAGGAACAGTTTGATGATTAGGAACAGTTTGATGATTAGGAACAGTTTAATAATTAGGAACAGTTTAATAATTAGGAACAGTTTGATGATTAGGAACAGTTTAATAATTAGGAACAGTTTGATTAGGAACAGTTTGATGATTAGGAACAGTTTGATGATTAGGAACAGTTTGATGATTAGGAACAGTTTAATAATTAGGAACAGTTTGATGATTAGGAACAGTTCTGGTATTAGGAACAGTTTGATGATTAGGAACAGTTCTGGTATTAGGAACAGTTTGATGATTAGGAACAGTTTAATAATTAGGAACAGTTTGATGATTAGGAACAGTTCTGGTATTAGGAACAGTTTGATGATTAGGAACAGTTCTGGTATTAGGAACAGTTTGATGATTAGGAACAGTTTGATGATTAGGAACAGTTTGATGATTAGGAACAGTTTAATGATTAGGAACAGTTTGATGATTAGGAACAGTTTGATGATTAGGAACAGTTTGATGATTAGGAACAGTTTAATAATTAGGAACAGTTTGATGATTAGGAACCGTTTGATGATTAGGAACAGTTTGATGATTAGGAACAGTTTAATAATTAGGAACAGTTTGATGATTAGGAACAGTTTGATGATTAGGAACAGTTTGATGATTAGGAACAGTTTGATGATTAGGAACAGTTCTGGTATTAGGAACAGTTTGATGATTAGGAACAGTTTGATGATTAGGAACAGTTTGATGATTAGGAACAGTTTAATAATTAGGAACAGTTTGATGATTAGGAACAGTTCTGATATTAGGAACAGTTTAATAATTAGGAACAGTTTGATGATTAGGAACAGTTCTGGTATTAGGAACAGTTTAATAATTAGAAACAGTTTGATGATTAGGAACAGTTTGATGATTAGGAACAGTTTAATAATTAGGAACAGTTTGATGATTAGGAACAGTTCTGGTATTAGGAACAGTTTGATGATTAGGAACAGTTTGATAATTAGGAACAGTTTAATAATTAGGAACAGTTTGATGATTAGGAACAGTTCTGGTATTAGGAACAGTTTGATGATTAGGAACAGTTTGATGATTAGGAACAGTTTGATGATTAGGAACAGTTTGATGATTAGGAACAGTTTAATAATTAGGAACAGTTTGATGATTAGGAACAGTTTGATGATTAGGAACAGTTTAATAATTAGGAACAGTTTAATAATTAGGAACAGTTTGATGATTAGGAACCGTTTGATGATTAGGAACAGTTTGATGATTAGGAACAGTTTAATAATTAGGAACAGTTTGATGATTAGGAACAGTTTGATGATTAGGAACAGTTTAATAATTAGGAACAGTTTAATAATTAGGAACAGTATGATTAGGAACAGTTTGATGATTAGGAACAGTTTAATAATTAGGAACAGTTTAATAATTAGGAACAGTTTGATGATTAGGAACAGTTTGATGATTAGGAACAGTTTGATAATTAGGAACAGTTTAATAATTAGGAACAGTTTGATGATTAGGAACAGTTTGATGATTAGGAACAGTTTGATGATTAGGAACAGTTTAATAATTAGGAACAGTTTGATGATTAGGAACAGTTTAATAATTAGGAACAGTTTGATGATTAGGAACAGTTTGATGATTAGGAACAGTTTAATAATTAGGAACAGTTTGATGATTAGGAACAGTTTAATAATTAGGAACAGTTTGATGATTAGGAACAGTTTAATAATTAGGAACAGTTTAATAATTAGGAACAGTTTGATGATTAGGAACAGTTTGATGATTAGGAACAGTTTGATGATTAGGAACAGTTTAATAATTAGGAACAGTTTGATGATTAGGAACAGTTTGATGATTAGGAACAGTTTAATAATTAGGAACAGTTTGATGATTAGGAACAGTTTAATAATTAGGAACAGTTTGATGATTAGGAACAGTTTGATGATTAGGAACAGTTTAATAATTAGGAACAGTTTGATGATTAGGAACAGTTTGATGATTAGGAACAGTTTGATGATTAGGAACAGTTTAATAATTAGGAACAGTTTGATGATCTGAACTATATAGAGTTTTTTGACATGAATAGACTATTGGCTGGTTTCTTGCTACAGTGCATGCTGTGGTAGTAGACAGTGGCTCAGAGACCCTGGACTATTTTAGTTTGGGGGAAGTGTGTTATGCAAAGTGAAATATGCTGGCAGGCATGAGAACTCTGTGACATGAAGGGATCTATGGGATGAGGGCAGGCTAAATATATGTGAGCTTTATGTTGTGGCCCTGTGGATAGTTAGAATGGATGTTACTCATATTATGGGGGTCATTGGGGGTAATGTTATCAGCATTATAAGTATAGTCACTGAAAACATGTCACATTTGAAGTCTCCAGTCTCAATGAAAATGTCTGGAATGCTAATCATTAGCAAGGCAAGAAGGAGAGTCACACAGTTTGAGACTTTGACTTATTCAGAGAGGTTAAGTCCAATCCTTAGATGCCTCAGGTACACTAGCACAGACCATGCTGTTTCTTTCAACCCTTGAGGCAGAACTAAAACTCCAGTAGGTAAATAAAGCAGAAGCCCTGACTTCAGTCAGTCGCTCAGATATGTGATGACAACCTGGTCCTTTTATAGACATCCCTCCTCTCTCTGTCTCTGCCTCCCTCTCTCTGTCTCCCTCTCTCTGCCTCTCCCTCCCTCTCTCTGCCTCTCCCTCTCTCTCCCCCTCCCTCTCTCTGTCTCTCCCTCCCTCCCTCCCTCCCTCTCTCTGCCTCTCCCTCTCTCTCTCTGTCTCTCGCTCCCTCTCTCTGTCTCTCCCTCTCTCTCCCTCACTCTCTCTGTCTCCCTCCCTCTCTCTGTCTCTCCCTCCCTCTCTCTTTCCCTGTGAAACAAACTCACTAAGTTGTTATTATGAACAGTGTTGGAGGAAACGACCAATCACCTCACACTGGAAGTTAAGCAACACTAAAGCTACCCTTAACAAAAAGTATAGTTTACTGAAATGAAGATACTTTCAAAGGAAGTTCACTACATCCAAACTACTTTGTGAAAAAAATGTCATAGACTATAAATTGCAAAAACAGATCACTCTGGAGTCAGATGTGTAATGTAGCCTATTAAACAAAAACTGTTTCAAGTATGAATTGTGCAAGTTTGATGTCAAAAAAAGAGTTCTTGTCTACTTCACCCATATTTTATTAAAATGTTTGCTAAAATAGTAGTATGTAGTTCCAGTAGTTAGCTACACCACTACATGGTAAAAAAGTAATTAACTACAGAAAACACTACCAAGATTTGAATATAGTTCAACTACCACCAAGCTACTACTGCAAAATGGAATTAAATGACTAGCTGAACTACATGTAGTTAACTACTCCCCAACACTGATCATGGAATATTTACCAACCAGCTCAGCACCTCCTTCATAGTCTTTCTGTCTTCCTGTCTCTGGGGGGGAAATGCTTGAGGCTTGTGTCATTTCCTACTAGCAGAGCCAGAAAAGGGCTTCTGAATCCTTCCTTTTGTCTGATGTCACACCAGGGTCCTGACAACATGGCCCCTATATGTTCATACATTACATCAGACAGTGTGATGATAGCTGTAGAATATCTTGATGGAACCTCTGCATTGATTCCACATCTTGTGCCAATACGTTCTATGTGCTCTGGAATGTAGTGAGTTACTGTAAATCAATTCAAATCAAACTTTATTTGTCACATGCGCCGAATACAACAGGTGTAGACCTTACCGTGAAATGCTTACTTATAAGCCCTTAACCAACAATGCAGTTCAAGAAGAGTTAAGAAAATATTTACCAAGTAGACTAAAGTAAAAAATAATAAAAAGTAACACAATAAAATAACAATAACGAGGCTATTTACAGGGGGTACCGGTACCGAGTCAATGTGCAAGTGTCACATCCTGACCAGTAAAAGGGGTTATTTGTTATTGTAGTTTGGTCAGGGCGTGGCAGGGGGTGTTTGTTTTGTGTGTTTCGGGGGTTTTGGTTTATGTTCTATGTTATCTATTTCTATGTGTTTATCTAGTTGTCTATTTCTATGTTGGGTTTTTGGCAATGACCTCCAATTAGAGGCAGCTGGTTGTCGTTGTCTCTAATTGGAGGCCATATTTAGTTGGGTTTGTTTCACTTGTGTTTTGTGGGTGGTTATTTTCTGTATAGCCTGTGTGCCTTATGGAACTGTTTTTCGTCGTACGTTTATTTTGTTTAAGTGTTTTCATCAAATAAATTAAGTATGAGCACTTTACCCGCTGCGCCTTGGTCCTATCCTTACGACGACTATGACAGAACCAACCACCTACAAGGACCAAGCAGCGGGGATTGGAGCACCAAGCAAGGACCAAGCAGCGGGGATTGGAGCACCAAACAAGGACCAAGCAGCAGGGATTGGAGCACCGAAGAGAAGGATAGACGTGGGAGGCAGAACGACGTTTCTGGGAGAGGACACTAAGGGAACTAGAGGAGGTGTTGTCGTGCCCTCTCCATGACTGTTTTGGTGTGTTTGGACCATGATAGTTTGTTGGTGGTCTGTAGTGTTGATCCTGCTCTAGGATGTACAGCTACTAGGCTGTATGATGAGAGAGGGAGGAAGGTTACACTAGATAGACACCTCACCTTTTTCTGCCATCCTTCTGTCTCTCTATCTGAGGGGGAGAGCAGTGCCGTGTGTGTGCGTGCATGTGTGTGTGTGCGTGTGCATGTCTGCGTGTGTTTGTCTCCTGGGCACACATTGGAATTCTGACCTTTTAAAATAGCAGCCCGCTTCCCTCCCTTCTCCACCTCCTCCCTCTTTTTCTCTCTCTTCATTACATCAGGTCTGACTAATAAACAACACACTGTTTAGAGAGACCGCTCCCTTACTGTCATTGAAAAAACATTGGTATCCATTGACATGAACGTGGGCTTGAGTTTGTGTGGGACAGGGAGTAGCAGCCCTCCCTGTAGCTCTGAGATTGGATAGCGAGATGCCCTTATTTGAACTAACTTTCTCTCCTCTCCTCCTAGCACACACATACTGTACACACAGAGTGTCTCTCACATGCCCTTCACTATGGCTGCAAGTTGTCAGGAACACCATGTTCATAAGGGGGGGGACAGGCTAGAGCTGCCGCTTTCAAGGAGCGGGACTCTAATCCAGACGCTTATAAGTAAAAAGTATGCCCACCGACAAACCATCAAACAGGCAAAGCGTCAATACAGGACTAAGACTGAATCCTACTACACCTGCTCTGACGCTCGTCGGATGTGGCAGGGCTTGCAAACTATTACGGACTACAAAGGGAAACCCAGCCACGAGCTGCCCAGTGATGCGAGCCAACCAGACGGGCTAAATGTCTTTTTATGCTCGCTTTCGAGGCAAGCAACACTGAAGCATGCATGAGAGCATCAGCTGTTCTGGACGACTGTGTGATCACGCTCTCCGTAGCCAATGTGGGCAAGACATTTAAACAAGTCAACATTCACAAGGCCGCGGGGGCAGACGGATTACCAGGACATGTACTCAGAGCATGCGCTGACCAAATGGCAAGTGTCTTCACTGATATTTTCAACCTTTCCCTGAATGAGTCTGTAATACCTACATGTTTCAAGCAGACCACCATAGTCCCTGTGCCCAAGAAAGCTAAGGTAACCTGCCTAAATGACTACCGCCCATAGCACTTACGTCAGTAGCCTTGAAGTGCTATGAAAGGCTGGTCATGGCTCACATCAACACCATCATCCCGGACACCCTAGACCCACTCCATTTCACATACCGCCCCAACGCAATCTCAATTGTACTCTACACTTCCCTTTCCCACCTGGACTTAAAGAACACCTATGTGAGAATGCTATTCATTGACTACAGCTCAGTTCAACACTATAGTGCCCACTAAACTCATCACTAAGCTAAGGACCCTGGGACTAAACACCTCCCTCTGCAACTGGATCCTGGACTTGCTGACGGGCCGCCCCAAGGTGGTAAGGGTAGGTAACAACACATCCGCCACACTGATCTTCTACACGGGGGCCCCTCAAGGGTGCGTGCTTAGTCCCCTCTTGTACTCCCTGCTCACCCACGACTGCGTGGCCACAACGGGGGTAGGTCTGATCACCGACAACAATGAGACAGCCTATAGGGAGGAGGTCAGAGATCTGGCAGTGTGGTGCCAGGACAACAACCTCTCCCTCAACGTGAGCAAGACAAAGGAGATGATCGTGGACTACAGGAAAAGGAGAGCCAAATACTCCCCCATTCTCATCGACGTGGTAGTGGAGCAGGTCGAACCTACTGCTACTCACTGTTTATTATTATGCAAAGTCACTTTACCCCTACCTACATGTAAAAATTACCTTGACTAACCTGTACCCCCGCACATTGACTCGGTACCGGTACCCCCTGGATATTAAGGGATCCTGAGTAACGCAGCAGTCTAAGGCAGTGCATCGCCGTGCTAGAGGCATCACTACAGACCCAGGTTCGATCCCGGACTATATCACAACCGACCGTGATCGGGAATCCCATAGGGCGACGCACAATTGGCCCTGCGTCGTCCGGGTTAGGGTAAGTTTGGCTGGGGCAGGCCATCATTGTAAATAAGAATTTGTTCTTAACTGACTTGTCTAGTTAAATAAAGGTTAAATGAAAAAAATATAGCCTCTTATTGTTAGTTTGTGTTACTTTAAAAAAAATAAGTAACTCTATTTTCTTAAAACTGCATTGTTGGTTAGGGCTTGTAAGTAAGCATTTCACGGTAAGGTTTCCCAGATTTCCTTTCTGTGTCTGAAGCTATGATAGGCCGGGTTGGACCAAAGCCCACACTAGAAGGTTTAGTGGGAGCTGGCCTGAGAATCCTTATGTGTGTACGTGCCTGTATGTCTATGAAGGAATGTGTCAGCTCTCCTCACTCATTTACCCACCCTGATCTCCAAACACTGAATACAACCTCCAGCTGGGTGTGTTGTGTAAAGAGAGACACTATTACTTCTGTGCGTTGGGTGATGAATGTGCTTCAGTTGTGGTGTGGCTAGCCAATAGGGTTCTACACTGTGTTCATTGTGACGTTACTCACTCTATGACCTGTTCTTTCCCTTTTTAGAAAAAATAAAAAGAATACTGAATGTAAACTCTCGTCTTCCTTCCTTCCTTCTCTCTCTCTTTCTCTCTTTCTCTCTCTCTCTCTCTCTCTCTCTCTCTCTCAGCAACATGGCCAGTGCCCTGGCCAATGCGATGTGTGAGCGCTGTAAGAGTGGCTTTGCCCCGGCGGAGAAGATCGTCAACAGTAACGGGGAGCTGTACCATGAGGGATGCTTTGTCTGTGCTCAGTGCTTCCAACAGTTCTCTGAGGGTCTCTTCTATGAGGTGACATTCACTTACTGTACCCCTCTTACCATCAGAAACACTCTCCTCTCTCCCACTCTACCAATTCAATGGGCTTTATTGGCATGGGAAACGTATGTTTACATTGCCAAAGAAAACGGAATAGACAATAAACAAAATAAACAATACCATCAGACCCTCTCTCCTCTCTCCCATCAGACCCTCTCTCCTCTCTCCCATCAGACCCTCTCTCCTCTCTACCATCAGACCCTCTCTCGTCTCTCCCTCTCTACCATCAGACCCTCTCTCCTCTCTCCCATCAGACCCTCTCTCCTCTCTACCATCAGACCCTCTCTCCTCTCTACCATCAGACCCTCTCTCCTCTCTCCCATCAGACCCTCTCTCCTCTCTACCATCAGACCCTCTCTCCTCTCTCCCATCAGACCCTCTCTCCTCTCTCCCATCAGACCCTCTCTCCTCTCTCCCATCAGACCCTCTCTCCTCTCTCCTCTCTACCATCAGACCCTCTCTCCTCTCTACCATCAGACCCTCTCTCCTCTCTACCATCAGACCCTCTCTCCTCTCTACCATCAGACCCTCTCTCCTCTCTCCCATCAGACCCTCTCTCCTCTCTACCATCAGACCCTCTCTCCTCTCTCCCATCAGACCCTCTCTCCTCTCTCCTCTCTACCATCAGACCCTCTCTCCTCTCTCCCATCAGACCCTCTCTCCTCACTACCACCAGACCCTCTCTCCTCTCTACCATCAGACCCTCTCCCCTCTCTCTCCCATCAGACCCTCTCTCCTCTCTCCCATCAGACCCTCTCTCTCTCTCTCCCATCAGACCCTCTCCCTCTCTCCCATCAGACCCTCTCTCCTCTCTACCATCAGACCCTCTCTCCTCTCTCCCATCAGACCCTCTCTCCTCTCTACCATCAGACCCTCTCTCCTCTCTACCATCAGACCCTCTCTCCTCTCTACCATCAGACCCTCTCTCCTCTCTACCATCAGACCCTCTCTCCTCTCTACCATCAGACCCTCTCTCCTCTCTCCCATCAGACCCTCTCTCCTCTCTCCTCTCTACCATCAGACCCTCTCTCCTCTCTCCCATCAGACCCTCTCTCCTCTCTACCATCAGACCCTCTCTCCTCTCTCCCTCTCTACCATCAGACCCTCTCTCCTCACTACCATCAGACCCTCTCTCCTCTCTACCATCAGACCCTCTTCTCCTCTCTCCCATCAGACCCTCTCTCCTCTCTACCATCAGACCCTCTCTCCTCTCTACCATCAGACCCTCTCTACCATCAGACCCTCTCTCCTCTCTCCCATCAGACCCTCTCTCCTCTCTACCATCAGACCCTCTCTCCTCTCTCCCATCAGACCCTCTCTTCCTCACTCACCATCAGACCCTCTCCTCTCTCCCATCAGACCCTCTCTCCTCTCCTCTCTACCATCAGACCCTCTCTATCTCTCCCTCTCTACCATCAGACCCTCTCTCCTCTCTCTCCCATCAGACCCTCTCTCCCATCAGACCCTCTCTCCTCTCTCCCATCAGACCCTCTCTCCTCTCTCCTCTCCCATCAGACCCTCTCTCCTCTCTACCATCAGACCCTCTCTCCTCTCTCCCATCAGACCCTCTCTCCTCTCTCCCTCTCTACCATCAGACCCTCTCTCCTCTCTACCATCAGACCCTCTCTCCTCTCTACCATCAGACCCTCTTCTCCTCTCTACCATCAGACCCTCTCTCCTCTCTACCATCAGACCCTCTCTCCTCTCTACCATCAGACCCTCTCTACCATCAGACCCTCTCTCCTCTCTACCATCAGACCCCTCTCTCCTCTCTACCATCAGACCCTCTCTCCTCTCTCCCATCAGACCCTCTCTTCCTCACTACCATCAGACCCTCTCCTCTCTCCCATCAGACCCTCTCTCTCCTCTCTCCTCTCTACCATCAGACCCTCTCTATCTCTCCCTCTCTACCATCAGACCCTCTCTCCTCTCTCTCCCATCAGACCCTCTCTCCTCTCTCCCATCAGACCCTCTCTCTCCTCTCTCCCATCAGACCCTCTCTTCCTCTCTCCTCTCTCCCATCAGACCCTCTCTCCTCTCTCTACCATCAGACCCTCTCTCCTCTCTACCATCAGACCCTCTCTCCTCCTCTCTCCCATCAGACCCTCTCTCCTCTCTACCATCAGACCCTCTCTCCTCTCTACCATCAGACCCTCTCTCCTCTCTCCCATCAGACCCCTCTCTCCTCTCTCCTCTCTCCCATCAGACCCCTCTCTCCTCTCTCCCATCAGACCCTCTCTCCTCTCTCCCATCAGACCCTCTCTCCTCTCTCCCATCAGACCCTCTCTCCTCTCTCCTCTCTCCCATCAGACCCTCTCTCCTCTCTCCCATCAGACCCTCTCTCCTCTCTCCTCTCTCCCATCAGACCCTCTCTCCTCTCTACCATCAGACCCTCTCTCCTCTCTCCCATCAGACCCTCTCTCCTCTCTACCATCAGACCCTCTCTCCTCTCTCCCATCAGACCCTCTCTCCTCTCTACCATCAGACCCTCTCTCCTCTCTACCATCAGACCCTCTCTCCTCTCTACCATCAGACACCTCTCTCCTCTCTCCCATCAGACCCTCTCTCCTCTCTCCCATCAGACCCTCTCTCCTCTCTACCATCAGACCCTCTCTACCATCAGACCCTCTCTCCTCTCTACCATCAGACCCTCTCTCCTCTCTACCATCAGACCCTCTCTTCCTCACTACCATCAGACCCTCTCTCCTCTCTCCCATCAGACCCTCTCTACCATCAGACTCCTCTCTACCATCAGACCCTCTCTATCTCTCCCTCTCTACCATCAGACCCTCTCTCCTCTCTCTCCCATCAGACCCTCTCTCCTCTCTCCCATCAGACCCTCTCTCCTCTCTCCCATCAGACCCTCTCTCCTCTCTCCCTCTCTACCATCAGACCCTCTCTCCTCTCTCCCATCAGACCCTCTCTCCCCTCTCCCTCTCTACCATCAGACCCTCTCTCCTCTCTACCATCAGACCCTCTTTCCTCTCTCCTCTCTCCCATCAGACCCTCTCTCCTCTCTACCATCAGACCCTCTCTCCTCTCTACCATCAGACCCTCTCTCCTCTCTACCATCAGACCCTCTCTCCTCTCTCCCATCAGACCCTCTCTCCTCTCTCCTCTCTACCATCAGACCCTCTCTCCTCTCTCCCATCAGACCCTCTCTCCTCTCTCCCATCAGACCCCTCTCTCCTCTCTCCCATCAGACCCTCTCTCTCTCCTCTCTACCATCAGACCCTCTCTCCTCTCTACCATCAGACCCTCTCTCCTCTCTCCCATCAGACCCTCTCTCCTCTCTCTCTCCCATCAGACCCTCTCTCCTCACTACCATCAGAACCTCTCTCCTCTCTCCCATCAGACCCTCTCTCCTCTCTCCCATCAGACCCTCTCTCCTCTCTCCCCTCTACCATCAGACCCTCTCTCCCTCTCTACCATCAGACCCTCTCTCCTCTCTACCATCAGACCCTCTCTACCATCAGACCCTCTCTCCTCTCTACCATCAGACCCTCTCTCCTCTCTCCTCTCTACCATCAGACCCTATCTCCTCTCTCCCATCAGACCCTCTCTCCTCTCTCCCATCAGACCCTCTCTCCTCTCTCCCATCAGACCCTCTCTCCTCTCTCCCTCTCTACCATCAGACCCTCTCTCCTCTCTACCATCAGACCCTCTCTCCCTCTCCCTCTCTACCATCAGACCCTCTCTCCTCTCTACCATCAGACCCTCTTTCCTCTCTCCTCTCTCCCATCAGACCCTCTCTCCTCTCAACCATCAGACCCTCTCTCCTCTCTCCCTCTCTACCATCAGACCCTCTCTCCTCTCTACCATCAGACCCTCTCTACCATCAGACCCTCTCCTCTCTCCTCTCTACCATCAGACCCTCTCTATCTCTCCCTCTCTACCATCAGACCCTCTCTCCTCTCTCCCATCAGACCCTCTCTCCTCTCTACCATCAGACCCTCTCTCCTCTCTACCCATCAGACCCTCTCTCCTCTCTCCCATCAGACCCTCTTCTCCTCTCTCCCATCAGACCCTCTCTCCTCTCTCCCATCAGACCCTCTCTCCTCTCTCCCATCAGACCCTCTCTCCTCTCTCCCATCAGACCCTCTTTCCTCTCTACCATCAGACCCTCTCTCCTCTCTCCCATCAGACCCTCTCTCCTCTCTACCATCAGACCCTCTCTCCTCTCTCCCATCAGACCCTCTCTCCTCTCTACCATCAGACCCTCTCTCCTCTCTACCATCAGACCCTCTCTCCTCTCTCCTCTCTACCATCAGACCCTCTCTATCTCTCCCTCTCTACCATCAGACCCTCTCTCCTCTCTCCTCTCTACCATCAGACCCTCTCTCCTCTCTACCATCAGACCCTCTCTCCTCTCTACCATCAGACCCTCTCTCCTCTCTACCATCAGACCCTCTCTCCTCTCTACCATCAGACCCTCTCTCCTCTCTACCATCAGACCCTCTCTCCTCTCTACCATCAGACCCTCTCTCCTCTCTACCATCAGACCCTCTCTCCTCTCTACCATCAGACCCTCTCTTCCTCACTACCATCAGACCCTCTCCTCTCTCCCATCAGACCCTCTCTCCTCTCTCCTCTCTACCATCAGACCCTCTCTCCTCTCTCTCCCATCAGACCCTCTCTCCTCTCTCCCATCAGACCCTCTCTCCTCTCTCCCATCAGACCCTCTCTCCTCTCTCCTCTCTCCCATCAGACCCTCTCTCCTCTCTACCATCAGACCCTCTCTCCTCTCTACCATCAGACCCTCTCTCCTCTCTCCCATCAGACCCTCTCTCCTCTCTCCCATCAGACCCTCTCTCCTCTCTCCCATCAGACCCTCTCTCCTCTCTCCCATCAGACCCTCTCTCCTCTCTCCTCTCTCCCATCAGACCCTCTCTCCTCTCTACCATCAGACCCTCTCTCCTCTCTACCATCAGACCCTCTCTCCTCTCTCCTCTCTCCCATCAGACCCTCTCTCCTCACTACCATCAGAACCTCTCTCCTCTCTCCCATCAGACCCTCTCTCCTCTCTCCTCTCTCCCATCAGACCCTCTCTCCCTCTCTACCATCAGACCCTCTCTCCTCTCTCCTCTCTACCATCAGACCCTCTCTCCTCTCTCCCATCAGACCCTCTCTCCTCTCTCCCATCAGACCCTCTCTCCTCTCTACCATCAGACCCTCTCTCCTCTCTCCCATCAGACCCTCTCTCCTCTCTCTCTACCATCAGACCCTCTCTCCCTCTCTACCATCAGACCCTCTCTCCTCTACCATCAGACCCTCTCTCCTCTCTACCATCAGACCCTCTCTCCTCTCTCCCATCAGACCCTCTCTCCTCTCTCCCATCAGACCCTCTCTCCTCTCTCTACCATCAGACCCTCTCTCCTCTCTACCATCAGACCCTCTCTCCTCTCTCACCATCAGACCCTCTCTCCTCTCTACCATCAGACCCTCTCTCCTCCTCTCCCATCAGACCCTCTCTCCTCTCTACCATCAGACCCTCTCCTCTCTCCTCTCTACCATCAGACCCTCTCCTCTCTCCCTCTCTACCATCAGACCCCTCTCTCTTCTTTCCCATCAGACCCTCTCTCCTCTCTACCATCAGACCCTCTCTCCTCTCTCCATCAGACCCTCTCTCCTCTCTCCCATCAGACCCTCTCTCCTCTCTCCCATCAGACCCTCTCTCCTCTCTACCATCAGACCCTCTCTCCTCTCTCCCATCAGACCCTCTCTCCTCTCTCCTCTCTACCATCAGACCCTCTCTCCTCTCTCCCATCAGACCCTCTCTCCTCTCTCCTCTCTACCATCAGACCCTCTCTCCTCTCTACCATCAGACCCTCTCTCCTCTCTACCATCAGACCCTCTCTCCTCCTCCTCTACCATCAGACCCTCTCTCCTCTCTACCATCAGACCCTCTCTCCTCTCTACCATCAGACCCTCTCTCCTCTCTCCTCTACCATCAGACCCTCTCTCCTCACTACCATCAGACCCTCTCTCTCCCATCAGACTCAGACCCTCTCTCCTCTCTACCATCAGACCCTCTCTCCTCTCTCCCATCAGACCCTCTCTCCTCTCTCCCATCAGACCCTCTCTCCTCTCTACCATCAGACCCTCTCTCCTCTCTACCATCAGACCCTCTCTCCTCTCTCCTCTCTACCATCAGACCCTCTCTCCTCTCTCCCATCAGACCCTCTCTCCTCACTACCATCAGACCCTCTCTCCTCTCTACCATCAGACCCTCTCTCCTCTCTCCCATCAGACCCTCTCTCCTCACTACCATCAGACCCTCTCTCCTCTCTCCCATCAGACCCTCTCTCCTCTCTACCATCAGACCCTCTCTCCTCTCTACCATCAGACCCTCTCTCCTCTCTACCATCAGACCCTCTCTCCTCTCTACCATCAGACCCTCTCTCCTCTCTCCCATCAGACCCTCTCTCCTCACTCCTCTCTACCATCAGACCCTCTCTCCTCTCTCCTCTCTACCATCAGACCCTCTCTCCTCTCTACCATCAGACCCTCTCTCCTCTCTACCATCAGACCCTCTCTCCTCTCCCATCAGACCCTCTCTCTCTCCCATCAGACCCTCTCTCCTCCTCACTACCATCAGACCCTCTCCTCTCTCCCATCAGACCCTCTCTCCTCTCTCCTCTCTACCATCAGACCCTCTCTCCTCTCTCTCCCATCAGACCCTCTCTCCTCTCTCCAATCAGACCCTCTCTCCTCTCTCCCATCAGACCCTCTCTCCTCTCTCCCATCAGACCCTCTCTACTCTCTCTCTCTCCCATCAGACCCTCTCTCCTCTCTACCATCAGACCCTCTCTCCTCTCTCCCATCAGACCCTCTCTCCTCTCTCCTCTCTCCCATCAGACCCTCTCTCCTCTCTACCATCAGACCCTCTCTCCTCTCTCCCATCAGACCCTCTCTCCTCTCTCCCATCAGACCCTCTCTCCTCTCTCCCATCAGACCCTCTCTCCTCTCTACCATCAGACCCTCTCTCCTCTCTACCATCAGACCCTCTCTCCTCTCTCCCTCACTACCATCAGACCCTCTCTCCTCTCTACCATCAGACCCTCTCTCCTCTCTCCCTCTCTACCATCAGACCCTCTCTCCTCCTTCTCTGCCTCTCCTCACTACCATCAGACCCTCTCTCCTCTCTCCCATCAGACCCCTCTCTCCTCTCTCCCATCAGACCCTCTCTCCTCTCTACCATCAGACCCTCTCTCCTCTCTCCCATCAGACCTTCTCTCCTCTCTCCCTCTCTACCATCAGACCCTCTCTCCTCTCTACCATCAGACCCTCTCTCCTCTCTACCATCAGACCCTCTCTCCTCTCTCCCTCTCTACCATCAGACCCTCTCTCCTCTCTCCCTCACTACCATCAGACCCTCTCTCCTCTCTACCATCAGACCCTCTCTCCTCTCTCCCTCTCTACCATCAGACCCTCTCTCCTCTCTCCCTCACTACCATCAGACCCTCTCTCCTCTCTCCCTCTCTACCATCAGACCCTCTCTCCTCTCTACCATCAGACCCTCTCTCCTCTCTACCATCAGACCCTCTCTCCTCTCTCCCTCTCTATCATCAGACCTTCTCTCCCTCTCTACCATCAGACCCTCTCTCCTCTTTCCCTCTCTATCATCAGACCTTCTCTCCCTCTCTACCATCAGACCCTCTCTCCTCTCTACCATCAGACCCTCTCTACAATCAGACCCTCTCTCCTCTCTACCATCAGACCCTCTCTCCTCTCTCCCCCTCTACCATCAGACCCTCTCTCCTCTCTCCCTCTCTACCATCAGACCCTGTCTCCTCTCTCCCTCTCTACCATCAGACCCTCTCTCCTCTCTCCCTCTCTACCATCAGACCCTCTCTCCTCTCTCCCTCTCTACCATCAGACCCTCTCTCCTCTCTCCCTCTCTACCATCAGACCCTCTCTCCTCTCTCCCTCTCTACCATCAGACCCTCTCTCCTCTCTCCCCCTCTACCATCAGACCATCTCTCCTCTCTCCCTCACTACCATCAGACCCTCTCTCCCTCTACCATCAGACCCTCTCTCCCTCTACCATCAGACCCTCTCTCCTCTCTCCCTCTCTACCATCAGAGCCTCTCTCCTCTCTCCCTCACTACCATCAGACCCTCTCCCTCACTACCATCAGACCCTCTCCCTCACTACCATCAGACCCTCTCTCCTCTCTCCCTCTCTACCATCAGACCCTCTCCTCTCTCCCTCTCTACCATCAGACCCTCTCTCCTCTCTCCCTCTCTACCATCAGACCCTCTCTCCTCTCTCCCTCACTACCATCAGACCCTCTCCCTCTCTACCATCAGACCCTCTCTCCTCTCTCCCTCTCTACCATCAGACCCTCTCTCCCCTCTCCCTCTCTACCATCAGACCCTCTCTCCTCTCTCCCTCTCTACCATCAGACCCTCTCTCCCTCTCTACCATCAGACCCTCTCTCCCTCTACCATCAGACCCTCTCTCCTCTCTCCCTCTCTACCATCAGACCCTCTCTCCTCTCTCCCTCACTACCATCAGACCCCTCTCCCTCACTACCATCAGACCCTCTCCCTCACTACCATCAGACCCTCTCTCCTCTCTCCCTCTCTACCAACAGACCCTCTCCTCTCTCCCTCTCTACCATCAGACCCTCTCTCCTCTCTCCCTCTCTACCATCAGACCCTCTCTCCTCTCTCCCTCACTACCATCAGACCCTCTCCCTCTCTACCATCAGACCCTCTCTCCTCTCTCCCTCTCTACCATCAGACCCTCTCTCCCCTCTCCCTCTCTACCATCAGACCCTCTCTCCTCTCTCCCTCTCTACCATCAGACCCTCTCTCCCTCTCTACCATCAGACCCTCTCTCCTCTCTCCCTCTCTACCATCAGACCTTCTCTCCCTCTCTACTATCAGCTTTCTTTTCAGCACCATGGAGTGAATCCTTACCACTGCTACACCTGGCTATCAGGGGAGCCTTGTCTGGCAGCGAAACAGTTCATTCAGCCTCATTTACTCTCTTTTTAAAAGAATAGCTGATATGGCTGACTTGCTTAAACAAATGTGGTTCCTGCTGACAATTGAGCAGTACAAACTATAGCATAAGGGAACGATGAGCGGATAAGAGGCAATCCGTAATTTCGATAAAGATATTAATAAGCGAGCTAGGGTGGACGTAGTCAATATAACTATTTGTTCAGCACCTTTGAAATGTACAGAGACAGAATTCAGAACATGGGCCATTCTTACAGTATTCTCCATGTACACCAAGTCAGAACCGTAGGATAAATAAAGGGGGCATATAAGCAGACAATGAAAGCTCTTAAAATATTTAATGATTACATTTCTCTAAAACAGGCTATATGCAACATGTGCACCACCAAGTCAGAACAGTAGGCTAAGTTATAAGGGGGAAAGGGACCAAATTATTTGGGTGAAGCACATGGGCTACTAACAGCTTACTACACAACATAAACTTAGTATTAATTTCTTAGCTACCGTATAAATATCTCCCTGGCATATTACATCATTATGCAGTAGCATACAATACATTTTTGGACTCACCTTGTTCTGTGCTCACTTGAAATGGAAGGTGTGGCAGTGGTCCTTCTTGTGGACAAATTTTGTCATCAAACTTTGTCATCAAAGTCTGGCATTCTCTGGATTTATGTTGCTTTCAAGACAACTTGGAACTCGGGGAAAAAACAAGGTTGAATCCTGACGTCAGTGATCTTCAGGTCGGAGCTCTAGAAAGAAGCCTGAGTTCTTGGAGTTCTGAGTTGGATGACCGTTCAAAACGTTATTTTCCCAGTCGTCGCTAGTTTTCTTCAGTTCCCAGTTGTCTTGAGCTCACTGAAGTCTGAGATATCCCAGTTCTGAGTTTCCAGTTGTTTTGAATGCGGCAGAAGTCATGCTGGATTGACAGCATGACCAATGTATTCAACCTTTTCTGGCCCATGGTGTGTTACTAGTGAATGTTTATCCTTTTAAGCTTAGAAAAGAGACCCGTAAACCCAGACTTGGACCACACACCCTCTCCACTGAATAGCAGGCTAGTGATTGCTTTTGTTAGGCTAACATCTTTTAGAGTAAATAACTCACGGACACTAGACAAGCTTAACCAAGTTTAATTCTTCCCAAAGGGTCATTACAGCTGTAATTCAGACAAAAACATTTCACACAAGCACTGATATTTAACCCTTTCTCCTAGGCTGAGTCTCCTCCTCCACATCCGAACAGCAAATGCATCTCTGTTGCTAGACAGAACCTTAGTGATATCTCTTCTTCCTCACTTCATCTAACCTGACCTCTGCCCCAAAGTGCTCACTCCTCCCCAACTCAAGGCTGTCATGGTTATTGATACCAGACTGTGTGTCTTCTCCTCCCAGAGGATCTCTGATGGCTAACAATAACATACCCTGACATAATGTAAATGTTATACATTACCCTCTCTCCCTCAGTGACATTGTTAGTTTCTAAGATCTCCACCCGTCTCTCCTTATCAATGCCTGCCACATGTAATCGCTTCCCTGCACTCAACACATTCCAAGCTTAGTTGCACCCACTATCTACCTTCCTCCTATAACCCTTAACTTCTGGTGTAGACCCTCAACCTTAGCCCTCCATTAGTGACATGAAAAGGTAACATTCCATATTCTTAGAACCCAACACTTTGCAAAGCTTTCAGTTAGCCACTGATTCCTTCCAAACCACTCATTGTTGAATTTGCAATTTCCAACTTGTATAATGTTTGTGTCCGATACGTTTTATTTATAATTTTTCTTCATATGACAAGGATTGAAAACTATTTGCCAGTAGATTGGCAACTTGATTCATGATGATGACTGCTTGCTAGCTAAGATTTTGAAAGTATGATCTTGACCTTATCAAAGCCACTGTAGATATAACATGATTTGACATAATTTTATCTGTGGCCAATGACACTGAGCCTCCCTGGTTAGGCACTTCTAATGTAAATCTATGGCAGCACGCAAGGGCCTTGAATTTTCGAGCTCTCCCCATAGATTTTGCGGTGATGTAGTGTCCCCATGAGTGACACTGAGCCAATCACGGTGCAATTAGAGAACATTACAAACACCTACGCTCCGTATTTTCCGCTGGCTGCCCCAACACCACAGAAAGCACTGAGCTAGGCTGAAAAACCTGCATTTTGTAGCTGCCTTAAGAAAGCAAAAAAGAGACCATGTTTGTATGCGGCTTTATTACCCCAATGATTGGTCGGCACTGGCCGGGGTAGCCCACGAGCGGTCTTTCAATCACCCGTGAGTGAATGCACTTTTCAGATCAGAGCGTGGGTAGGTCAGCAATGGGGAGTTCCTGCTTCCTACAAGAGCACAAAACCTGTAGGCTACATTTCAAGCAGTCTTTGAAAAGCCAGTCAGGTAAAAAGCTTGTCTTAATTAAATGGGCAGTGTTGAATTTTGAGACAGGCTTGAATATGCAAATAAGCCAATAAGCAGAGGGTTAGCCTACATTATCTAATTCTCTGTATGGTAATAATAACACATTTTATTTTGTAAAGTGGTTTCTTGCATCATACAACACAAGGCAAAGCAATTTACAGTCACCTATTTGGCCCATGGTGTTAAAGACCCAAGTAAAAAATAATTCATTAATGTCAAGCCCTTCATCATGTAAAAACATTTTTAAAAGTCTCATGCAATGTAGGCCTGCGTTAACACCACATATATGCTACTGTAGGCTATATCATAGAAATGAAAAGCTATTTCCATTTGCTCCACTGGTTTTGTTGGTAGGCCTACATTATGCTGAAAAAGCTGTACAGGGTACAGCCTCAGTGTTCACTGTAAACGTGTGCCAGAAGTTGCACAACATTCTCACAACGTTCAAGTTTCCGCACAGTGCCCCAACAAATTAGAAGGAACATGACTTAGACTGTGTTTACACAGGCAGCCCAATTCTGATCTTTTCTTTTTTACTAATTGGTCTTTAGACCAATCAGATCAGCTCTTTTGCCCATAATTGTGCAAAGGATCAGAATTGACTGCCTGTGTAAATATAGCTCTCATCCATCTCATTCTATACAACAGTGTCTAGCCTGAAGTAAACCCAAGCCCCTTGTCCTAGAGACATTTATTGTGTTAGCCTCCTGGAATCCATAGCGGTGGAACTGCCACGTCTGTTTGCGATATAACAACAAACTCAGTTTTTTCCCCTCGGACATCATTGGACGTGCGATAGAACAGCAGACTGTAGTACTCCTCTCCTCCTTTCATAAACAAAAACAATAACAAGTGCACCTAGAACGACCAGTGGCACTATTTCACCAAATGCGGATTCCAGCTTTAAATTAGATGTATTACAAACTTTGCTTACATGGCCCTCATGCTCAAAACAACAAAATATGATATTATATGTATTTGGTACGGGTGGTAATATAAGAAGCTAAGGACGGAGACACCTTCACCTCCTGTCACAAATTTGATATTGGGTAAAGTGTATTAACTGGATGGACTCCCAACCTCACAGCACTCAGCCTAATGCATTACTGGCCCATTAGAAGCTTCCCACTGGTCAGAAACTGGTAGAATCAATGTTGTTTTCACGTGATTTACAGCAACAAAAACATTTGATGGCGTTGAATCAACGTAGAAAAATGATTGGATTTGCAAAAAGTCGTCCATGTATTATTTTTCACTCAACTTTGAATCTAAATACAATGACGTGGTGACATTTGTTATTGATTTCAGGTTGAATTCAAGTTAGATGACAACTCAACCAAATGTAAATCAAAACTAGATGTAGAAATGATGTCGGTACCCAGTGGGTTGTCTCTGAGTTATCCCACTCTCTCTCTCGTTCTGTCTCTGTCTGGCTGGCTTTTTAGGGGCAGCAGAACAGACAGGAGGCCAGACATCTCCAGCTGACCCTAGGGACCCCAGAGCTGTTCCCCGAAAGGGAGATCCGAGCCACAGACAGATCTGTAGACGTACAGGTCTATCTATGGCTACGGTATGTTCTAATCATTGACTGATTCTGATGCTTGTTCTCTTCTTCTGCAGTTTGAGGGCAGGAAGTACTGTGAGCACGACTTCCAGATGCTGTTTGCTCCCTGCTGCCACCAGTGTGGTGAGTACAGGAACTGCACCTACACAGTAGAATTATTAACACTGGTGGTGTTGTCTGAAGCTTAAGGTCATATTTGGTCTCCTTTAACCCTGCTTCCCTCACCTTGAGCCCTAGACACAACTGGGTAGACTTCTATCGCTAATTGCTTTCTTGGGCCAAGAGTTTTCTTTAGTTATTTCTCTCTATATTAACAGGTGGATATGTGTGTGCACCTGTTATATTCTATCTCCTCCTCCTCCTCCCAGGGGAGTTTATCATTGGTCGTGTGATCAAGGCGATGAACAACAGCTGGCACCCTGACTGTTTCTGCTGTGACCTCTGCCAGGCCGTGCTGGCTGACGTGGGCTTCGTCAAGAACGCCGGCAGGTCAGTCCAGAGACGTGGACTAGATCACTGATCAGCCATTACTGATTTAACACCATGGGATAGGGGACAGCAACTTTTCCGCTGCATAGCTTTTATAAAGCAAGGAGAAATCCCACACACTGTTAACACCCTCCTGTAGTTTTAATGTAGCAACATTATTTCAGCCTCTGGGTCAGGCTGAGCTCTCTTTACCAACATGTATATCACTCTCTATCTCTCTCCCTCCCTCAGACACCTGTGTCGCCCGTGTCATAACCGTGAGAAAGCCCGTGGTCTGGGGAAGTACATCTGTCAGAAGTGCCACGCCATCATCGAGGAGCAGCCGCTGCTGTTCAAGAACGACCCCTACCACCCGGACCACTTCAACTGCAACAACTGCGGGTACTCATGCTAGCAATATAAAAACAACTCCACAAACCCTACATACAAGTACTACTCAACCAAAACACAATATTTATACAACCTGCATTCAACCTAAACCCAAACACTGCTAAATCACCACACAAACGTCACACACCCTCTACATAAACCTAATGGTATGAATACAACCCCTGCCAAATCTTTACTCAACTTCTACACAACCTGTATGCAACCTATACATGTACTGTAGCCTACAGTTCAGGTGGGCCTTCGCTTCAGCAAACAAAGGAAAGGAGGGGTGCTCAACAACAATGACAAAAATCATGAGAAAGGCTTACCAAGAAAAACTTCAAAAAATACTCATTTGTGGTAGAAAGGAGTTGGAGCACTCAACAAAAAAAGCAGAGATTGATATATTTTAGCTCACCTTAGTCCATTGATCAGGATGGAACAAGTGACTGACATTTCTACGTCAAGCTGACGTCTTCCTCAGAGTGACCTGACCATTGCACTTAGCTCCAATTTATAGCCTAGTTGCCCATTGAGACACAACAAGGTAAGAAAATAATAATGATGATGTGTTTCAAGGTAAATGGCAAATTATAACAGAAAATAATACTAATAATAGTATTATTATTATTATTACAAGACCGCAGGGCCAGACGGATTACCAGGACGTGTACTGCGAGCATGCGCTGACTAACTGGAAAGTGTCTTCACTGACATTTTCAACCTCTCCCTGCTCGAGTCTGTAATACCAACATGTTTTAAGCAGACCACCATAGTGCCTGTGCCCAAGTACACTAAGTAACCTGCCTAAATGACTACCGACCTGTAGCACTCATGTCTGTAGCCATGAAGTGCTTTGAAAGGCTGGTCATAGCTCACATCAACACCATTATCCCAGAAACCCTAGACCCACTCCAATTTGCATACCGCCCTAACAGATCCACAGATGATGCAATCTCTATTGCACTCCACACTGCCCCTTCCCACCTGGACAAAAGGAACACCTATGTGAGAATGCTGTTCATTGACTACAGCTCAGCGTTCAACACCATAGTGCCCTCAAAGCTCATCACTAAGCTAAGGACCCTGGGACTAAACACCTCCCTCTGCAACTGGATCCTGGACATCCTGATGGGCTGCCCCCAGGTGGTAAGGTTAGGCAACAACACATCCGCCACGCTGATCCTCAACACGGAGGCCCCTCAGGGGTGCGTGCTCAGTCCCCTCCTGTACTCCCTGTTCACTCATGACTGCATGGCCGGGCACGACTCCAACACCATCATCAAGTTTGCAGATGACACAACAGTGGTAGGCCTGATCACCGACAATGACAAAACAGCCTATAGGGAGGAGGTCAGAGACCTGGCCGTGTGGTGCCAGGACAACAACCTCTCCCTCAACGTGATCAAGACAAAAGAGATGATCCCTGGACTACAGTAAAAAGAGGACCGAGCATGCCCCATTCTCATCGACGGGGCTGTAGTGGAGCAGGTTGAGAGCTTCAAGTTCCTTGGTGTCCATATCACCAACAAACTAACATGGTCCAAGCACACCAAGACAGTCGTGAAGAGGGCACGGCAAAACCTATTCCCCCTCAGGAGACTGAAAAGATTTGGCATGGGTCCTCAGATCCTCAAAATGTTCTACAGCTGCACCATCGAGAGCATCCTGACTGGTTGCATCACTTCCTGGTATGGCAACTGCTCGGCCACCGTCCGCAAGGCACTACAGAGGGTAGTGCGTACAGCCCAGAAGCCAACCATGGTTCACCTTCCTAGTCTTTGTAGCCATAAACACTTCCACATTTCACCAAGAGGAGGTGACATTGTACGTAAACTAAAACAGAGGCATTCTGGCAGTACTCAGACACTGTGGATCCTAAGGGTCTAAGATGATTTTTCACTGTCATCGTTTCTATAATGTTGTTGCCTTGATTTTTTGGGGTCTCTGTATCTCTGGATTTACGGATACCCAAATATCATCTATATTGAACTGGCCTATTGATTAACGAGACACACTATTCCTGTTATTATTAGTATTATTTTGTGTTATAATTTGCCATTTACCTTGAAACATATCATCATTATTATTTTCTTACATTGTTGTCTCAGTGGGCCACTAGGCTATAAATTGGAGTTAAATGCAATGGACAGGTCACTCTTGAGGTGATGTCAGCTTGATGTCAAAACATCAGTCACTTGTTTGCATCCTGTACAATGGATTAGTGAGCTAAAATAAATACATCTCTGCTCCAAGTCCTTTCTACCTCAAATTAATCCTTTTGGAAGTTTTTCTTGGTAAGCCCTTCTCATGTACTATCCCTGTCAGTGGTAGACACTGAAATTCTGAAATACAATCAAATCAAGTCAAATCAAAGTATATTTGTCACATGCGCTGAATACAACAGGTGTAGACCTTACAGTGAAATGCTTACTTAAAGGCTCTAACCAATAGTGCAACAAAGGTATTAGGTGAACAATAGGTAGGTAAATAAATAAAAACAACAGTAAAAAGACAGGCTATATACAGTAGCGAGGCTATAAAAGTAGCGAGGCTACATACAGACACCGATTAGTCAGGCTGATTGAGGTAGTATGTACGTGTAGTTATGGTCTCTCCACAGAGCTGCTATAGGCAGGGTATGTTTTCTGTAGCAGGATAGGACTTCTCAATTTTGGGTTTAGTAGAGTTTACCCCTGTACAAGTCAGCCAAAGGAGAGAAGAGAGGGAGGAGGAGGAAGAGAGTTGGGAGAGAGGGACTGATGATAGAAGAATGATTTAGATGACAGTTAAAAGCAGTTGAGAGGCACCTCCAACCTAACCAAACCTTTCCCGTAAGACTGCCTGTCCTTAAACAAACCTACAGTTGTCAGCTTGTCCTTGAGGTAGAAGTTGTGATGGTGAATATTCATTCAGGAAGTCTGCAGACGACTAATTCCTCTATGCAACACCGCCACTTGGTTTGTGTTGTGAATTCAGAACACAATAACCACCAGCCCACTAACAGCTGTTGTTGATGCTCATAAGGTTTGTCCCTCCTCTCCCCCTGTAGTAAGGAACTGACAGCTGATGCCAGGGAGCTGAAGGGAGAGCTGTACTGCCTGCCCTGCCATGACAAGATGGGCGTTCCCATATGTGGAGCCTGCAGGAGACCCATCGAGGGCCGCGTGGTCAATGCCATGGGCAAGCAGTGGCACGTCGAGGTAGTTAAATAAAGTTTAAATCAAATATTATTTAAAAAATCAAATTAAATTATGACATCACTCTTACAATATGGACCTGTTCAGGAGGTTGCAATGTTATGCTATTATGGTATTTTGTAGCCATGAGGTGATTACTACAATATTATTATTATTATTATTATTATCTTTGGTAAGTACTGCTTTGTCTGTCTTTGTCGCTGAACAACTATTATTTCCTATTATACAACAGCTGGTTTGGAATTCCCATTGTTAGAGTTAGTTCTATAATTCCTGAGAACATCACAGTAGAAATGTATTCAAGGGAGTTTGTATATGGTTCTGTTTCTACCCTGCTTTCATTTCATCTCTGTGGCCGTGTCTGGACTATCTCAGAATGGAGGATATCCTTCCTCTTTCTTTCCCTCTGACATTCCTCTGTTCATATATCTGCTGCCTTCTTTCCTCTCTACTTTTCTCCTCTTCCCCCCTCCTGTAGCACCATGTATGTGCTCTGTGTGAGCGTCCGTTTCATGGCTCCCCGTATTACGAGCGTGGGGACCACACCTACTGTGAAAAACACTTTAACATGGTGAGGGGTTAGTTAGGGTGACTGATGGGAGACCCTTCCTGGCTGCATTCTGTCCTGCTCTCTGTCTGGTCTGTGCTGCATTCTGCCCCCGGGGGGACCTCCCAGACAAACCAGGCTCCTGTGTCTGTCTGTCTGTAGAGGTGAGTGCTTCCACGGGGGGCACTCCTACCCTGCTGCTGCCCTCTGAACCCACTAATCTCAGACGGGACGGGACTGGTCTGGTCTGACTCCTAATAGGTCTGAACTAAACTAGACTGATATGGATTAAACTGACCTGTGCTGGTCTGTCTGTACTAACCTGTTGTGTGGGGCCATGTTGTATGTGTTTGCAGCATTTTGTGTGTGCTAAGTGTGAGAAGCCCTTCCTGGGCCATCGCCACTACGAACGCAAAGGACTGGCCTACTGTGAGACTCACTACAACCAGGTAATGTAGGAGAAGGCTGCACACACAGCCCAAGGTCTCTACTTAGTAACTCAATCCAATCCAGGCACTGTATTTTATTTATCTTTAAGCAAGCCTTTAAGTGATTGCATCTTGCTGTATATAATTTGAATGTGACCTCCAGTCTTGGCTAGTTTTATGGGACCATCTAGTGGTGGAAGTACAAATGTAGCAATGCAACAAATGAAGACTGTGAAGTGAATTGCATTGCTCTTGTCTTGAAGAATACAGTAAAGAGTAAAGACATTGTAATATGTAAAGGGAATTGCGTGCCTGGCTATTGACTTTCTCCTCTCCTACAGCTCTTTGGAGATGTCTGCTACCACTGCAACCGTGTCATTGAGGGTGATGGTAAGATATTATCACCAAACATCATATACAGTCAAACAAATATTGAATCGAATATGTCATATTCGTTTTATAAACTACTTGTAGCCTGGAAACCAGAGTATCTCTGCTTTCGCCATGTTGTCATTGTCTTGTCAGGTACACAGGCTAATGTATTTGACGTGTTTGTGTTGTGTGTTCCAGTGGTTTCAGCCCTGAACAAGGCATGGTGTGTCAACTGCTTCGCCTGTTCCACCTGCAACACCAAGCTCACCCTCAAGTAAGTCTGACTGAGTTAACACAGCAACACCATCCTGTGTGCTGACACATTGAAATGAGGTTAGACTCTCTTTGGGACTGTAGATTTCAATTCAATTGAAACCTTTCTTTCTGCTCTGTGCCCACCTGAAGCAATATCTCTGTCCTCTTCTGTCTCTCATATGTCTCTACTGCTCTACCTGTTCCACTGCACCTGTGACTACCTGATCTATTTCCCAGCTTTTCCATCTGCCTGTGTCATCCCTTTCTCTCTGTCCCTCTCTTTCACTTGTCCCTGTTTGTCTGTCCATATCCTCCCCTCTCCTCTTTCTTCCTCACTTCCTCCTCCTCCTCTTTCCTGGTTGTACCAGGAATAAGTTTGTAGACGTGGATCTGAAGCCTGTGTGTAAACACTGCTACGAGCGCCTGCCAGACGACATGAAGCGGCGTCTTGCCAAACGAGAAAAAGAAAAGAAGAAGAAAGTGCCCATGTGTCTATAAACCTCTCTCCTTCCTTTCTCCTCACTTCCACTTTCCATTCATTGGTTAGTTTTCATCTCCTATCCCTCTCTTTTTCTTGTGTTGTGCTTTCACTATCTATCTTTCATCCATCCACCCTGACTAGTCAGTTAAAAAAGGGTTTTAGACACAGAGATCAAATATCTGTTAAACATAAACTATGAACCATGCATTTTTTATCACCTCACATTCAACATCATTGTACTTTATCAGTTTTAGAGTATGAGCAATCAACGGAAGTAGAGATTAGACACAGATCATAAATAATGATTAATAACCGGTACAGATAGATAATTGGCCTAAGCTGTTATTTGCATCAGTACCGGTGTTTCCCACCAATGTTGACCATATTTAGGATCTCCGCAGGAAATGGTTAGTCCATATGGCCATTCCTCAACCAGACACACTTAGGGGATTAACAAAATAATTCAGCTCTGTAATAATGCTGCAATAATCAGACTGGAAGTCCTTTTCTCTCTGATCAGATGGTTGAGGCTAGAGGCATGTACAGTACGGTAGTGTGTATTTTGTCAGATCAGTCAGAGTGTAAAGAGAAGTCTTTGTTCACCAGATCCTGGTTTGTTTATGGGTAAAACACCAATTGTTTCCTGCCTCTGTGTACTGGCTGGACTGGATGTCTGATTTTTAAAGGCCTCAATGGGGAAGAGAGGAAGCAGATGGGTGAGAGAGGGAGCAGAAGTGGGAGAGAGGGAGCAGGAAGGGGAGAGAGGGAGCAGGAGTGGAAGAGAGGGAGCAGGAAGGGGAGAGAGGGAGCAGGAGTGGAAGAGAGGGAGCAGAAGTGGGAGAGAGGGAGCAGGAAGGGGAGAGAGGGAGCAGGAGTGGAAGAGAGGGAGCAGGAAGGGGAGAGAGGGAGCAGGAGTGGAAGAGAGGGAGCAGGAGTGGAAGAGAGGGAGCAGGAAGGGGAGAGAGGGAGCAGAAGTGGGAGAGAGGGAGCAGGAAGGGAAGAGAGGGAGCAGGAGTGGAAGAGAGGGAGCAGGAGTGGAAGAGAGGGAGCAGGAAGGGAAGAGAGGGAGCAGGAAGGGGAGAGAGGGAGAAGAAGTGGGAGAGAGGGAGCAGGAGTGGAAGAGAGGGAGCAGGAAGGGGAGAGAGGGAGGGGAGAGAGAGAGCAGGAGGGGGAGAGAGAGAGAAGGACGGGGAGAGAGGGAGCAGGAGGGGAAGAGAGGGAGCAGAAGGAGGAGAGAGGGAGCAGGAGGGGGAGAGAGGGAGCAGGTGGGGGAGAGAGGGAGCGTGAGCGAGTAAGCAGAAGGGGGAGAGAAGGTGCAGGTGGGGAGAGAGGGAGCAGGAGGGAGCAGAAGGGGGAGAGAGGGAGCAGAAGGGGGAGAGGGAGCAGGAGGGGAAGAGGGGAAGCAGAAGGAGATAGAGGGATCAGGAGGGGGAGAGATGGAGCAGGAGGGGTCAGAAGGGAAGAGAGGACGCAGGAGTGGGAGAGAGGGCGCAGGAGTGGGAGAGAGGAAGCAGGAAGGGTTTAGAGGAAGCAGGAGGGGGAGAGAAAGCAGGAGGGAGCAGAAGGGTAGAGAGGAAGCAGGAGGGAGCAGAAGGGTAGAGAGGGAGCAGGCGGACCAGAAGGGGAAGAGAGGGAGCTAGGGGCTAGCAGAAGGGGGAGAGAGGGAGCTGGGGGGGAGCAGAAGGGGGAAAGAGGGAGCAAGAGGGATCAGAAGGGGGAGAGAGGGAGCAGGTGGGAGAAGAAGGGGAAGAGAGGGAGCAGGAGGGAGAAGAAGGTAAAGAGAGGGAGCTAGAAGGAGCCGAAGGGAAAGTAGTGCTAGAGTTTAAGACTTGTGATATATAGATAGATAAATGAAAGATAAATAAAATCAGAACCCTGCTCATAATGATTGTGTTTTTGTCTCTCCCTTACAGGAACAAGTTTGTGGAGTTTGACATGAAGCCAGTGTGTAAGAAGTGTTACGAGAAGTTTCCTCTGGAACTCAAGAAGAGGCTCAAGAAGCTGGCAGAGACTGTGGGCCGGAAGTAGACAGACACATGCTAGAACAGACGAAAGTGATATCGGAGTGTTTGAGCAAGCACATGACCTTTGTTCTTGGCGTAAATTTAGGGATTAAAACCACTCTACCCAACCCCTCATAGGTTGATGAAAATCAGATTTGCAATATCCTTCCGTCCTTTCATGCCTGGTTAAATAGTGACATCCCATGAGCAGCGAGAGAGACTGTACACAAGAAAGGGTCATCCCCAAATTAGTGCTTTTGTCTGAATACATATTCATATTATATTCATATATATCATTGATATACTTATCTCATATAATTCATCATTCTTTTAGCTTAAAATTTCCCTTCATAACCCAACTTGCATATTTAAGTATGCATCAATGGTCTTGGTATTTTGTCAGGTGAATAAAGAGTATTGATAAGGTTGTTTCTGCCTTAGCCAACTACTTTATCATTGTCATGCCATACAAGTAGAAACAGAAAGACACCTAGGCTATGTTACTGATGCTACACATAATCACATTACTGTGCAGCAGAACTGGATCCAATATAAATATATATATATATATAATATACAGCACCAGTCAAAAGTTTGGACACACCTTTCATTCAAGGATTTTCCTTTATTTTTACTATTTTCTACATTGTAGAAAAATAGTAAAGACATCACAATTATGAAATAACACATATGAAATCATGTTGGAACCAAAAATCCCAAATTTGGACTCATCAGACCAAAGAACAGATTTCCACCAGTCTAATGTCCATTGCTCGTGTTTCTTGGCCCAAGCAAGTCTCTTCTTCTTACTGGTGTCCTTTAGTAGTGGTTTCTTTGCAGCAATTCGACCATGAAGGCCTGAGTCACGCAGTCTCCTCTGAACAGTTGATGTTAAGATGTGTCTGTTTCTTGAACTTTTATTTGGGCTGCAATTTCTGAGGCTGGTAACTCTAATGAACTTATCTTCTGCAGCAGAGGTAACTCTGGGTCTTCCTTTCCTGTGGCGGTCCTCACGAGAGCCAGTTTCATCATAGCGCTTGACGGTTTTTGCGACTGCACTTGAAGAAACTTTTAGTTGTTGAAATTCTCCGAATTGACTGACCTTCATGTCTTACAGTAAAGATGGACTGTCGTTTCTCTTTGCTCATTTGAGCTGTTCTTGCCATAATATAGACTTGGTATTTTACCAAATAGGTCTATCTTCTGTATACCACCCCTACCTTGTCACAACAACTGATTGGCTCAAATGCATTAAGAAGAAAATAAATTCCACAAATTAACTTTTAACAAGGCACACCTGTTAAGTGAAGTGCATTCCAGGTGACTACCTCATGAAGCTGGTTGAGAGAATGCCAAGCGTGTGCAAAGCTGTCATCAAGGCAAAGGGTGTCTAAATTTAAGAAGGATGGAGGCCACTCTGTTCTTGGGGACCTTCAATGCTGCAGAAATGTTTTGGTACCCTTCCCCAGATCTGTGCCTCAACACAATCCCTTGGTTTTTGCTCTGACATGCACTGTCAACTGTGTCCAAATCATGTCCAATCAATTTAATTTACCACAGGTGGACTCCAATCTAGTTGTAGAAACATCTCAAGGATGATCAATGGAAACAGGATGCACCTGAGCTCAATTTCGAGTGTCATAGCAAAGGGTCTGAATACTTATTTAAATAAGGTATTTCTGTTATTGCTTTTCCATTATGGGGTATTGTGTGTAGATTGATGAGGAAAACATTTGTTGAATCCATTTTAGAACAAGTCTGTCATGTAGGGGGGTCTGAATACTTTCTGAATGCTGTGTGTATATATATATATATATATATATATATATATATATATATATATATATATATATATATATAATGTTTAAATCTATTTCAAATACTTGAAGATCACTTGATTTAGCTTGCTTATTATAATGGAACCATTGGAATTGTGCCAAAATTACAAACTCTGCCCACCCTGTATATCAGTAAGCTAAATCAAGAGCATGTCAAGTACTTGAAGTATCTGATGTTTGAACAGTACTATTTGACCCAGATCTGCTGGGAAGCTTCTTGAGAAAGTAGCCTCCATCCCCGCAGTGCAGGTCATATAGAAACAGAAGAGTCATATTCATACAAGAGGATTGTGTACATTTTTCAGGATGTATTGAAATATTATCCAAAGATAATATTGAATGAGGTGACACGTGTATGCGTATCTCATATAGAGATATTTGGGCGTCCACAACATTGTACATGGCGTTATATTTATATGAATGTACAATTTTCATATAAATATGTAAGATCTATTGTCACTGAAGGGCGTTTTTTACACTGTTGGATGACAGATGTTTGTTTTTGTGTTTCACAGTCAATATGCTCAGAATAAACAACACACTTTTATATAATAGTAATGGAATCAAACAATATCTGGCAATAATTTTCTTCATGCTTTACATGTCATGCATTATTTTGTCTTTTGAAATGGAAAAATAAACATTGCGGACACAAACAATTCCATTGATATATGGATTTTCTTATAATTGCAATGTCCATTTTTCCTTTTGGTGTGTATTAAAGTGGATGTATGAGTACTGTAAGATGTGGGAATGCAACCGGTCTGGTAATAAAAAAATAAGTATACCCACTCCCAGGAATGTCATAAATGATGGATAATTAGCTTCCCTACAGAAAAGACACTGCCTCTGTTGTGACATGTAGCAATATTGATGTTACTCATATTGATGTTACACAGGAAATGGAAACCAAGTGTTACTTACCGTCATCATGCACTGGATGTGCTGGTTGACAACATGCATTGTAAAGTTTGCTTAAGGATCGGACCCTTTTTTTCAATTTTCACCTAAAATGACATACCCATATCTAACTGCCTATAGCTCAGGACCTGAAGCAAGGATATGCTTATTCTTGATAACATTTGAAAGGAAACACTAATTTCACAAAATGTGAAATAAATGCAGGAGACTAACACATTAGATCTAGTAAAAGATAATACAAAGGAAAAAAAATGTTTTCTTTGTTGTTTTTTTCCCATCACCTTTGAAATGCAAGAGAAAGGCCATTATACCACTTAGGAGTCTAGGCACAATTTAGATTTTGGCCACTAGATGGCAGCAGTGTATGTGCAAAGTTTTAGACTGATCCAATGAACCATTGTATTGCTATTGAAAATGTATCAAGTCTGCCCAAATGTGCCGAATTGGTCAATTGATACATTTATGTACATAAAAAAATTATATGGTAATAAAAAATGTAGGTTTACCCACTCATAAATGATGGATAATTAGCTCCCCTACAGAAAAGACACTAACCTTCACACATCTAGATCAGGGGCAGCAGGGGTTCAAACTGTAGAACCCAGCTCCTACATTTGAATATAAAAAGTATTTTAACAAACAAAACTATGCTACATTTTATCTCTGGGACCCTCAGGATGACAAATCAGAGCAAGATTTCTGAATGTAAGTACATTATGATAGTGTAATGTTAGCTAGCTAGCTACATAGTTGTCTTTGCATCAAGGATAAAGGTGTAGGTGTAGCTTTGAGAAACTAACTTTGAGAAACTAACAAGGTTAGCTAGCCAGCTGTATTCGTTCGTTCATTCGCGCTGTTTTCCAAACGGCGTCAACACCACAACCACTGCTAGTTAGCCAACTTTACCAACTAGCAGTACTGTAGAAACTAAATACATTACAACGGAACGATTTGATTAGTGCAATGTTAGCTAGCTACATAGTTGTCTCTGTATCAAAGATAAAATATAAAGGTAAACGCAGCCACTGCTAGCTAGCCAACTCTACAGCTAGCAGTACTGTATCATTTTTAGTCAATAAGATTTTTGCAACGTAAGCTTAACTTTCTGAACTTTCGAGTTGTGTAGTCCCCTTGTGTAGCTAGCAGGACTGACTTTGTGTTAGCTAGCCAACGTTTAATTACTTCTGCGTTATGAAAGGAACTAGACACGGACACGTATGATCCATTGGTAGTTTGTTGTAACCAAGTATTGGTGCTAACTGTGTGTTATTGGATGCTAGCATGCTAGTTAGCTATGGCGTCATAGGACACGGTGCACTGGGTGGGTTTCACGGAAGAATACTGTACCAAGTTATCTAGCTGAATAAACTAAGTTTGAGCCTATTCCTGGAAACATTGAACCACTGTAGTTTACATCAATTATAATTTCTAAAGTGGAAGTTGGAAAAGTTATATTTGAGTGTTTCAGTGAATGGTTAGTGAGGGAGGCCCTGCGCTCTCGCTTCCCCAGTTGTTTAGTTAATTTTCATTCCAATATCCTTTGCATTAGCGTAGCCTCTCCTGTAGCCTGTCAACTATGTGTCTGTCTATCCCTGTTCTCTCCTCTCTGCACAGGCCACACAAACGCTTCACACCGCATGGCCGCTGCCACTCTAACCTGGTGGTCCCAGCGCGCATGACCCACGTGGAGTTCCAGGTCTCCGGCAGCCTCTGGAACTGCCGGTCTGCGGCCAACAAGGCAGAGTTCATCTCAGCCTATGCTACCCTCCAGTCCCTCGACTTCTTGGCGCTGACGGAAACATGGATTACCACAGAAAACACTGCTACTCCTACTGCTCTCTCCTCGTCTGACCACGTGTTCTCGCATACCCTGAGAGCATCTGGTCAGCGGGGTGGTGGCACTGGAATCCTCATCTCTCCCAAGTGGACATTCTCTGTTTCTCCCCTGACCCATCTGTCTATCTCCTCCTTTGAATTCCATGCTGTCACAGTCACTAGCCCATTCAAGCTTAACATCCTTATCATTTATCGCCCTCCAGGTTCCCTTGGAGAGTTCATCAATGAGCTTGACGCCTTGATAAGTTGCTTTCCTGAGGATGGCTCACCCCTCACAATTCTGGGTGACTTTAACCTCCCTACGTCTACCTTTGACTCATTTCTCTCAGCCTCCTTCTTTCCACTCCTCTCCTCTTTTGACCTCACCCTCTCACCGTCCCCCCCTACTCACAAGGCAGGCAATACGCTTGACCTCATCTTTACTGGATGCTGTTCTACTAATCTCACTGCAACTCCCCTCCAAGTCTCCGACCACTACCTTGTATCCTATTCCCTCTGGCTCTCCTCCAACACTACTCACTCTGCCCCTACTCAGATGGTACTGCGCCGTCGCAACCTTCGCTCTCTCTCTCCTGCTACTCTCTCCTCTTCCATCCTATCATCTCTTCCCTCTGCTCAAGCCTTCTCCAACCAATCTCCTGATTCTGCCTCCTCAACCCTCCTCTCCTCCCTTTCTGCATCCTTTGAATCTCTATGTCCCCTATCCCCCCGGCCGGCTCGGTCCTCCCCTCCTGCTCCGTGGCTTGACGACTCACTGCGAGCTCACAGAACAGGGCTCCGGGCAGCCAAGCGGAAATGGAGGAAAACTAGCCTCCCTGCGGACCTGGCATCTTTTCACTCCCTCCTCTCCACATTTTCTTCCTCTGTTTCTGCTGCTAAAGCCACTTTCTACCACTCTAAATTCCAAGCATCTGCCTCTAACCCTAGGAAGCTCTTTGCCACCTTCTCCTCCCTCCTGAATCCTCCTCCCCCCCGCCCCTCCTCCCTCTCTGCGGATGACTTTGTCAACCATTTTGAAAAGAAGGTTGACGACATCCGATCCTCGTTTGTTAAGTCAAACGACACCGCTGGTCCTGCTCACATTGCCCTACCCTATGCTTTGACCTCTTTCTCCCATCTCTCTCCAGATGAAATCTTGCGACTTGTGACATCCGGCCGCCCAACAACCTGCCCGCTTGACCCTATCCCCTCCTCTCTTCTCCAGACCATTTCCGGAGACCTTCTACCTTACCTCGCCTCGCTCATCAACTCATCCTTGACCGCTGGCTACGTCCCTTCCGTCTTCAAGAGAGCGAGAGTTGCACCCCTCCTCAAAAAACCTACACTCGATCCCTCCGATGTCAACAACTACAGACCAGTATCCCTTCTTTCTTTTCTCTCCAAAACTCTTGAGCGTGCCGTCCTTGGCCAGCTCTCTTGCTATCGCTCTCAGAATGACCTTCTTGATCCAAATCAGTCAGGTTTCAAGACTGGTCATTCAACTGAGACTGCTCTTCTCTGTGTCACGGAGGCTTTCCGCACTGCTAAAGCTAACTCTCTCTCCTCTGCTCTCATCCTTCTAGACCTATCTGCTGCCTTTGACACTGTGAACCATCCGATCCTCCTCTCCACCCTCTCCGAGTTGGGCATCTCCGGCGCGGCTCACTCTTGGATTGCGTCCTACCTGACAGGTCGCTCCTACCAGGTGGCGTGGCGGGAATCCGTCTCCGCACCACGTGCTCTCACCACTGGTGTCCCCCACGGCTCAGTTCTAGGCCCTCTCCTATTCTCGCTATACACAAAGTCACTTGGCTCTGTCATATCCTCACATGGTCTCTCCTATCATTGCTACGCAGACGACACACAATTAATCTTCTCCTTTCCCACTTCTGATAACCAGGTGGCGAATCGCATCTCTGCATGTCTGGCAGACATATCAGTGTGGATGACGGATCACCACCTCAAGCTGAACCTCGGCAAGACGGAGCTGCTCTTCCTCCCGGGGAAGGACTGCCCGTTCCATGATCTCGCCATCACGGTTGAGAACTCCATTGTGTCCTCCTTAGAGTGCTAAGAGCCTTGGCGTGACCCTGGACAACACCCTGTCGTTCTCCGCTAACATCAAGGCGGTGACCCGATCCTGTAGGTTCATGCTCTACAACATTCGCAGAGTACGACCCTGCCTCACACAGGAAGCGGCGCAGGTCCTAATCCAGGCACTTGTCATCTCCCGTCTGGATTACTGCAACTCGCTGTTGGCGGGGCTCCCTGCCTGTGCCATTAAACCCCTACAACTCATCCAGAACGCCGCAGCCCGTCTGGTGTTCAACCTTCCCAAGTTCTCTCACATCACCCCGCTCCTCCGCACACTCCACTGGCTTCCAGTTGAAGCTCGCATCTGCTACAAGACCATGGTGCTTGCCTACGGAGCTGTGAGGGGAACGGCACCTCCGTAACTTCAGGCTCTGATCAGTCCCTACACCCAAAGAAGGGCACTGCGTTCATCCAGCTCTGGTCTGCTCGCCTCCCTACCTCTGCGGAAGCACAGTTCCCGCTCAGCCCAGTCAAAACTGTTCGCTGCTCTGGCACCCCAATGGTGGAACAAGCTCCCTCACAACGCCAGGACAGCGGAGTCAATCACCACCTTCCGGAGACACCTGAAACCCCACCTCTTTAAGGAATACCTGGGATAGGATTAAGTAATCCTTCTAACCCTCCCCCCCTACCCTCCCCCCTCTAAAAAGATATAGATGTACTATTGTAAAGTGGTTGTTCCACTGGATATCATAAGGTGAATGCACCAATTTGTAAGTCGCTCTGGATAAGAGCGTCTGCTAAATGACGTAAATGTAAATGTAAATGTATTATTTACCTTCAGAGGTGACTGTATCAAACCAGTTGCCGTGATAAAAGGTTTTTGTTGTTGTGCACTCTCCTCAAACAATAGCATGGTATTTTTTCAATGTAATAGCTACTGTAAATTGGACAGTGCAGTTAGATTAACAAGAATTTGAGCTTTCTGCCCATATAAGACATCTCTATGTCCTGGGAAATGTTCTAATCACATTAGCTCAACCGTCCCTCGGACACCGATCCTGTAGAGTTTAACTATATAGCTTTGTCTGTCGTGACTACAACACAAAGCATATTGAAACACCCACCAATATCCAGAAACTTTGCACAGCTTTGAAGAGGAGTGAGACAACATTCTATAGGCCACAATCAACAGCCTGATCAACTCTATGCGAAGGAGATGTGTTGCGCTGCATGAGGCAAACGGTGGTCACACCAGACACTGAATCATTTTCTGATCCATGCCGTTACCTTTTTGTGACCAACAGATGCATATCTGTATTCAAAACCATGCGAAATCCAAAGATTAGGGCCTAATGAATTCATTTCAATTGACTGATTTCCTTATTTGAACTGTAACTCAGTAAAATCTTTGAAATTGTTACATGTGTTTATATTTTTGTTCAGTGTAGTATTTTTATTCAATATATTGATATGGGGCCATATAGCTGAACCAGCCTTTGGCTATACATTTAGACTCTGTTTAGACAGTTCTGATCTTTTTTCTCAGTAATTTGTCTTTAGACGGATCCGATCAGCTCTGAAAAAGAGCTGACAGGAAAAGATCTGATGTGATTGGTCAAAAGACCAATTAGTGCATAGCTGACTTAAATTGTAAATATAGCAAAAATGAGTTGCCTGGTAATGTGCATGTATCTTTCTTGGAATGTTCTCAAACCATTACTGTCCATGATACCGGTAAGGAGGGTAATGTGGCACGGACTCCACATTTGGACCATTGGGGTGATGCAAAAGGCCGCCCTCCAGATTGCAAGACATTATTCTGAAATACTTATGCATGGGGTATGCCATTTTGATTACCAGTTACATCGTTTTTTACATTTTTGCACCAAATAAAAATTGTTGAAGCAATAATAGGACCAAAGCGTAGTTTACATTGTTTAAGGGATATATCAGTGAAGACCACCTCGTCCAGGGCAATAGGATAAACAATATCTTTCTATAGAAGAGAGAATCATGTCTAAACCAATTTACGATGGGACGAAATGCTAGTGCCTGAAAATACAAATTTAAAGTTTGGTACGGATAGTCCTCCTACGTTTTTCACTATTTGTAAATGTATCAATTTTATCCGGGATCATTTACCTTGCCATATACATTTTGAAACAGCACTTATCCCAATAGCCAGAAGGGGGAGCCATGGGAAGCATTGAACTACAGACATTTAGCCGTGGCAAAATATTCATTTTGAAAATAGATATCCGGCCAGTTAAAGCAACAGCGATATTATTCCAATTATTGAGGTCGGGTTGAATTGGTTTGAGTGTTCTAGCAATGGTTTTATCTAAAGAAGGAAATACAGTTGAAGTCGGAAGTTAACATACACCTTAGCCAAATACATTTAAACTCAGTTTTTCACAATTCCTGACATTTAATCAGAGTAAAAATTCCCCGTCTTAAGTCAGTTAGGATAATCACTTTATTTTAAGAATGTGAAATGTCAGAATAATAGTAGAGAAAATGATTTACTTCAGCTTTTATTTCTTTCATCACATTCCCAGTGGGTCAGAAGTTTACATACACTCAATTAGTATTTGGTAGCATTGCCTTTAAATTGTTTACCTTGGGTCAAACGCGTCGGGTAGCCTTCCACAAGCGTCCCACAATAAATTGGGTGAATTTTGGCCTATTCCACCTGACAGAGCTGGTGTAACTGAGTCAGGTTTGTAGGCCTCCTTGGTCGCACACACTTTTTCAGTTCTGCCCACAAATGTTCTATAGGATTGAGGTCAGGGCTTTGGAAGTATGCTTGGGGTCATTGTCCATTTGGAAGACCCATTTGCGACTAAGCTTTAACTTCCTGGCTGATGTCTTGAGATGTAGCTTCGATATATCCACATAATTTGCCATCCTCATGATGCAATCTATTTTGTGAAGTACACTAGTCCCTCCTTCAACAAAGCACCCCCACAACATGATGCTGCCACCCCCGTGCTTCACAGTTGGGATGGTGTTTTTCCGCTTGCAAGCCTCCCCCTTTTTCCTCCAAACATAACGATGGTCATAGTGGCCAAACAGTTCTATTTTTGTTTCATCAGACCAGAGGACATTTCTCCAAAAAGTACGATCTTAGTCCCCATGTGCAGTTGCAAACCGTAGTCTGGCTTTTTTATGACAGTTTTGGAGCAGTGGCTTCTTCCTTGCTGAGCGGCCTTTCAGGTTATGTTGATATAGGACTTGTTTTACTGTGGATATAGATACTTTTGTATCTGTTTCCTCCAGCATCTTCACATGGTCCTTTGCTGTTGTTCTGGGATTGATTTGCACTTTTCGCACCAATGTACGTTCATCACTAGGAGACAGAACGCGTCTCCTTCCTGAGCAGTATGATGGCTGCATGGTACCATGGTGTTTACACTTGCATACTATTGTTTGTACAGATGAACGTGGTACCTTCAGGCATTTGGAAATTGCTCCCAAGGATGAACCAGACTTGTGGAGGTCTACAATTTTTTTCTGAGGTCTTGGCTGAGTTTGAAGGTAGGCCTTGAAATACATCCACAGGTACACCTCCAATTGTCTCAAATTATGTCAATTAGCCTATCAGAAGCTTCTAAAGCCATGACATAATTTCCTGAAATTTTCCAAGCTGTTTAAAGGCACAGTCAACTTAGTGTACGTAAACTTCTGACCCACTGGAATTGCGATACAGTGAAATATAAGTGAAATAATCTGTCTGTAAACAATTGTTGGAAAAATTACTTGTGTCATGCACAAAGCAGATGTCCTAACCAACTTGCCAAAACTATAGTTTGTTAACAAGAAATGTGTGGAGTGGTTGAAAAACAAGTTTTAATGAATCCAACCTAAGTGTATGTAAACTTCCGACTTCAACTGTATATCTACTCCCAAATATTTAAAATGGGAAACTATTGGGATTACATAAGTAGAGATGGAGTCCTCCCTCGAGGTATTGAGAGGCAGTAGGGCTGATTTGGTTGTATTAAGTTTATAATTTGAGATGAAGCTGAATTTATCTATTTACTTCAATGTGTTTGGGAGCGATTGAGGTACGTTGTCTAAATATAGCAGTGTTGTAGTGAATCCGGTCTCGAGACCACATATTGAGTGTCTAGGTATTGTCTTAGTGTCAGATACATTTGTTCTCAGACTTGACTGCATATCGGACAGTGAGGACTCGTAATTTCTTACCGAGACCAGTGGAGTAGAAAATTCATAATTCTCATATTGTCACGACTACTGACGAGGGTGGTTCCTCTCCCTGTTCGGGTGGCGCTCGGCGGTCGTCGTCACCGGCCTACTAGCTGCCATCGATTCCCTTTTCATTTTTCTGTTAGTTATGTCTTTATTAGTTGCACCTGTGTTCTATTAGGTAATTAGTGGTGTTATTTAAGCCCGCCTCTCCACCTGTTCTGTGTGCGGGCTTGTTACGTGTTTTCACTGTGTTTGTGTAGTGAATCGTGTTGTTGGACTTTGGGTTTTGGTTCGCCCTTTTGTGTTTGGGCATATTTTCTCTTTTGTGGTACTTATTAAATATATTGTACCAAACATTTTTCTGCCTCCTGCGCCTGACTCCACACCCACGACGTCCAAGCGTTACACATATTCCTTTCAGTCAGCCACAAAACAGCTTCGTCAGGTCAAATGTATACACTCCGTTCTTGAAGCATTTATATCTTGACAGCATTTATATACAGTACCAGTCAAGAGTATGGACACACCGACTCATTCATGGGTTTTTCTTTATTTGTACTATTTTCTACAATGTAGAATAATAGTGAAGACATTAAAACTACGAAATAACACATATGAAATCATGTAGTAACCAAAAAAGTATTAAAGAAATCCAAAAATATTTTATATTTCAGATTCTTCAAAGTAGCCACCCTTTGCCTTGATGACAGCTTTGCACCCTCTTGGCATTCATACCTCTCTCAACCAGCTTCGTGAGGTAGGCACATGGAATGCATTTCAATTAACAGGTGTTCCTTGTTAAAAGTTAATTTGTGGAATTTCTTTACTTCTTAATGTTTTTTAACCAATCAGTTGTGTTGTGACAAGGTAGGGTTGGTATACAAAAAGGGTTGGTATAGGGTTAGTATAGGGTTGGTATACAAAAAGCCAAGTTAACAAACAGATCACCGACCATTTCGAATCCCACCATACCTTCTCCACTATGCAATCTGGTTTCCGAGCTGGTCACGGGTGCACCTCAGCCACGCTCAAGGTCCTAAACGACCGCCATCGATAAAAGACAATACTGTGCAGCCGTATTCATTGACCTGGCCAAGGCCTTCGACTCTGTCAATCACCACATTCTTATCGGCAGACTCAACAGCCTTGGTTTCTCAAATGACTGCCTCGCCTGGTTCACCAACTACTTCTCAGACAGAGTTCAGTGTGTCAAATCGGAGGGCCTGTTGTCCGGACCTCTGGTAGTCTCTATGGGGGTGCCACAGGGTTCAATTCTTGGGCCAACTCATTTCTCTGTATACATCAATGATGTCGCTCTTGCTGCTGGTGAGTCTCTGATCCACCTCTACGCAGATGACACCATTCTGTATACTTCTGGCACCTCTTTGGACACTGTGTTAACTTCCCTGGGCAAGGTGGGACAGTCAACAGCCAGTGGAATCGCGTGGCGCGAAATACAAATACCTCAAACATGCTATAACTTCAATTTCTCAAACATATGACTATTTTACACCATTTTAAAGACAAGACTCGTTAATCTAACCACATTGTCTGATTTTAAAAAGGCTTTACAGCGAAAGCAAAACATTAGATTATGTCAGGAGAGTACCCTGCCAAAAGTAATCACACAGCCATTTTCATATATGTCACAAAAATCAAAACCACAGCTAAATGCAGCACTAACCTTTGATGATCTTCATCAGATGACACTCCTAGGACATTATGTTATACAATACATGCATGTTTTGTTCAATCAAGTTCATATTCATATCAAAAACCAGCTTTTTACATTAGCATGTGATATTCAGAACTAGCATACCCACCGCAAACTTCTGGTGAATTTACTAAATTACTCATGATTAACGTTCACAAAATACATAACAATTACTTTAAGAATTACAGATACAGAACTCCTTTATGCAATCGCGGTGTCAGATTTTAAAATAGCTTTTTGGCGAAAGCACATTTTGCAATATTCTGAGTACATAGCCCGGCCATCACGGCTAGCTATTTTGACACCCACCAAGTTTGGCCCTCACCAAACTCAGAATTACTATTAGAAAAATTGGATTACCTTTGCTGTTCTTCGTCAGAATGCACTCCCAGGACTTCTACTTCAACAACAAATGTTGTTTTGGTTCCAAATAATCTATAGTTATGTTCAAATACCTCAGTTTTGTTCGTGCGTTCAGGTCACTATCTAAAGGGTGACGCGCGAGCGCATTTCGTGACAAATAAATTCCAAATATTCCATTACCGTACTTCGAAGCATGTCAAACGCTGTTTAAAATCAAATTTTATGCTATTTTTCTCGTAAAATAGTGATAATATTCCAACCGGGCAACGTTGTGTTCATTCAAAGGCTGAAAGAAAAAAAAATAGAATTCTCCAGTGTCACTGTTCCCAGGCTGACCACTCACAAATTCTCCTGCTGTTCTTTGCCCAGAGACAGCAGACACCCCATTACAATTTCTAGCGCCTTCTGAGAGCCAATGGAAGCCTTAGAAAATGTCATGTTACAGCAGAGTTGCTGTATTTTCGATAGAGATGCAACTGAAGGACAACAAATTGTTAGACAGTGTCACGTCCTGACCAGTATAAGGGTTAATTGTTATTGTAGTTTGGTCAGGACGTGGCAGAGGGTATTTGTTTTATGTGGTTCGGGGTGGTGGTTTTTGTAGAAGGGCATTTGATTTATGTATTCCGGGGTTTTTTGGGCACTGTGTCATATTCATGTATTTCTATGTTTTGTCTAGTAAATCTGTTTCTATGTTTAGTTAATTGGGGTTGGGACTCTCAATTGAAGGCAGGTGTTGTCTCTTTGCCTTTGATTGAGAGTCCTATATATTAGGGTGTGTTTTGGTTTGTATTTTGTGGGAGATTGTTTCTTGTTTTGCCTGTTTCTTGTTTAGCGTGAGTAAGCCTTTCAAGACTGTTTCGTTGATCGTGAGTTCGTTCTTTTGTTATTTTGGTGTTCACTTCGTTATTTTAATAAATGTAAAGATGAGCATCCACATTCCTGCTGCATTTTGGTCCTCCTTTCCCAACGACATCCGTGACAGAATCTCCCACCACAAACGGACCAAGCAGCAGAGGAAGGAGCAACAGGTGGACTGGAAGGAGCAGAGGGAATTCGAGTTGGACCAACGAGAGAAATGGACATGGGAACAGGTTATGGCCGGAGAGGGCCCATGGAAAAAGTGGAGCAAAGACCGGGAACGCTACCGAGGAACACGACTGGCGATTAAGCCCGAGAGGCAGCCCCAATCATTTGTTTTTGGGGGGGGGGGCATATGGGTAGTTTGGCGGGGCAAGTTTGGAGCCCCAGGCCAAATCCCCGTACCTTTTCTGGGAAGCCAGTTAATGGACAGGTCTTGTGCTTCGGGGTAATGGGTACTATGGCAAGGCCAAGTATTTTTAGGCCGGTACGCGCTATACCAGCACCCCGCATTTACCAGGGGGTAGTGGGCATCCAGCCAGAAAAGGCGATGCCAAGTTTGAGCTCGAGATCGCCAGTAAGCCTCCACGGTCCAATACATCCTGTTCCCGCTCCACGCACTAGCCTGGAGGTGCGGTTTCCCAGTCTGGCACGTCCAGTACCAGCACCACGCACCAGGCTTCCAGTGCGTCAGCCCAGTCCGACTCGTCCTGTTCCCGCTCCCCGCACTAGCCTGGAGGTGCGTGTTCCCAGGCTGATACCCCCAGTACCAGCACCACGCACCAAGCTTCCAGTGCGTCAGCCCAGTCCGACTCGTCCTGTTCCCGCTCCCCGCACTAGCCTGGAGGTGCGTGTTCCCAGGCTGATAACCCCAGTACCAGCACCACGCACCAGGCTTCCAGTGCGTCGGCTCAGTCAGGAGTCGCCAGAGCTGCCCGCCAGTCAAGAGTCACCAGAGCTGCCCGCCAGTCAAGAGTCGCCAGAGCTGCCCGCCAGTCAAGAGTCGCCAGAGCTGCCCGCCAGTCAAGAGTCGCCAGAGCTGCCCGCCAGTCAAGAGTCGCCAGAGCTGCCCGCCAGTCAAGAGTCGCCAGAGCTGCCCGCCAGTCAAGAGTCGCCAGAGCTGCCCGCCAGTCAAGAGTCGCCAGAGCTGCCCGCCAGTCAAGAGTCGCCAGAGCTGCCCGCCAGTCAAGAGTCGCAGAGCCGCCCGCCAGTCAAGAGTCGCCAGAGCCGCCCACTTGTCAGGAGCCGCCAGAGCGGTCCGACTGCCCGGAGATGCCAGAGCCGCCCACTAGTCAGGAGCCGCCAGAGCGGTCCGTCTGCCCAGAGATGCCAGAGCGGCCAGTCTGCCCGGAGATGCCAGAGCGGCCCGACTGCCCGGAGCTGCCAGAGCGGCCCGACTGCCCGGAGCTGCCAGAGCGGCCCGACTGCCCGGAGCTGCCAGAGCGGCCCGACTGCCCGGAGCTGCCAGAGCAGCGGCCCGACTGCCCGGAGCTGCCAGAGCGGCCGACTGCCGGAGCGGCCCGACTGCCCGGAGCTGCCGGAGCGGCCCGACTGCCCGGAGCTGCCGGAGCGGCCCGACTGCCCGGAGCTGCCGGAGCGGCCCGACAGCCCGGAGCTGCCGAGAGCGGCCCGACAGCCCGGAGCTGCCGGAGCGGCCCGACTGCCCGGAGCTGCCGGAGCGGCCCGACTGCCCGGAGCTGCCGGAGCGGCCCGACTGCCCGGATCAGCCGGAGCGGCCCGACTGCCCGGATCAGCCGGAGCGGCCCGACTGCCCGGATCAGCCGGAGCGGCCCGACTGCCCGGATCAGCCGGAGCGGCCCGTATGCCAGGATCAGCCAGAGCGGCCCGTATGCCAGGATCAGCCAGAGTGGCCCGTCTGCCCAGAGTCGGCCGATGACCCGAAACCAAGGGAGTCTAGCAACAACCTGGAACTGAGTAAGCCTGACAATATAGGACTAATAATAATGAACTGTCTAATGATTGAGTCTGCCTACAGTGTGGAAAGGAGGAGGTCAGCTTACGATCCAGAACGAGGGATGTCTGCCTACGGCCCGAGGCTGATCGGGTCGGTCTGCATTTTGGAGGACAGTAGGCCGGAGCCTGAACCACCACCTGCATAGGTGAGTTGGGGAGGGGGGGTGTAGCACAAGTACCGTCGGTGACGGCAGCCACCCTCCCTTCCCTCCCTTTAGTTTAGGGGGAATTTTTGTTGTTGTTTTGGGTCTGGTTTATTTAGGAGGTGCGTCCAGGGTCTGCACCTTTAGGGGGGGGGTACTGTCACGTCCTGACCAGTATAAGGGTTAATTGTTATTGTAGTTTGGTCAGGACGTGGCAGAGGGTATTTGTTTTATGTCGTTCGGGGTGGTGGTTTTTGTAGAAGGGCATTTGATTTATGTATTCCGGGGTTTTTTGGGCACTGTGTCATATTCATGTATTTCTATGTTTTGTCTAGTAAATCTGTTTCTATGTTTAGTTAATTGGGGTTGGGACTCTCAATTGAAGGCAGGTGTTGTCTCTTTGCCTTTGATTGAGAGTCCTATATATTAGGGTGTGTTTTGGTTTGTATTTTGTGGGAGATTGTTTCTTGTTTTGCCTGTTTCTTGTTTAGCGTGAGTAAGCCTTTCAAGACTGTTTCGTTGATCGTGAGTTCGTTCTTTTGTTATTTTGGTGTTCACTTCGTTATTTTAATAAACGTAAAGATGAGCATCCACATTCCTGCTGCATTTTGGTCCTCCTTTCCCAACGACAACCGTGACAGACAGGGCACTTCCTATATGGAATCTTCTCAGGTTTTGGCCTGCCATATGAGTTCTGTTATACTCACAGACACCATTCAAACAGTTTTAGAAACTTTAGAGTGTTTTCTATCAAAATCTATTAATTATATGCATATTCTCATTTCTCGGCAATTTAAATCGGGTACGTTTTTTATCCGGCCGTGCAAATACTGCCCCCTAGCCCCAACAGGTTAACAACCATCCAGACGAGCTTCAATGCCATTCAACTCTCCTCCCGTGGCCTCCAACTGCTCTTAAATACAAGTAAAACTAAATGCATGCTCTTCAACCGATCGCTGCCTGCACCTGCCTGCCCGTCCAGCATCACTACTCTGGACGGTTCTGACTTAGAATATGTGGACAACTACAAATACCTAGGTGTCTGGTTAGACTGTAAGCTCTCCTTCCAGACTCACATCAAACATCTCCAATCCAAAGTTAAATCTAGAATTGGCTTCCTATTTCGCAACAAAGCATCTTCCACTCATGCTGCCAAACATACCCCCGTAAAACTGACCATCCTACCGATCCTCGACTTCGGCGATGTCATTTACAAAATAGCCTCCAATACCTTACTCAATAAACTGGATGCAGTCTATCGCAGTGCCATCCGTTTTGTCACCAAGCTCACCGGTCACCATAGCAGCACCCACCTGTAGCACACGCTCCAGCAGGTATATCTCTCTGGTCACCCCCAAAGCCAATTCCTCCTTTGGCCGCTTCTCCTTCCAGTTCTCTGCTGCCAATGACTGGAACGAACTGCAAAAATCTCTGAAGCTGGAGTCTCCCCTCACTAGCTTTAAGCACAAGCTGTCAGAGCAGCTCACAGATCACTGCACCTGTACATAGCCCATCTATAATTTAGCCCATCCAACTACCTCTTCCCCTACTGTATTCATTTATTTATTTATTTTGCTCCTTTGCACCCCATTATTTATATTTCTACTTTGCACTTTCTTCCACTGCAAATCTACCATTCCAGTGTTTTACTTGCTATATTGGATTTACTTTGCCACCATGGCCTTTTTTGCCTTTACCTCCCTCATCTCATCTCATTTGCTCACATTGTATATAGACTTATTTTTCTACTGTATTATTGACTGTATGTTTGTTTTACTCCATGTGTAACTCTGTGTTGTTGTATGTGTCAAACTGCTTTGCTTTATCTTGGCCAGGTCGCAATTGTAAATGAGAACTTGTTCTCAACTTGCCTACCTGGTTAAATAAAGGTGAAATAAAAATAAATAAAAAAATAAAACATTTACAAAATAGCCTCCAACACTCTACTCAGCATATTGGATGCAGTCTATCACAGTGCCTTCCGTTTTGTCACCAAAGCCCCATATACTACCCACCACTGCGACCTGTACGCTCTTGTTGGCTGGCCCTCGCTTCATATTCGTCGCCAAACCCACTGGCTCCAGGCCATCTACAAGTCTCTGCTATATAAAGCCCTGCCTTATCTCAGCTCACTAGTCACCATTACAGCACCCACCCGTAGCACGCGCTCCAGCAGGTATATCTCTCTGGCCACCCCCAAAGCCAATTCTTCCTTTGACCGCCGTTCCTTCAAGTTCTCAGCTGCCAATGACTGGAACGAACTGCAAAAATCACTGAAGCTGGAGACTCATATCTCCCTCACTAGCTTTAAGCACAAGCTGTCAGAGCAGCTCATAGATCACTGCACCTGTACATAGCCTACCTGTAATTAGCCCATCCAACTACCTCATCCCCATACTTTTATTTATTTTGCTCCTTTGCACCCAAGTATCTCTACTTGTACATTCATCTCCTGCACATCTATCACTCCAGTGTTTAATTGCTATATTGTAATTATTTCGCCACTATGGCCTATTTATTGCCTTTCCTCCGTTATCCTACCTGATTTGCACACACTGTATATAGACTTTTTCTATATTATTATTGACTGAATGTTTGTTTATTCCATGTGTAACTCTGTGTTGTTGTTTGTGTTGCAGTTGTAAATGAGAACTTGTTCTCAACTAGCTTACCTGGTTAAATAAAAGTAAGAAAATAAATAAATAAAAAACACTGTTTCCCATGCTTGTTCATTGAACCATAAACAATTAATGAACATGCACCTGTGGAACGGTCGTTAAGACACTAACAGTTTACAGACGGTAGGCAATTAAGGTCAGAGTTATGAAAACTAAGGATACTAAAGAGGCCTTTCTACTGACTCTGAAAAACACCAAAAGAAAGATGCCTAGGGTCTCTTCTCATCTGCGTGAACGTGCCTTAGGCATGCTGCAAGGAGGCATGAGGACTGCAAATATGGCCAGGGCAATAAATTGCAATGTCCGTACTGTGAGACACCTAAAAGAGCCCTACAGGGAGACAGGACGGACAGCTGATTGTCCTCGCAGTGGCAGACCACGAGTAACAACACCTGTACAGGATCGGTACATCCAACAATTACACCTGCGGGACAGGTACAGAATGGCAACAACAACTGCCCGAGTTACACCAGGAACACACAATCCCTCCATCAGTGCTCAGACTGTCCGCAATAGGCTGAGAGAGGCTGGACTGAGGGCTTGTAGGCCTGTTGTAAGGCAGGTCCTCACCAGACATCACCGGCAACAACGTCGCCTATGGGCACAAACCCACCGTCGCTGGACCAGACAGGACCGGCAAAAAGAGCTCTTCACTAACGAGTCGCGGTTTTGTCTCACCAGGGGTGATGGTCGGATTTGCGTTTATCGTCGAAGGAATGAACGTTACACCGAGGCCTGTACTCTGGAGCGGGATCGATTTGGAGGTGGAGGGTCCGTCATGGTCTGGGGCGGTGTGTCACAGCATCATCGGACTGAACTTGTTGTCATTGCAGGCAATCTCAACGCTGTGCATTACAGGGAAGACATCCTCCTCACTCATGTGGTACCCTTCCTGCAGGCTCATCCTGACATGACCCTCCATCATGACAATGCCACCAGCCATACTGCTCGTTCTGTGCGTGATTTCCTGCAAGACAGGAATGTCAGTGTTCTGCCATGGCCAGCGAAGAGCCCGGATCTTAATCCCATTGAGCACATCTGGGACCTGTTGGATCGGAGGGTGAGGGCTAGGGCCATTCCCCCCAGAAATGTCCGGGAACTTGCAGGTGTCTTGGTGGAAGAGTGGGGTAACATCTCACAGCAAGAACTGGCACATCTGGTGCAGTCCATGAGGAGGAGATGCACTGCAGTACTTAATGCAGCTGGTGGCCACACCAGATACTGACTGTTACTTTTGACCCCTTTGTTCAGGGAAACATTATTCCATTTCTGTTAGTCACATGTCTGTGGAACTTGTTCACTTTATGTCTCAGTTGTTGAATCTTGTTATGGTCATACATGTTAAGTTTTCTGAAAATAAACGCAGTTCACAGTGAGAGGACGTTTCTTTTTTTTGCTGAGTGTATGTGCGTTAAACCTGATTTTCAACACGTATGGGCTAAGTATCGACCAATCACACGTCATGGTTCACCTACGTTTTGTACCACGTGACGTCCTCGCGGCAGAAGCGGGGAGAAAGTGCTGATTAGCTAAGCAGTGGGGGTAATAATTACGATTCCTGCTTTTTCGGATGAGTTTTGTCACTCTATGCAATTTTAGTTTTGAATTATAAGAAAATACGCTTTACACAGCCATGCGGCGAAATAAGGCCGAAGTGGACGAATATATTTATTCAGTAGAGAGTTCTTCTCCTTCACTCAAAGAGGTGAGTCAAACCCGGCTTTTCAGCCTGCGTATACTACCTAGCTAGCTAGGCTAACTGCTACTGCCATCTTGGCCTGGCAATTAGCTACACCTAGCTGGTAGTTATTACAGCTAATAGTACATTAAGCATTGAACGTAGCTATCAATATTATTAATAGACTAAGTTTGAAACAATAAGTAGCTAACGGATCATTTTGTCTAACTATTGTGCCTAACTAAAATGGGAGCTGGGACATCTCAAGTTAATCCATTGCAAGGAACACTTCTTCGTTCAAAATGCGGGCAGCAGGGCTGGCTAGCTTTTGAAACCTGTCCATCAGCTTGCTTTATGCCGGCTAACTAGTTAACGTTATGGCTGTGTCACTCTTCCTACGATTCGTTGGAAAACAGCCATCATTACCTTTCTTACATGATTTGTACATGGCTAACAATTTATATTTAATGGATCCAGCTAGCTAACTAGCTACCCATTTTAGCTAACGAAAAATGTATGTAATCTGTAACGTTAGCTAGTTAGCGATCTAGTTGTTATAACAAAGAGTGTAACCTTACTTTAAATTAGGCCTATGTGATCTTTCCGCAGAAACCAATTAAAGGATTTTTGTTTGCTAAATTATACTTCGAGGCTAAAGAGTATGAACTTGCTAAAAGGTAAGCCCTGAACACAACCAACGCAGACATTGTTGACATTGAAGTGGGTAATGATGCCGTTTTTGTGTGTATTGTGGTTCTATTCTGAATGCCTGGTCCCCTCTGTTAGACATGTATCAGCATATCTGAAGGTGTCGGAAAGAGATCCCAAAGCACACAAGTTCCTGGGCACACTTTATGAGAGGGAAGGAGATATCAACAAGGCCATAGGATGTTACAAGGTAAGATCCTTCTCAGTTGCTCAATTACATACTACTGCTATAGTATCTTATTACCCTGTCCTTTAGGCTTTGGCAGTCATCCAGTTTGATATGATTGATTTGTTTTTGAAGAAACAACTATGCCAGTTGTGTATGCAATTAGTGCTGGGGAATAAATGTAATGTTTTAGCGTGATATTCCAAATGCCTGTTTTGCAAGCTTTTTTTAAAAATCTCGTTTTTATGAGTGTTTATGTCCGCTTGTTCTCATGTTTTTTTGGTCTTGGCTCCTTCTGTGCTGTGTGCACCTTCCCATTTTAAACCAGGGATCTGTATATAATGACAACATGCTCATGTCTCTTCCCTAACAGTGGGAGTCATTGTCCCAAAGGAGGGAAGGCAGTGTAGGTCCAAAATAAGCCCATAGAAAACACAATGAGCTTATTTTGGACAGATTTTGGCGAGAGTGAAACCTCTCGCTTTGCCTCTTTCTCTCTGTTTACACACACCAAGCCCCTGCCACTCACAACAACAAATATGAGAGATCACTTCTTCCTCTCTGACAAGCGGTTTGGTCCAACAGAAACAGTCATATGGACACTGAAACAGAGACATTCTTTTACTGTAATAGAGAAGTTAACATTTCTAATGATACCCTTTTTATGTCTCAACTCCTCAAATTGCTCAACTTCTCAAATTGCTCAACTTCTCAAATTGCTCACAGAACAGACACTACTAAAACAGAAGTATTAATGAACATTCATTCTGGAAAATGAATGCTGTTTGTCGTGCATGGCATTGCAATACTGCTAGCAGCATTTTAGCCAAAGACTATTATACTAACTATCTAGTCTATGTTTTAGAAATGTACAATAAGCATAGAACACAATTATATAAGAAATTGGCAACTCATTCTGATGCAGTTTTATTCCATACCGCCCAGCCCTATATGCAATGGAGGATCACAGCTATCTGACGATGCTTTCTGGTCTTTAATTGTATGTGTGTGTCCGTCCAGCGCTCTGTGGACCTGAACCCAGCCCAGAGGGACCTGGTTTTGAAGGTGGCTGAGCTGCTGGTCAGTAAGACCGAGAGAGACAGCAGAGCAGAGTTCTGGGTGGAGAAAGCTGCCAAGCTGCTGCCTGGACACCCTGCTGTCTTCAACCTCAAGGTAAGAGCTCTAACACAGTATTGATTTCCTGTATTAAAATTATTTTTTGATTGTTTAAAATGGTTTGCCTAACCTAAAATAGTGGGTCAAGGCTAAAGACTGACTGCATTGTGGCTGGAGGATTGTTTACAAACTGTGGCACTGGGTTGACCCATGATCACTACCCGCACCCCCTCGCCAGGAGTGCCTGTTGAGTTGGCAGCTGTTTAATGCATATGCCCTCCTCACTCTCTCTCCCCTTAGGAGCAGTTGTTTAGCAGCAGATGGGCACGGGGGCTAGAAACAGCTGTTTTTAAAATCCTTACTTTACTTAACTAACTCTCCCTCTAGGAGCACCTACTGAATCAACAGGGCCAGCGGGGATGGAACCAGTTGTTTGACCTACTGCAGGCAGAGCTGGCTGTGAGGCCTGGCGATGCCCATATCAACATCAAGCTGGTTCAGTTGTTCTCCTCCGATGGCAGGCTGGAGGAGGCTGTCAAACACTGTCTGGCCACAGAGAAGAGAGGCCTGCTTAGATCCAGCTTGGGCTGGTACTCTACTGTAGTACACACTCTACAGGTCAGCAGGATGCTCACAAAATACAATTATGTTCTTATGGAATTACATGTACGATGGTAAAGTGGTGAATTGTGTGTTTCTCAGGAATCCCTAGCCCAGCCAAGTGTTTCGTCCAATGAGAAGATGAGTCAACATCAGCAGAGAGAGCTACTTTTGGCCCACTGCAGCCTGCTGAGACTGACTCTGCAAGGGAAAGGACTGCAGCCTAGCATCCAGGCCCTCTGGAGGTGTTTGTCACATCCAGGCTAGGCAGGGACATGTGAATGCTGTACTACTCTACCAACAGAGCTCCTTCATTAGAGCACCACTCTGTAGAGTCCTATTAGATTGTAGCACTGTGTGTGTGTGTGAGTATTTAACCCCATTTCTCTCTCTCTCTGTGTAGTTTTGACTGTGCGATGCAGGGCCTGAAGAAGGCAGAGGGCAGTGTAACAGATGATCTCTCTGGGGTCTATGTGGAGATGAGGGGACATCTGTACCTGCATGCTGGCACTCTGCTGCTGAAGATGGCTCAGGAGAGAGAACAGCAGTGGCGGGCTGTCATTGATCTGGCTGCTCTCTGCTATCTACTGGCCTACCAGGTAACACACACACAAGCTAGAGGCTTTGTAGCAAATAATTGTCCCCGTCTATCCAACTTCTTATTTTCATTCTTCCTACTTGTCATATTTAGGTCCCCAGGCCGAGGAGCAAGGTGTCTAAAGGGGACCAGTCTCCTCCTCAGCCTCTGGAGCTGCTGGCCAGTGACAGAAAGAGCCAGGCTGGACACATGCTGCTCAACCTCAAGCCCGAGACGCACACCTTTGTCAGAGAGGTGGTGGAGGCGTTTGGGAACCGTAGTGGTCAGGGAGCTTTGTTTGAGCTTTTGTTTGGGCCTCTGGCTCCGGCCGGGACTTCCTTCATTGGCAACGATGACATCCGCACCATCAACACACAGGCTCCAGAGATATCTGACCTCACCAAATGGGATAACGGTATGATGCGTGTGTGTGGCTCTACACAACAGGAGCCCAGCTGATCTCACACATAAGATCTCTAACATTTTTGTCTCCAGGCTCCATCCAGCTCCATGGTGGGGACCTCCAGCAGCTGTGTTGGCTGGGCCTCCAATGGTCTCTCTTGGCCCAGAGGCCTGCTCTGAGGGACTGGCTCAAACAGCTGTTCCCCAGGCTCAACCTGGAGACCTCCAAACTGGACACCAATACACCAGAGTCCATCTGCCTGCTAGACCTGGAGGTGGGCGTTGTCGGCGTGGCTCTACAGTATCTAGTGCTGAGCGATTTTAGTGCACTTTGGGGTTGTTTCGGTTAGATTATTACAAAATAATTATACATTTCGATTTCGGGTTCAATTATTTTTAACATTAAATGCACTGGTGCATTATAAATGCATTATGTGAGTTGAATTCAGTATCACAGAATAAAACAATTTATAAAAGTCCCATGATGGTAGTGACTGCCCATGTCTGCTTATCACTTATTAACCATCATTTATTCACATTACTTTAATCAAATATTTCAGTTGTGTATATTACGTTTGTTTTATTTGATTACTTTATTATCAAGACATCTCATCTCTAGAGCTGATGTCTGACAAAATCACTATTTTTAGTAGTTCTTCGAAGTAAATAAGGCATACTTTTATGACTGCTGAATACCAACAATGAATCACTTAGATCATGTATTTTCAGGTACTCCCTCATGAAGAAACTGCTCTCTTGGAGTTACTTCTTGATCGCGCATTCTTCTTTTCCTTACGTAGCAGGCGTAAAAGAAAGACTGACAACTAGCTGCACGATGGATTATGGTTATTGTAGTTAATTATCATGTTTTCTGCACTAAACTATGTAGAACATTGGCCTGTTGGAAACTACAACTCCCTACTACATTGCATATTTCGGGCTAGATTTGATTTATCTCTAGAGAAACTGCAGCGCAATGTGCGTATTGAGCTCAGGAAAAAAACGGAACGAAATGGAATTCAAATAATTGAACGACGTCGGTCAATTAGTTGTTTAAAAACAGGAAAATAACAAATATTGGTTATTCACTCAGCACTAACAATATCTAAGCTGTTCAGTTACGGCCTTATAACAATCCTAATACTGTCCTTCGTATCATATCAGTGATGGTTTCCTTTTGCTTAATTTTTTATTCATACAACGACCTGTAATGCACTAAGAACTAATACAATGAACGTGTTTGTGTTCTTCTTCTAACAATACACTGGGGTGATTCCCTCCTCTCTCCTGTCTAGGTGTTCCTGTGTGGGGTGGTGTGGTGCAGTCACACCCAGCTCCAGGAAAGGGCCAAGCTCAGTTCTACTGGTCAACACGAGCCCCGCTGCCTGCCCCTGCCCCTCCTCCACCTCCTCTTCACAGACAGACAGAGGGACTGGTGGGATGCAGTCTACAGGCTCATACACAAACGAGCTGCGTGAGTCGCGATGGGTTATAATCTCTGTAGTTATGTGATAGTTGTCTGAAATCAAGTGTTTTACTACATTTTACATTATAGTAATTTAGCAGACACACTTTTCCAGAGTGACTTACAGTAGTGAGTGCATATATTTTCAGCTTTTTTTTTTTTTTCATACTGCCATGCTCTACCAACTGAGCCACACGGGACTACACAAACAAGCTCTGTAAACGTTACCCAGGCACCCCCCTTCCCTACCTCCTTCCTTCACTTGAACTGATCACTGATATATGTCGGTAACACTTTACTTGACACCCAGCGTCATATCACTGTCATGACATATACAGTACCAGTCAAAAGTTTGAACACACCTACTCATTCAAGGGTTTTTAATTTTTTTCTATGTTGTAGGTTAATAGCGAAGACATCAAAACTATGAAGTAACACATATGGAATCATGTAGTAACAAAAAAAGTGGTTTGAGATTTTTCAAAGTTGCCACCCTTTGCCTTGATTACAGCTTTGTACTCTCTTGGCATTCTCTCAACCAGCTTCACCTGGAATGCTTTTCCAACAGTCTTGAAGGAGTTTCACATATGCTGAGCACTTGTTGGCCGCTTTTCCTTCACTCTGCGATCCAACTCATCCCACATCATCTCAATTGGGTTGAGGTTGAGTAATTGTGGAGGCAAGGTCATCTGATGCAGCACCCCATCACTCTCCTTGGTCAAATAGCCCTTACACAGCCTGGAGGTATGTTGGGTCATTGTCCTGTTGAAAAACAAATGATAGTCCCACCCAATAAGTGCAAACCAGATGGGATGGCATATCGCTGCAGGATGCTGTGGTAGCCATGCTGGTTAAGTGTGCCTTGAATTCTAAATAAATCACTGACCGTGTCACCAGCACTATCACACCACCACCTCCATGCTTCACAGCGGGAACCACACATGCGGATATCATCCATTCACCTACTCTGCGTCACAAAGACATGGCAGTTGGAACCAAAAATCTCATATTTGAACTCATCTGACCAAAGAACAGATTTCCACCAGTCTAATGTCCATTGCTCGTGTTTCTTGACCCAAGCAAGTCTCTTCTTCTTACTGGTGTCCTTTAGTAGTGGTTTCTTTGCAGAAATTGACCATGAAGGCCTGATTTACACTGTCTCCTCTTAACAGTTGATGTTGAGATGTCTGTTACTTGAATTGAAGCATTTATTTGGGCTGCAATTTCTGAGGCTGCTAACTCTAATGAACTTATCCTCTGCAGCAGAAGTAACTCTGGGTCATCCTTTCCTGTGTCGGTCCTTATGAGAGCTTGTTTCATCATAGCGCTTGACGGTTTTTGCGACTGCACTTGAAGAAACATTCAAAGTTGTTGACATTTTCCAGATTGACTGACCTTCATGTCTTAAAGTAATGATGGACTGTTTCTCTTTGCTTATTTCTTGTCATAATATGGACTTGGTCTTTTACCAAATAGGGCTGTCTTCTGTATACCACCCCTACCTTGTCACAACACAACTGATTGGTTAAAAAGCATGAAGAAGGAAAGAAATTCCACAAATTAACTTTTAACAAGGCACACCTGTTAATTGAAATGAATTCCAAGTGACTACCTCATGGAGCTGTTTGAGAGAATGGCAAGAGTGTGCAATGCTGTCATCAAGGCAAAGAGTGGCTACTTTGAAGAATCTGAAATCTAAAATATATTTTGAATTGTTTACCACTGTGTTCCATACAGTGAGGGGGAAAAAGTATTTGATCCCCTGCTGATTTTGTACGTTTGCCCACTGACAAAGAAATGATCGTCTATAATTTTAATGGTAGGTTTTTGAACAATGATAGACAGAATAACAACAAAAAAATCCTGAAAAACGCATGTCAAAAATGTTACAAATTGATTTGCATTTTAATGAGGGAAATAAGTATTTTACCCCTCTGCAAAACATGACTTAGTACTTGGTGGCAAAACCCTTGTTGGCAATCAGAGGTCAGACGTTTCTTGTTGTTGGCTACCAGGTTTACACACATCTCAGGAGGGATTTTGTCCCACTCCTCTTTGCAGATCTTCTCCAAGTCATTAAGGTTACGAGGCTGACTTTTGGCAACTCGAACCAGCTCCCTCCACAGATTGTCTATGGGATTAAGGTCTGGAGACTGGTTAGGCCACTCCAGGACCTTAATGTGCTTCTTCTTGAGCCACTCCTTTGTTGCCTTGGCTGTGTGTTTTGGGTCATTGTCATACTGGAATACCCATCCACGACCCATTTTCAATGCCCTGGCTGAGGGAAGGAGGTTCTCACCCAAGATTTGACGGTACATGGCCCCGTCCATCGTCCCTTTGATGCGGTGAAGTTGTCCTGTCCCCTTAACAGAAAAACACCCCCAAAGCATAATGTATCCACCTTCATAGTTGACGGTGGAGATGATGTTCTTGGCGTCATAGGCAGCATTCCTCCTCCTCCAAACACGTTGAGTTGATGCCAAAGAGCTCCATTTTGGTCTCCTCTGACCACAACACTTTCACCCAGTTGTCCTCTGAATCATTCAGATGTTCATTGGCAAACTTCAGACGGGCATGTATATGTGCTTTCTTGAGCAGGGGGACCTTGCGGAAGCTGCAGGATTTCAGTCCTTCACGGCGTAGTGTGTTACCAATTGGTTTCTTGGTGACTATGGTCCCAGCTGCCTTGAGATCATTGACAAGATCCTCCCGTGTAGTTCTGGGCTGATTCCTCACCGTTCTCATGATCATTGCAACTCCACGAGGTGAGATCTTGCATGGAGCCCCAGGGCGAGGGAGATCAACATTTATTTTGTGTTTCTTCCATTTGCGAATAATCACACCAACTGTTGTCACCTTCTCACCTGCTTGACGATGGTCTTGTAGCCCATTCCAGCCTTGTGTAGGTCTACAATCTTGTCCCTGACATCCTTGGAGAGCTCTTTGGTCTTGGCCATGGTGGAGAGTTTGGAATCTGATTGATTGCTTCTGTGAACAGGTGTCTTTTATACAGGTACCGAGCTGAGATTAGGAGCACTCCTTTTAAGAGTGTGCTCCTAATCTCAGCTCGTTACCTGTATAAAACACCTGGGAGCTAGAAATGTTTCTCATTGAGAGGGGGTCAAATACTTATTTCCCTCATTAAAATGCAAATCATTTTATAACATTTTTGAGATGCGTTTTTCTGGATTGTTTTATTGTTATTCTGTCTCTCACTGTTCAAATAAACCTACCATTAAAATTATAGACTGATCATTTCTTTGTCAGTGGGCAAACGTACAAAATCAGCAGGGGATCAAATACTTTTTCCCCTCACTGTATGTGTTATTTTATAGTTTTTTTGTCTTCACTATTATTCTACAATATAGAAAATAGTCAAAATAAAGAAAAACCCTTGAATAAGGAGGTGTCCAAACGTTTGACTGGTACTATATATCTCTCTGTCCTGAACAAAAATAGAAGCGCAACATGTAAAGTGTTGGTTTCATAAGCTGAAATTAAAGATCCCCGAAATCGTATTTCTCTCCAATTTTGTACAATAATCTGTTTACATCCCTGTTAGTGAGCATTTCTCCTTTGCCAAGATAATCAATCCACCTGAAGGGTGTGGCATATCAAGAAGCTGATTAAACAGCATGATCATTACGCAGGTGCACCTTCTGCTGTGGAAAATAAAAGGCCACTCAAAAATGTGCAGTTTGGTCACACAACACAATGTCACAGATGTCTCAAGTTTTGATGGCGCATGCAATTGGCATGCTGACTGCAGGAATTTCCACCAGAGTTGTTGCCAGAGAATTTAATGTTCATTTCTCTACCGTAAGTCACCTCCAACGTTGTTTTAGAGAACGTCTAAACGATCTCACTACTGCAGACTACGTGTAACCACGCCAGCCCAGGCCCTCCACATCCGGCTTCTTCACTTCTGAGACCAGTCACCCAGACAGCTGATGAAACTGAGTTTTTCTGTCTGTAATAAAGCCCTTTTGTGGGGGAAAACTCATTGTGATTGGATGGGCCTATGCTCACCCATGGCTACACCCCTGCCCAGTCATGTGAAATCAAGAGATTAGGGCCTAATGAATTTATGAATTCTCAACCTTCCACACAAGGCAAAACATTCCATTACACTATAGCCAACTTGTCAACGGTATGAAATTCACCATATTAAATTATTTTAATTGTGCACATCTACCCCAATGCTCTGTTTCTGATGACTGGGATAAATGCAGGAGCAGATTTCAGGAGCAGGACAAGACTCCCTCTTTTTGACTGACATCTGATGTAAGGGCATGTACGTGATAGGCCTATCTGGCTTATATGATTATGATGGTCATAATGCTTCATGACAGTGTCCGTGCATTTCCTTAGTCCAAGTAATGTGACACAGGATGGTCACAATGCTTTATGACGGTGTCATAAAGTGTATTTTGTAGAAGTTATTTAAAATTTGATGGGGGGGGGAACATGACTGTAAAGAATTAATTTCAACAACAAAGGACTTTTAAAAAAAACTTTCAAACGAAAGGAAACTTCTTGGCAGGGAAAAAACACATTTGCATAAATGTGGGTTTTGACACTCCTATGTAGGTGTCATAACAGCCATAAAATAATGTAATATGTCACAACAGGTCTAAATGTATGGGTCATGACAGTGTTATGACAGGTTATGACAATTTGCCAGCTATTATGACATGGTTATGAAGTAAAGTGTTACTATAAGGTCAGTGTTAAAATGAAAAGGCCCAGGATGGAGAAGTCAAGCTGACTGATGGCTCTGTGGTTAACATGACTATGGTTCTGGTTCTGTCTGCGGGCCTAGTATGTATAATACTCTCTGTGTATCTGTGTTTGTAGGCCTGGCATGTCAGCCAAACTGAGGATGACGGTTCAACATGGACTAAGCACCTTGCGAGCCAGAGAGAAACATGGCCTTCAACCAGCCCTGTCCATACACTGGGCCCAGCACCTCAGCTCAGCGGTAACACCCTCAGCCAGATGAGACACCTGCCCTTTTCTGTCACACACTACATTAGTGAACATATGTGCTAGGTGTCTGTCTGACATGATTACCTCTGCATTTACTCAATAGTATTTATAACTTCGTATGATTATTATTTATAACTCTCGGACTAGCGAGAATATTCTACTAAATCCCTTTGGTAAAGTAAATTATGAATATATAAAACGAAATAACTGTGAGAATGTGACACTGAACGAGGTGTCCTTAGTAAAAATGATTTTGAAGGAATTACATTTCTGCATTCGGATTAAACATCTGTTCTGATGTAATTCCCAGGGGTTTGGTGTGAACTCATACTACGACCACGAGTACATAAGGCGGAGTGTCCACTACTGGAACGTGGTGCTCCCCCTGCTGGACAAAATCAAGAGGAGCCGTGGCATCCCTGGACCACTGGACCCCCTGTTCATACACTTCCCCTCTAGAGACATAGAGGTGAGCTACCACTACAGCTGATTCTCTGACCAACTGGGTTTGAACCCATCCTGCCACAACACTGTTAGTCTGCTGAGTTAAAGCATTGGCATGTGTGTAGACTTTTGATATCAAATTGAATTTTATTGGTCACATGCGCCGAATCCAACAGGTGTAGACTTTACAGTGAAATGCTGACTTACGAGCCCATTCACAACAATGCAGTGTTAGCCTTCCCTGTAGCTCAGTTGGTAGAGCATGGTGTTTGCAACACCAGGGTTGTGGGTTCGATTCCCACGGGGGGCCAGCACAGAAAATAATGTATGAAATTGTATGAAATGTATGCATTCACTACTGTAAGTCGCTCTGGATAAGAGCGTCTGCTAAATGACTAAAATGTAAATGTAAAAATGTAAAAAGTAAGACAAAAAAAGGGAAATAGTAACCCAATAACGAGGCTATGTACAAGGAGTATCAGTACCGAGTCAATGAGCAGGGGTACGAGGTAATTGAGGTAATACACTATGTACACAGTACATGTGGGTAGGGTTAAAAGTGACTTGGCAATCAAGATATATATTTGTATTTATTATTGGTCCCGGCAGCAGCTACTCTTCCTGGGGTCCAGCGAAATTAAGGCAGTTTATACAATTTTAAAAACATTACAATACATTCAGACTGTGTGCCCTCAGGCCCCTACTCCACCACTACCACATATATACAGTACAAAATCCATGTGTACGTGTGTGTATGCTATCGTGTGTATGCATGTCTGCCTATGTTTGTGTTGCTTTACAGTCCCTGCTGTTCCATAAGGTGTTTTTTTAAATCTAATTTTACTGCTTGCATGAGTTACTTGATGTGGAATAGAGTTCCATGTAGTCATGGCTCTATTTAGTATTGTGCTCCTTCCATAGTCTGTTTTGGACTTGGGGACTGTGAAGAGACCTCTTGTGGCATGTCTTGTGGGGTATGCATGGGTGTCTGAGCTGTGCTCCAGTAGTTCAAACAGACAGCCCGGTGCATTCAACATGTCAATACCTCTCATAAATACAAGCAGTGATGAAGTCAATCTCTCCTCCTCTTTCATACATATAGAAACTCAGCAAAAAAGAAACGTCCCTTTTTCAGGACCCTGTCTTTCAAAGATAATTCATAAAATCCAAATAACTTCACAGATCTTCATTGTAAAGGATTTTAAACACTGTTTCCCATGCTTGTTCACTGAACCATAAACAGTTAATGAACATGCACCTGTGGAACGGTCGTTAACTTCTTGGGGCTATGTGGGACGCTAGCGTGCCACCCGTGGTGCACCCTATCAACAGCAGGTGCATTTCAAGAGCGGCAAATTTGAAACCAAATAAATGTCAAAATTCTAATTTTTCAAACATACAACTATCTTACACCCTTTGAAAGATAAACATCTCCTTAATCTAACCACGTTGTCCGATTTCAAAAAGGTTTTACGGCGAAAGCATAAAGTTAGATTATGTTAGGAGAGTACATTGACAATAGCTGTGTAATGTTTTGTCAATTCAAAGACAGGCGTCACCAAAACCATAAAACCAGCTAAAATGATGCACTAACCTTTAACAATCTCCATCAGATGACACTCCTAGGACATTATGTTAGACAATAAATGCATTTTTAGTTCTATCAAGTTCATATTTATATCCAAAAACAGCGGTTTACTATGGCATTGATGTTCAGGAAATCGTTTCCCTCCAATAACCGGCAGTCAAGTCAGCACCACAAATTAAATAATTAAAATTAGAAAACATTGGTAAAATATTATATTGTCATTTAAAGAATTATAGATTTACATCTCTTGAACGCAATCAACTTGCCAGATTTAAAAATAACCTTACTGGGAAATCACACTTTGCAATAATCTGAGCACTGCGCCCAGAAAAATACGCGTTGCGATACAGACTAGCCGCCATGTTGGGGAGATCTAAAATCGAAAATACTATGTAAATAATCCATTACCTTTGATTCTCTTCATCAGATGTCACTTCCAGGAATCCCAGGTCCATAACGAATGTAGTTTTGTTCAAAAAAGCTCATCATTTATATCCAAAAAGCTCCGTGTTGTTAGCACATGATCTAAGCCAGCCGGACTTCTCGTCATGAACGAGGGGGAAAAATATATTTACGTTCGTTCAAACATGTCAAACGTTGTATAGCATAAATCATTAGTGCCTTTTTTAACCAGAACATGAATAATATTCAAGGTGGACGAATGCATTCTCTTTTATAACGTATTGGAACGAGGGTACCCAACATGAACTCGTGCGCCAGAGTCTAATCGGCCATCACCGTTCCAAGGCTCTTGTTCGGTCAGATCTCACAGTAAAAGACTCAAAACACTTTGTAAAGGCTGGTGACATCTAGTGGAAGCAATAGGAAGTGCCAAAACATTAATCAACCCCTGTGTTTCAATGGCATAGGCTTAAAGGTAATTCAACACATCAGGTATCCACTTCCTGTCAGAAAATGTCTCAGGGTTTTGCCTGCCAAATGAGTTCTGTTATACTCACAGACACCATTCAAACAGTTTTAGAAACTTTAGGGTGTTTTCTATCCATATATAATAAGTATATGCATATTCTAGTTACTGGGTAGGATTAGTAACCAGATTAAATCGGGTACGTTTTTTTATCCCTCCGTGAAAATACTGCCCCCTAGCCCCAACAGGTTAAGACACTAACAGCTTACAGATGGTAGGCAATTAAGGTCACAGTTATGAAAACTTAGGACACTAAAGAGGCCTTTCTACTGACTCTGAAAAAGACCAAAAGAAAGATGCCCAGGGTCCCTGCTCATCTGCGTGAACGTGCCTTAGGCATGCTGCAAGGAGGCATGAGGACTGTAGATGTAGCCAGGGAAATAAATTGCGATGTCCTTACTGTGAGACGCCTAAGACAGCACTACAGGGAGACAGGACGGACAGCTGATCGTCCACGCAGTGGCAGACCACATGTCACAACACCTGCACAGGATCGGTACATCCGAACATCACACCTGCGGGACAGGTACAGGATGGCAACAACAACTGCCCAAGTTACACCAGGAACGCACAATCCCTCCATCAGTGCTCAGACTGTCCGCAATAGGCTGAGAGAGGCTGGACTGAGGGCTTGTAGGCCTGTTGTAAGGCAGGTCCTCACCAGACATATCCGACAACAATGACGCCTATGGGCACAAACCCACCGTCGCTGGACCAGACAGGACTGGCAAAAGTGCTCTTCACTGACGAGTCGCGGTTTTGTCTCACCAGGGGTGATGGTCGGATTCGCGTTTATCGTCGAAGGAATGAGCGTTACACCGAGGTCTGTACTCTGGAGCGAGATCGATTTGGAGGTGGGGGGTCTGTCATAGTCAGGGGCGGTGTGTCACAGCATCATCGGACTGAGCTTGTTGTCATTGCCTGCAATCTCCAAGCTGTGCATTACAGGGAAGACATCCTCCTCCCTCATGTGGTACCCTTCCTGCAGGCTCATCCTGACATGACCCTCCAGCATGACAATGCCACCAGCCATACTGCTCGTTCTGTGCGTGATTTCCTGCAAGACAGGAATGTCAGTGTTCTGCCATGGCCAGCGAAGAGCCCCAATCTCAATCCCTTTGAGCACGTCTGGGACCTGTTGGATCGAAGGGTGAGGTCTAGGGCCATTTCACCCCAGAAATGTCCGGGAACTTGCAGGTACCTTGGTGCCAGCAAGAACTGGCAAATCTGGTGCAGTTCATGAGATGTTTTTGCTGAGTATTGTAGATTTGTAGTGGTATAATAATGTTATGATGTACTGTTTTATTTTTTGTTTTACATGTAATGTAATTGACTTAATGTGTTTGGACCCCAGGGAGTGTAGCTGCTGCCTTGGCATCAGCTAATGGGGATCCCTAATAGATACAGATGTGAGTGCTACGGGGTGGTAGTCATTGAGATAGGTTACAGCTTGTCAGTGCATGCTCTGAGTATACATCCTGGTAATCTGTCTGGCCTTGTGAATGTTAACCTGTTTAAAAGTCTTACTCACATCGGCTACGGAGAGAGTGATCATAGTCTTCTGGAACAGCTGGTTCTCTCACACATGGACAGTGTTGCTTGCCTCAACGCGAGCATAGATGGCTTTTAGCTCATTTGGTAGGCTGGCGTCTCTGGGCAGCTCTCGGCTGGGTTTCCCGTTGTATTCCGTGATAGTTTGCAAGCCCTGCCACATCAGACAAGTGTCAGAGCTGGTGTAATAGCATTTGATCATAGTCCTGTATTGACACTTTGCCTGTTTGATGGTTCGTCGCAGGGCCCAGCGTCGTCCGGTTTAGGGCAGGGTTTGGCTGGTCGGGATTTCCTTGTCCCATTGCGCTCTAGCGACTTCTTGAGGTGGGCCGGGCTCCTGCCAGCTGACTTCGGTCGCCAGTTGGACGGCGTTTCCTCCGACACAGTGGTGCGGCTGGCTTCTGGGTTAAGCGAGCAGTGCGTCAAGAAGCAGTGCGGCTTGGCAGGGATGTGTTTTTCCAAGGACGCATGGCTCTCAACCTTCGCCTCTCACAAGTCCGTAGGGTAGTTGCAGCAATGGGACAAGACTGTAACTACCGATATCACGAAAAAGGAGTAAAAATAATCACCGGCCACTAGGAACGCCGCCTCTGGATGAGCATTTTCTTGTTTGCTTCTGGCCTTATACAGCTTGTTGAGTGCGGTCTTAGTGCCAGCATCGGTTTGTGGCGGTAAATACAGATGAATACTCTTGATAAATAGTATGGTCTACAGCTTATCATGAGTTACAGTAACTCAGGCGAGCAGAACATTGATACTTCCTTAATATTTGAGATTGCGCACCAGCTGTTGTTAATAAAGAGACCCACCACCCTGGATCTGCCGTTCTGTACTGTCGATGCATTGAAAAACCAGGTAGCTTTATATTATCCATATCCTTGTTCAGCTGTGACTCCAAGAAGCATAGTATTTTACAGTTCTTAATGTCCTGTTGATAGGATAGTCTCGAACAGAGCTCATCCAATTTTTTTTCTCCAGCGACTGCACATTCGCAAATAGAACCGAGGGTAGAAACAGTCTCACCAGGGTGCTCGCGTGCCGACCTCTATACGAGTGTCGTGGATCAGGGCCTGGTCCGGGATAATCCGTATGTCTTTTGCCTCCGACTCATTGAAGTAGAAGTACTCGTCCAAATGGAGGTTAGTGATAGCTGTTCTCATGTTCAGAAGCTTTTTTCGGTCATAGGAAACAATGGTGGAAACACTATGTACAAAAAAAGTTCAGATTAGGACAAAACAAGACACTAAATAGCACAATTGGTCAGGAGCCTGTAAAACGGCGGCTATTCACTCCGGTGCGATGTAATCACTGTTGCCAAGCAAAAAAATTGACAAGACCAGTTTTAATGTGTGCATTGCTCTATTTTTATTGGTTAGTGTGTTTGTGTTCATCGCAGATCCCATCAGTGAAGGGCTTTGAGGAGGAGGCCAAGATAGCATTTGCAATCCTCCTGGACATCGAGGGGAAGACCGAGGAGGCTATCGCTACCCTGGAGACCATCAACAACATCTCGTCTAACTGGCACCTAGCTAGGGTATGTAGTGAGGGGTTCACTGCTCTACCTTGGTCTTGGAGTCTGTCACCTGCACTTCATCACCATGCTTTTAAGTGCAGCTCCCAGTAAAAAATTCTGCCAGCGTTTTTCTCTGTTTTACCATGCAAAATGTGTTTGTTATGAATTGTGTCTTTTGATATATCTCTGTGTGTTTTGTAGATCTTCCAGCGTCTGTCCGAGGAGGCCGGTAGCGGTGTGGAGGAGACACAGGATAGGTGCATCATGTTCCTCAGGAAGTTCAGAACTTACCTGTCCAAGATCTACAATGCCAACGCTGACGACATGGATAAGGTTAGACACCCACACTAGTGGTGCGCGGGTCAGCTATTTGTTCACTTGCCTGCAATTGCTAAAGCTAAGGCCCGCACCTAACCCACAAATATAGAATATGTGCTATAGGCTATAGTCAAAGACCGCAGAACCATTCTTTGATAGGGGTGCATGATTTCTTTTGTTGCATGATTTTGATGCGTTTCTACTAATAATTTCTGACATTTTGGTAGGCTATTTGTTAGTCATCTTCTCTATAATTAGATACATGCAGCTTCTCTTCTGTCATTAAATGTTGCCCTAGAAGACTAAGTTAACCCTTGCTCTCCAGAATAAATCGATAGAATGAATGCTTCAAACTAGTTGACATCTGAGAAAATGCAATAACTCAACAACAACAAAAAGATAGATGGCACCTCTACTGATGTTATCTGAGCATTCGCATTCTCAAGATGCTGAAAGAAAGAAATAATACTTCTCCACTCCTGTTCCTGAGTAAAAATGTTGCCCACATTTTGTGTATAATTTTACTGCAAGAAATGCTTAATTCTGCTGCAGTTAATATTAAGGCTATGTGAGAGGTTATAGGCCTACAGTCAGTGTCCAGATTTGAGTTTCCATTTAACCCATCTGAACAGTAGGCTACAGTTACCTTCATATAATCAAAAGTTTAAGAGTTGGAAGCATGAGATGACATTCAACCATATTCACTGTGTTATGTCCCAGCTGCCCGTTTCGATGGAGGAGGTGATGGATCTCCTGAATGATGTGAAACAGCAGCTGGAGGAGAGTGGAGAAGCGATGGATGAAGAGGAGGACGGACCGGTCCACTCCAGCCTTCAGTTTACTAAGCCTGCTGCTTCAATCTCTTGTGTCAAATTCGCCCCATTAACCCCCTCCCCCAGCAAGAGCTTGGCCTCTCCCTCCAAAAGACACCTGGTACGTTTAATTATAAATGTTGACTTATAAACATATGTGAGACAGTTGTTCTTCCTATTTTTCAAACATGGACATACATGCACTCAAACAACCTGTACAGTAAATCTTTCTTGCATAAATAATCGAAATATCTTTATGGGGGGGGGGGGGGGGAATTATCCTCCATTTCCAGATTTCCCCAAAGAAGCCACCTCATTGGGCGGAGGACCAGAAGTCCCTCCTGCAGATGCTCTGCCAGCAGGTGGAGAGCCTCAAGGTCAGCCCCTGGCTTCATTGTTTTTGAGGATCTGGGAGATGGATGTTAGCCATGTCAAGTGTGCCTATTAAATTATAGATGTTAATGTATGGTTTCTGTGTTGATAAGTGCTGTGTGGTTGGGGTTGCAGAATGAGGTCCATGACCTGAGGCATCACTCGTCAGACAGCATGGCGTCACCCCACCAAAGAATGTATGGAGATGGGTACGGGGCTGAGAGCATGCAGGAGGGCTACCCCCCAGCACAGACCTTCCATGGAGCACCCCTCACTGGTAGGAACACAGTACACAGCTGAGTTGTGTAGTTTGACTGTGTGTTATACTGAAATAGCAATGTTTCTAGGATATTCAATTATGAATGTTGATTATACCCTCTTTCCTCTTTTTGTTTACAGTTGCCACCACACAGGCACCCTCTATGTATTACAATCAATCCCCTGCTTATAACGCCGGACAGTATCTCCTTCGTACGGCAGCCAATGTTACTCCAACAAAGGTATGTGTTTATACCTTGGGATTCTTTAAGAATTGAGAATGGTTTAGTTATTTAAAGTGGGATAGTATTTTCAGTAGGGCTGGGCGATATGGCCTAAAACTTCATATCTTGATTTTTTTCAAAGAGTGGTACAGTACCAGTCAAAAGTTGGGACACATCTACTCATTCAAGGTTTTTTATGTTGGTGAGGGACTATTTTCTACATTGTACAATAATAGTGAAGACATCAAAACTATGAAATAACACATATGGAATCATGTAGTAACCAAAAAAGGGGTTTGAGATTCTTCAAAGTAGCCACCCTTTGCCTTGATGACAGCTTTGCACACTTGGCATTCTCTCAACCAACTTCACCTGGAATGCTTTTCCAACAGTCTTGAAGGAGTTCCCACATATGCTGAGCACTTGTTGACTGCTTTTCCTTCACTCTGCGGTCCAGCTCATCCCAAACCATCAATTGGGTTGAGGTTGGGTGGTTGTGGAGGCCAGGTCATCTGATGCATCACTCATCACTCTCCTTCTTGGTCAAATAGCCCTTACACTGTCTGAAGGTGTGTTGGGTCATTGTCTTGTTGTAAAACAAATGATTGTCACCATAAGCGCAAACCAGATGGGATGGTGTATCGCTGCAGAATGCTGTGGTAGCCATGCTGCAGCAGAGGTAACTTTGGTTCTTCCCTTCCTGTGACGGTGCTCATGAGAGACAGTTTCATTATAGCGCTTGATGGTTTTTGCGACCGCACTTGAAGAAACTTTTAATGTTCCTGACATTTTACGAATAACTGACCTTCATGTCTTAAAGTAATGATGGACTGTTGTTTCTCGTTGCTTATTTGACCTGTTCTTGCCATAATATGGACATGGTCTTCTGTATACCACCCCTACCTTGTCACAACACAACTGATTGGCTCAAACTCATTAAACTTCTTATGGCTTGAATCCCGTTAGCGGGATCGATATGACGACAGCCAGTGAAAGTGCACGGCAGCAAATTCAAAACAACAAAAATCTCATAATAAAAATGTCTCAAACATACAAGTATTATACTGCATTTTAAAGATAAGATTCTCCTTAATCTAACCACAGTGTTCGATTTCAAAAAGGCTTTATGGCGAAAGCAAAACATTAGATTATGTTAGGACAGCACCTAAACAAGAAAAACCACAGAGACATTTTCCAAGCAAGGAGAGGTGTCACAAAAACCAGAAATACAGCTCAAATTAATGACTAACCTTTGATGATCTTCATCAGATGACACTCCCAGGACTCAATGTTACAAAATACATGTATGTTTTGTTCGATAAAGTTCATATTTATATCCATAAACCCCATTTTTACATTGGCGCGTGATGTTCAGAAAATGTATTCCCACCAAAACCTCCGGTGAATGAGGACATCAATTTACAAAAATACTCATCATAAACGTTGATAAACTTTACAACAGTTATTGAAAGAATTCTAGATATACTACTCCTTAATGCAACCGCTGTCAAATTTTAAAATAGCTTTACAGCGAAAGCACATTTTTCAATATTCTGAGTACAGAGCTCAGCCATCAAAGCAAGCTATACAGTTACCCGCCAAGTTCTGGAGTCAACTAAACTCAGAATTAGTATTATAAATCTTCCCTTACCTTTGCTGATCTTCATCGGAATGCACTCCCAGGACTTCCACTTCCACAAGAAATGTTATTTTTGTTCGAAATACTCCATATTTATGTCCAAATACCTCCGTTTTGTTCGCGCGTTCAGATCACTATCCAAAGGCATAACGCGTGAGCGTAGAACCAGAGCCAAAAAGTTCCATTACCATTCGTAGAAACATGTCAAACGATGTTTACAATCAATCCTTAGGGTCTTTTTTTAACATAAAACGTCAATAATATTCCAACCGGACAATACCGTATTCATTACAGAAGAAAAAGGAGCGGGGCTCCAAGCGAGCCGCGCAGTAAACAACTCACTGGTCCCAGGCAGTCCACTGATTGACTGAGCTCCTATTCTCTGCCCAGTAACAGTAGACGGATGAAACAAGTTTCTAAAGGCTGTTGACAGCCAATGGAAGCCTTAGGAAGTGCAAAATGACCCCACAGACACTATAGTTTGAACAGGGATTAGATAGAAAAACTACAAGTCACTTCCTGGTTGGATTTTTTCTCAGGTTTTTGCCTGCCATATGAGTTCTGTTATACTCACAGACATCATTCAAACAGTTTTAGAAACTTCAGAGTGTTTTCTATCCAAAGCTACTAATAATATGCATATCTTAGTTTCTGAGAGTGAGTAGCAGGCAATTTACTTTGGGCATGTCAGTCATCCAAGCGACTCAATACTGCCACCATCCATAAGAAGTTAAGAAGGACAGAAATTCCACAAATTAACAAGGCACACCTGTTAATTGAAATGCATTCCATGTGACTACCTCATGAAGCTGGTTGAGAGAATGTCAAGCGTGTGCAAAGCTGTCATCTAGGCAAAGGTTGGCTACTTTGAAGAACCTTAAATATAAAATATTATTCTAAAATGTAGAAAATATTAAAAATAAAGACAAACCCTGGAATGAGTACGTGTCCAAACATTTGACTACTACGTATATCAAAAAAAATAAACTTCTCTAAATAACCTTTGTACAGTTAAAGGGTCAGTCAGAAATAATCTAATGAATTCAAGGCTTGTGAAGTTATACCTCGGCTAAATATAGGGCTTCCACAATCATAAGTGCGAAGCGGTCTTAGGCACTGCATCTCAGTGCTTGAGGCATCACTACAGTCCCTAGTTCGAATCCAGGCTGCATCACAACTATCCGTGATTGGGAGTCCCATAGGGCGGCGCACATTTGACCCAGTGTCGTCTGGGTTTGGCCAGTGTAGGCCGTCATTGTAAGTAAGAATTTGGTCTTAACTGACTTGCCTAGTTAAATAAATAAAAAATAAGACCCACTAATAATGTAATATTTTTATCAAAATGATTTACCCTGCCTTTTTGTTATCACGGATCTGTCTAACCAGAACCATGCATAATGCACATTTACTAATAATGACTAACTTCTTGTAGCAGGCATTAGGCTATAGAAAATTAATAAAGGTCTCATAATTAATCTCAAGCACAAGCCCATGTGCTAGTGACTAGCTAGCTAATCTTTATATTTACATTTTAGCTAACCTGGATCTAGCTAAGAAGGAAGAACAGTTTAATTGTTATGAACACAGCCTTCTGTCCGTCTTCAACTGTTTGAACAGCATGTTAGCTTGTCCACTTTGTTCAGATATTGAAATTGAGTGGCCTACCTAAATTCTCAGAATGAGAACAAGTTGAAATTTCTTTATACAATTGTGTTTTATGCTTATTGCACATTTATAAAACACAGACTAGACAGCTAGTATAAAGGTATTTGGCTAAAATGCTGCTAGTGGTACTTGATACCGCAATGCCACATGCGACAAACTGAGCATTCATTTTCCAGAATCAATGGTCATGGCTACTCTCGTTTTAACATCTCTATTACGGTAAAATAATTTCTTAATGTGTTTCGGTGTCCATATGATAGTGAGTTAAAACTGCTCATCAGAGAGGAAGACGTGATCTCTCATCTTTGTTTTCGTGAGGGGCTTGGTGTGTGTCTGATTCTGTGTAAACCAGAGGAAGAGGCGAAGTCTGTTCAAAATCAGCCAAATGCGTTTCTACGGCCTTATTTTGGACCTAAGCTTGTCGTATTCCTTCCTGCCTTGGTGACAACAACTACCATTGTTAGGGTGGAGTCGTACATCTTGTCATTATATACAGATCTCTGGTGTAAATGGGAAGGTGCACAGAAGGAGCAAAGGAGACGAGACCAAAAAGACATTAACGTTTATTAAAAAGGAAACACAAAAAAACTTGGTTCTTGCAATACAGGCAGTTTGGAATATCGCGCAAAAATATATATTTGGAATTAATTGACTTAATTTGATATCGCCCAGCCCTACTTTTCAGTGGCAAATATGAAATGCATAGGTTTTAGTTTGAATGCATTTTTCTTTCTCTTGTGTCTCAGGCTCCTGTGTATGGAATCAACCGCCTGCCACCCCAGCAGCACATGTATGCCTACCAGCAGCCCACAAACACACCTCCCCTGCAGTCAACACCAGCCTGCATCTACCCTCCTCAAGATCAGGTCTTCAGCGCCCCTCTCCGCTTTGAGTCACCAGCAACCAGTCTCCTATCCCCATACAGTGAGGAATACTACGGCCACTCTCAGCCCACCACAAACCCTCCCCTCCCAGAGCCTGGCTACTTCACCAAGCCCTCCATTGTACCTGTCCAACCACCAAAGAGCATCGAGGGGAAGCCTGTGGGCTTTGGGAAGATCTCTTTTGGCCAGCCGATCCCTGCTGAGCCTCCTAAGTTGCCCAGCTTTGGTGCTGGAATAGTCGCCCAGTCCACTCCATCATCCGCTGCCTTTAAATTCAACTCCAACTTTAAATCCAATGATGGGGACTTCACCTTCAAGTCCAAAAACAATGAGAGCCTGTTGGGTCTTCTGACATCAGACATTCCCACCAAATCTGAGGGTCCCTCAGAGGGGAAGCCCCAAGAGCCTCGTAGCCAGGGAGGGATTTTTACCTTTGGCACTAAAAGCGCTCCTGGGTTCTCCTTTGCTGACACAATCCAGATCCAGGACAAACCAAACCTGTTTGGAAAAATTGACCAGCCATTTAGTTTCACTGATGTAACCACGCCGGTATTTGGGCTGGCAAACACAGCGGAGGAGGAGAAGGGAGCAGAGAGCAATAACGACAGCACTCATGTGGAGGAGGACGAGGATGGGCCTCACTTTGAGCCTATTGTGCCCCTCCCTGACAAAGTAGACGTGAAGACTGGAGAGGAGGAAGAGGAGGAGATGTTCTGTAACAGGGCCAAGCTGTTCAGATTCGATGCGGAGACAAAAGAGTGGAAAGAGAGAGGTATCGGCTTAGTCAAAATCCTAAAGCACAATAGATCAGGAAAAGTGCGTCTACTGATGAGGAGGGAGCAGGTTCTGAAGATCTGCGCTAACCACTACATCACGCCAGATATGCTCCTGAAACCAAATGCTGGATCTGACAAGTCCTGGGTCTGGAATGCCGTTGATTATGCAGATGAGGAACCAAGGCCTGAGCAACTGGCCATCCGGTACAAAACGCAAGACGAGGCATTGCTCTTCAAGACAAAGTTTGAAGAGGCTCAGAAGATCGTTCCCAAATCTCCAGAAAAGCAGCAAGATCAGTCATATACGAAAAATAATTTTCCTAAATCCTCTGATCCATTGGCGACAAACTTTGCTGCCCAGTTTGCAAAGAAGCACGAGGAGTGGGACTGCAATGTGTGCTGTGTAAGAAATGCAGCTAAAGTTATGCAGTGTGTTTCCTGCCAGACTGCCAACCCTAATGTCCCATCGAAGCCGGCCCGCACACCCAATACTGACATCAAAGGCTTTACTAGTGGGGCAGCTTCAGTGGGAGGATTTACTTTTGGATTTGGAGCCGACTCGTCAAAAGACACCAGCAGCTCAGGATCTATTGGAAAAGGATTTGGGTCTTTTGGAGCTCAGATACCCTCCTCCTTTACGTTTGGAACCAGTGGCACCACTTATATACCTGCTGCTGGTTTTGGTGCCCAGTTTGGAAAGAGGCAAGAAACCACAAAAGTAGCAGCAGAATCAAAGCCCTCAACCAAGCCATTTGACTCTGGATTTGGTGTGCAGTTCGGCAAAAAGCCAGGACAGTGGGACTGTGATACATGCGCTGTAAGAAATGAGGCATCTGCAAACAGTTGTCTCTCTTGTCAAACTCCTAACCCTTCAGGAAAAGCTGCTGCTGGTGCCCCAGCTTTGGCAACCCTCTCAATTGGGTCTGGATTTGGTACACAGTTTGGCAAAAAAACAGGGCAGTGGGAGTGTGATGTTAGAAATGATGAGTCTACTAGCAGTTGTGTTTCTTGTCAAACTCCAAACCCTGTAGCCAAAACAGATGTAGATGGAGCAGCACAATCAAAGTTCTCAACCATGCCATTTGGTGCCCCAGCTTTGGCAACCCTCTCAACTGGGTCTGGATTTGGTGCCCAATTCAGCAAAAAGCTAGGGCAATGGGACTGTGATACATGCGTTGTAAGAAACGAGGCTTCTTCAAGCAGTTGTGTTTCTTGTCAAACTCCTAACCCTTCAGCAAAATCAACAGTAGAGGTAGCACCAACAACAAAGCCAACAGTGTCAGGCTTTGCTGCTCCTTTTTCAAAGAAGGATGGACAATGGGACTGTGACACCTGTCTAGTGAGGAATGATGCATCTGCCTCTAAGTGTGTTTCCTGCCAGACACCCAACCCCAATGCTAGCAGCTCCTCTTTTGGGGCCATGTTTGCCAGGCAGGGGGGACAGTGGGACTGTGACGCATGTCTAGTCAGAAACAACAACTCTGCTAGTCAATGTGTCTCCTGTGAGATGCCCAACCCCAATGTTAAGAGCACAGCCACAGCCGCCACTTCCAGCTCATCTTTCAGCTTTAACTTTGGGCGTCAGAGTTCCTCTACTCAACCCACAGGCGCTGGGTTTAAAGCAAACTTCAACAGTGACAGCTCTTTGCAGTTTGGCACAGGCAACGTTGATAAAAGTTCCCCTGCATCCTTCAAGTTTGAGACCCCTCCTCAGGCTGAAAGCAGTACCCCCAGTGCTGCAGGCTTCTCTTTCACCATGCCCATCCCAGCAGGTGGCTTTAAGTTTGGCACTCAGGAAACTGCAAAGGAAACCCTACCAGCTGAAACTCAGACCCCTGCTTCAGGGTCTACGTCAATGTTCCCGAAGAGTATCGCAGAGCAGCACAAAGAGAAAGAGAAGGAATCTGGTGTCAGTGTATATGCATCAGCGCTGTCAGTGGACAAGACAGGTCAGGATGAAAATCCCCTCTTCACTGGCAAACCCAACGACTTCAGTTTTGCAGACTTGGCTAAAAACTCACAAGGAGACTTCCAGTTTGGCCAGACTGACTCCAATTTCAAAGGCTTCACCCGTGCTGGTGAGCAGCTGTTCACATCCCTTCAGTCAAACCAGATGGCAGACACCTCAGCTGACCAGGATGAAGAGGACGTATACAAGACGGAGGAGAATGACGATATCCAGTTTGAGCCTGTGGTCCAGATGCCAGAGAAAGTGGACCTGGTCACAGGAGAGGAGGACGAACAGGCCCTCTACTCCCAGAGAGTGAAGCTCTTCAGGTTTGACGGAGACATCAGCCAGTGGAAGGAGAGGGGCGTTGGGGTCCTCAAGATCCTGAAGAACGCCACCAATGGCAGGCTTAGGGTTCTGATGAGGAGAGAGCAGGTCCTGAAGGTGTGTGCCAACCACTGGATTACCACCACCATGAACCTGAAGCCCTTGGCTGGCTCCGACAAGGCCTGGATGTGGCTGGCTAATGACTTCTCTGATGGAGATGCCAGACTGGAGCAACTCGCTGCCAAGTTTAAAACCCCTGAGCTGGCTGAGGAGTTCAAGCTAAAGTTTGAGGAGTGTCAGAGGCTCCTGTTAGACATCCCACTGCAGACTCCTCACAAGCTTGTTGACACGGGCAGAACTGCCCATCTCATCCAGAAGGCAGAGGAGATGAAGTCCGGCCTGAAAGATCTTAAATCTTTCCTGACCGATGACAGAACCAAGATCAAGGAGGACGACCGCCAAGCTAACATCACGACAGCCAGTAACACCTCTGGTCTGATTATCAAGCCCCACGCGGAGAGCACTGGCCCTACCTTAGAATGGGACAACTATGACCTGAGAGAAGAGGCTCTGGACGACAGTGCTGACACCTCTGTCTACGCCTCACCCCTGGCAAGCAGCCCAATCAGGAAGAACCTCTTCTGCTTTGGAGAATCCACAGCTGGCTTTAACTTCAGCTTCCAGCCTGTCGTCAGTCCCGCCAAGTCGCTGGCCAAGATGAACCAGAGCGGGGTGTCAGTGGACGAGGAGCAGGACATTAGCCAGGAGGAGGAGCGGGACGGCCTGTACTTTGAGCCTGTGGTTCCCCTGCCAGACCTGGTAGAGATCTCCACTGGAGAGGAGAATGAAAATGTGTGTTTCAGCCACAGGGCAAAGCTGTATCGCTATGACAAAGACCTGAACCAGTGGAAGGAGAGGGGCATCGGAGACCTCAAGATACTGCAGAACTACAACACCAAACGAGTCAGACTCATCATGAGGAGAGACCAAGTCCTGAAAATCTGCGCCAACCACTGGGTCACATCTTCTATGAAGTTGGAGCCCATGAAGGGTGCTGAGAAGGCCTGGGTCTGGAGCGCTATTGACTTTGCCGAGGTAGCTAAGGGAAATGTTGAGCAGTTAGCTGTGAGATTCAAACTGAAGGATGTGGCTAACTCCTTCAGAGATGTCTTTGACCAGGCTAAAACTGCCCAGGAGAATGAGATTCTGGTCACTCCAATAGCCTCCAGTGAGACCCTTCCTCAGAAGGAAGCAATAGCGACGGGGACAACAGTGCTTGGACAAACTGCTGTGGCCATCCTGGAGGAGACCACCACAGAACGGACGGAGCAGTATCATGAGACTTTACACACCCCTGACTGCAAGTCCTCCACCGCCATACCACATAGCCCTCTCAACCTCTCCAGGATGGTGATGTCCCCACCCAAGTTCCTCTTTGGAACAGACTCTCTCCAGAAGTTCTTTGGAAGCAGCCCCCCGTCGTCCAAGGAGGATGGTTCTTCAGAGAGCTCCAAGGTTAAAGACAGCGGTCGGACCTCCCAGCCTTTAACTGCATTCAAAATCTCAGAAAAAGGTAAGCCTTTTGTTATCCTTTCTTGATTGTTTTTGTTGAGCTTGTGGTTCAGTGTAAACCTCTTGTTTTTAAATGGTGAAGGCCATTTCGGAGTTTTCACATAATTTGACCCCATTGTGTTGTGATTCCATTCATGTCCCATTGGTTTATTGCATTGCTCCTCCCACCAGCCCACACTCTTGCGTTAGTAGGACAGAACATAACCGTCACTCCCATTAGCCTAACTTACATCCACTCTTCCTCACATTTGGTATTTGGATATAGGTTGTTTGATATGATAGCTGATGTAATTGATTATATACTTCATTACATTTAGTATATTATACAAAATAATGCAGTCACAAGATTTATTGCAGGCTTCGTCTTCATGAAGGCAGAAATGGGGACAGGACATAGTTGGAGGACTCTAGATTAGGCCTGGGCAATTCCAGTCCTCGGGGGCCTGATTGTTGTCACACTTTTCTCCTCTAACTATGTCCTGTCCCCACCATTCTTAAAGTAGTCAACTGGGTGGGACTTCCCATGGGTTACAGAAGGATCACATGATTCCATCCGAGTCATCTGCCAGTAAATTATACTTCTGAGCAAACACTAGGTGGCAGTATGCACCCTTTCAGTTTGTTTGCCAACTAGGAGGAGAAGGAGGAGGTAATAATAATGGAGATTGACTCAATGGCGCTGCCCGTGAGTTTACAGACACCATAATGGAAATTAGGTAAAGATGATATCTCTATCATTCTCTATGGGACAGGACTGAAATAATGAAAGATTGATATTGGCCTAATCCATTACGCTTACTTAATGCAATGATGTTCAGCAACTTGAAGCTAACCAAAGATGCATTAACATATTTTATTTTCTTAATCCAACCACCCACAATTCTAGTTTGTCTCACATGCCAACCATTATTTTGTAGGATTGGATTTTAGGCTTTTCAAAGATAACCCAAAGACTTTTTGGACCAGCACCTCATCCACCCAATTTGAGCCCCCAGGTACTCTGTCACTACACTGTGTGTGCTGTGACACGTCACCTACACAGCTGTCACCTGTCTGGCCTTGCCTGGTAGCCGGTCTTAACCCGCACGCAACGAGTGGAACATGCAGTGCATTTGGAAAGTATTCAGAGCCGTTGATGTTTTTCCCACATTTTGTTACGTTGGTCTTATTCTAAAATTGATGAAATTGTTGTTCCCCTCAATCTACACACAATGACAAAGCAAAAACAGGTTTAGACATTTTTGCAAAAAATAAACAAATATTACGTTTACATAAGTTTTCAGACCCTTTACTCACTACTTTGTTGAAAGTGAACCTACCCTCCAGTCCTGAGCGCTCTGGAGCAGGTTTTCATCAAGGATCTTTATGTACTTCACTCTGTTCATCTTTCCCTCGATCCTGACTAGTCTCCCAGTCCCTTCCGCTGAAAAACTTCCCACCGCCTTAATGCTGCCACTACCATGCTTCACTGTAGGGATGGTGCCAGATTTCCTCCAGACGTGAACCTTGGTATTCAGGTCAAAGAGTTCAATCTTGGTTTCATCAGACCAGAGAATCTTGTTTCTAATGGTCAGTCCTTTAGATCCTTTTTGGCAATCTCCAAGGGGGCTGTCATGTGCCTTTTACTGAGCAGTGGCTTTCGTCTGGCCACTCTACCATAAAGGCCTGATTGGTGGAGTGCTACAGTGATGGTTGTCTTTCTGGAAGGTTCTCCAATCTCCACAGAGGAACTCTGGAGCTCTGTCAGAGTGACCATTGGGTTCTTGGTCACCTCCCTGACCAAGGCCCTTCTCCCCCAATTGCTCAGTTTGGCCAGGGGTGCCAGCTCTAGGAAGAGTATTGGTGGTTCTAAACTTTTTCAATTGAAGATTGATTGAGGCCACTGTGTTCTAGGGGACCATCAACCCTGACACGGTCACCAGTTGCAGTGTTTCCTCTGACACATTGGTGCGGCTGGCTTCCGGGTTAATCGAGCAGTGTGTCAAGAAATAGTGCGGCTTGACAGGATCGTGTTTTGGAGGACACATGGCTCTCGGCCTTGGCCTTTCCCGAGTCTGTACGGGAGTTAAAGCGATGGGACAAGACTAAATATAAATTGGATATCACGAAATTGTGGAGAAAGAGGGGGTTAAAAAAAAGAATGAAAATTGTTTTATCTATTTTTATTCAAAAAATGTTTTTGCTTGTTATTATGGGGTATTGTGTGTAGATTGAGGAGGAATTTTTAACATTGATTTAATCCATTTTAGAATAAGGCTGTAACTTAACAAAATGTGGAAAAGGGGGAGGGGTCTGAATACTTTCCGAATGCACTGTACAAAACATTAGTACAACAACCTAATGAGCTGCATGCCTATGTTTGATACTCAACAGTAACTCTTACTCTAGTGAAATATAGATTTCTGCAGATGAAAGTTAGGGTGTGTTTAGCTAATGGAGGGGTGAAATGACTGAGTACCTGGTAGCATCCAGTTGTGTTGACGGCGATTCAGAGTACTTCTCCCTCTGTTTAAACGGAGACACGGGGAGATTCCAGCCATGCTTCCTGTCAGAAATGTGCTGTCACACACATTTTTAGTCCAGGATGTGTAGCAACAGTGTGAAATCAAATCCCGTTCTGGTCTGGTTTGTTCCAGTGAAAGAGCCAGAGTTGAAACTCCGGTAGCATGTTCTGTATGTCACAAGCAAAACTTGTTCTACCACTGGACAGCAATCTATGGATTGGTTTTAGAGCAGCAGGAAGAAATGGTAAAACTGCTATCCTCTATGGTTGGCCTCATGTACAGTACACTGTAGATCCATGGTTCTAATGTTTATAATGCTTTTGAGATTGACTTACTCAGTAGTAATAGCATTGTCAGAGATATAGGAGCCTGCTCGCTCGGTGTGGTGAAATGCATGGTGTCAGTCTTTTTAGATGCATGTGTTTTGAAGAGGAACTAACCCTAGACATGCACCTACCTGCTCAGTGAACTGGTTTTGTGACTTTCTAGTAAATAAAATGTTAGCCTGCCTTTTTAGTACCAAACAATAACCTTGGAGCATAATTACGTCAAGTCATATTACAGTTTCTGTAGATCCAATTTTCAATAATAATTCAAATTCACCTTGGAGATGAATATAGTTGTATTATGGTTCCTGCTCTCAATGTCTCTCTGTTCTGTACACTGTTCTGTTGGAAGGGGGCCTCCTGACTGAGTTCTCAACATTTGTGTTGTGTTATAGCACCCTCCCAGGCGGAGGCCGACGGTGAGGTGGAAGTGGTGTATGTGAGGCAGCCAACAGTTGAGCAGGCTCTTCTGGCCAGGGAACTCATGCTGCCTCTCACCTTCTTCTGCTACCAGAACGAACCAGGATATACCAGCGACGACCAGACAGATGGTGAGAAACATTCTCTCTTAAACGTTTTCTACCTGCATGAGCAACCGTTTAGTAATTGTAGTTGACAGTGTTGCTAAGGTTAATTTGTGCTGTGAATATTGCAGATGAGGACTTTGAGACAGCAGTTAAAGCCCTGAATGGAAAACTGTACCAGGATCCTCCTGAGAGAGAGGCTGCAAGTGCAGGTTCTGGTAAGTTTCATGGCCAAAGCAGCTATAGAGATGGGTATGAATAGGACAGGTTGGGGTGAAATTTCTCCTCAAAAGTTACTTCACCAATAACCTGCTCCACTCGTCTCCTCTCAGCAGGCCAGGCCGAGGCAGGTGTTGAGGGTCTGGACCCGGAGGTTGAGGTGGTATGGGAGAAGAGGCCTACTCCAGAGGAAGAACAGAAAGCCAGGAACCTGCAGCTACCTTCAACCTTCTTCTGTGGTGAAGGCAGCGACAGCGAGGCAGAGAAGGACAAGCCTGAGGACTTTGAGACAGAGGTCCGCAAAGCACAGGAGGCCCTGGTGAGATTATATGATATGCATTTGTTTGCACATAGGTAAACAACTTATGTGGCATTGGGTTATAAGAAATTGAAAGTGGTTCTCTCAAGCAAATGTTAACCGTTTTAGTTATTGTGTTTTAGGATGCTGAGAGAAGCTCACACCCTGTTTCATCTGAGGCTGTGTCCTCCAGCACCGGCGAAGTCCAGTCCACTACAGCAGAAAAACAGGTCCCATTTCAGTCCTTAGCCATCCAGAAGGTTGAAGTCTCAGCCCCAGGTAGCCAGGAACAGGCCACAGAACAGTCGGTTACCATCCAGGAGGCAGAAGTCCAGTCCTCTACAGCAGAGGAACATGTCCCAGATCAGTCCTTAACAATACAGGAGGCTGAAATCCCAACCCCAGGTAGCCAGGAACAGGCCACAGAACAGTTGGTTACCATCCAGGATGCTGACATCCAGTCTTCTACAGCAGAGGAACAGGTCCCAGTTCAATCAGTAACCATTCAGGAGGCAGAAGAACAGGTCTCAGTTCAGTCATTAACCATTCAGGAGGCAGACGTCCAGTCCTCTACTGCAGAAGAACAGGTCTCAGTTCAGTCATTAACCATTCAGGAGGCAGACGTCCAGTCCTCTACAGCAGAAGGACAGGTCTCAGTTCAGTCATTAACCATTCAGGAGGCAGAGGTCCAGTCCACTACAGAGGGGCAGCAGACTCCAGATCAGTCAGACTCCCCTTCAACACCATCTCAGACTGCGGTCTCCCGCAGCAGGGAACAGGCTACCACTCCAAACTCTTCAGAAAAACCTGCTGCTAGTGCCCCAGCTTTGGTAACCCCCTCATTTGGTTTTGGATTTGGTGCACAGTTTGGCAAAAAGCCAGGGCAGTGGGAGTGTGACACGTGTCTTGTTAGAAATGAGGAGTCTGCAAGCAGTTGTGTTTCTTGTCAAACTCTAAACCCTGCTGCCAGCAGCGGGGAGCAGGCTCCAGATCAGTCAGACTCTACTCCAGCAGCTACCAGCAGCAGCCCTATAGACCTGTCTGCCAAGAAGACCTCTGAGCCTGACTCTACTACTACATTTACTACAACCACTACTCAGGGTATGAGACATTTATCACTGCAAAGCCTTTTGAATTCTACCCTCACTTAACTCTTGGCAATGCCTTCTATTTTCTCCCAGCAACACAATCCCACTTCTGACACCAATGCAGCAAGCTGAGCTGTCTTCTCTTCCTTACTTTCTCTTTTACAGATGATCCTAACTCATTTGGCTCATTGGGCTTCAGTGCTCTAGGAGGGGAAGGGTTCTCCTTTGCTGATCTGGCACAGAACACTGGGGGGGAATTTGCCTTTGGAAAACAAGGTTGGCACTTCTAAGTTTTCTCTGTACGATTGACCGAAGAAAATTCTATATGATGTGTGTTCTTAAGATTTCTATTAGTCGCCATGACAACTGAGTTATGTTTCAGTGGAAACATTTCAGTGAACTTTTTTCTGTTTCATTGTTAGATTCCAACTTCTCGTGGGCGAACGCCGGGGCTACGTTGTTTGGAGCTGCAGCCCCAGCCAAAGCTGAGGGAGGGGAGGAGGGGAGTGATGAAGAGGACACTAATAATGTGGGCATTGACTTTGAACCCATAGTCTCTCTACCAGAGGTACTTATCATTGCACTGCTTCTCATCTGTCTCCACTTACCCTTACTGGGAATGTCATCGTTATGAAGTAAAGTAAGTAGCCTTGGTGTGTGCGAGCAAGAATGGCTCATAGGAGCAGACCGGTTTCTGTAGTGAGGCAGCTTGTTTTACAAGTACACTGCCTGGACAGGACACTAGTCTGACGCAGGGCCTTCCCCCAATCTATCTGTTTAAAGGAAAAGTCCACAAAACCAGTCATTCTTTCATTTACAGGGTTAAATAACACTATGTGGGAAAAAGTGTGATTTAACAAAAATATATAATTTACATTCATTTTGGCGTCATAATAACGTTTGTAGCAACATGGAAAGTTGTTATGGAAATCTGTTGCATCTCAAGTCGTCTACAAAATCCACAATGCAATGCTTTCTCTACGAGCAAATGAAGCTACACACAATAATATAGAAGATAATATCAGCATGTTAGTTTGTTCCATGTTCTACTCAATACATTTCTGTATGAGTTCTGTAATCTTACACCCTCTTGATGTATAAGCTCTTGGTCTGGTCACTAACCTGCGTGTAACTGTGTTGTCCAGGTGGAGACTAAGTCAGGGGAGGAGGATGAGGAGATCCTGTTTAAGGAGCGTACCAAGCTGTACCGCTGGGAGAGAGACCTGGGCCAGTGGAAGGAGAGGGGTGTGGGAGACATCAAGATCCTCTTCCACCCCGATAAGAGGTTCTACCGGGTGCTGATGAGGAGGGAGCAGGTTCTGAAGGTCTGTGCCAATCACACCATCTGTCAGAGCATGGAGCTCAAACCCATGAACACCTCTAACCAAGCCCTAGTCTGGACAGCTACTGACTTTTCAGGTAGGTCTATACATAGCTCGGAAACACTCACACAAAGCTACGTAAATATATTGATTCCTATATCATTTATGAATTGATCTTTTTTTTTATCAACACAAAATTCCAGAGGGTGAGGGTAAGGTGGAACAGTTGGCAGCCAAGTTTAAGACAGCGGAGCTGGCCGAGTGTTTCAGGAAGACCTTCTGTGAGTGTCAGAGTCGTATGAGCCAATCAGAGGCCTCATCCCTCTCCTCCCCCCAACTGTCCAGGGTACAGGAACATTCCAGAGACGCCAATCCCCAGGTCAGTGTTTCCCCTGTCTGCTAATGTATAGGTGGGTTGCCTAGCCTACCACTTTTGTCCCCTCCACCTAAAATAATGTTTAATAACATTTCTAAAGAGTCCATGAATGCCTGTAAAAGAATCAATATGAAACTCTGCCCCCAGGTGTACCTCTCTATCTCCGCTGATGACGAGCCCCTGGGAACGGTCACCATAGAACTGTTCTCTCACATCGTCCCCAAGACAGCTGAGAATTTCAGAGCGCTGTGTACAGGACAGAAAGGCTTCGGGCTGCGCAACTCTGTCTTCCACAGGGTCGTACCGGACTTCATGTGTCAGGTGAGAAGCTGGGAGTGCAGTTGTGGGGTTAGCCTCAAACCAGACAATAATCAGAGCCAAAGTGCTTTCATAACCTTCAATACCATGTTTCCCAAAACATAGGTCACAGTTAGTGCCTCTTGGAACACAAAACATTTTGTAAACCACTGCAAGAATGTATAACTCTGCTTGGTCCTGTCTCTGTATTGTCCTCTTTCCTCAGGGTGGAGACATCACCAACCAGGATGGGACGGGAGGGAAATCCATCTACGGGCACAAGTTTGAGGATGAGAATTTTGACGTGCGCCACACAGGCCCGGGGCTGCTGTCCATGGCCAACCACGGCCGAGACACCAATAACTCCCAGTTCTTCATCACTTTGAAGAAGGCTGAGCACTTGGACTTCAAACACGTGGCCTTTGGCTTCGTCAGAGAGGGCATGGACGTGGTTCGCAGCATGGGAGAGCTGGGCACCAAGACTGGCAAACCCAGCAAGAAGATTGTCATCACCGAATGTGGACAACTGTAGAGCTTCGCTCTGTTCACTGACTGTTGACAACTCAACTGTAGGGCTGAGATCTGGTCACTGACTGGACGGCTATCGTCATTCGCTCGGCTCATGGACTGGACAGTGATAAGCTTTCAAACTGTGGAGCGGACAACTATAGTAGGCAAATCTCAAATGAGACCCTATATCCCATGTAATGTAAAACATGTTTTTTGTGTTTTTGTTTCTTCCAGAGCCCATGTGGAGTGCACTAAGGGTTCTGGCAGTGCACTACGGTGGGAATAGGGTGTCATTTGAGACATAGATGGTCTCCTTTTCATAAGTGTTGCCAGACCCTGAGGGCAGCATGTGACTGTGTGAGTCCTCAGACTTAGTTTTTGTGTATAATGTACATTACCTTCTTTTTGGGGGGGTGGGGTTCTTTTCATGTGTTCCAATAAGAGTTGAAAGCGCTGGTTACTTCATAAGCTCCCTAACTTGATTGTTTTTGTATAATTAAGCCTTAATTGAGATTAAGAAACCTTGTTTAAAAACCAACCTCTGTTCATTTTGAACTATGTTCCTCTCTCCTGCTCCCTGTGAATACTTTTAGCTGTGTTTTTGTGTATACATTGATTTCATAATGTGCATTGAGGCGACCCTTGTTCGTGTTAAACTCTGAAGGTAGGAATATGACGAACTATAACCTGCTGTGTGACACTTTGGGAGAGGGATGACATAATATATTATGGTACTGAAAGACACTTCTATGGTGTTCTGTTGACAAAAATTCTTATTTTCAATAAATAAATGATTCAGGAGAATGTCTTTAGAAATAAAGTTGCTTTATACTGATAATTATGAGGATGCCCTTTACGATTTCAAACATACACTACATGACTAAAAGTATGTGGACACCTGCTCATTGAACATCTCATTACAAAATCATGAGCAGTAATATGGAGTAGGTCCCCCCCCCCCTTTGCTGCTATAACAGCCTCCACTCTTCTGGGAAGGCTTTCCACTAGATGTTGGAACATTGCTGCAGGGACTTGCTTCCATTCCGCCACAAGAGCATTAGTGAGGTTGGGTACTGATGGACGATTATCCCAGGCTCGCAGTCGGTGTTCAAATTCATCCCAAAGCCCAAAGCTTTCAATGATGTTGAGATCAGGGCTCTGTGCAGGCCAGTCAAGTTCTTCCACACCTATCTCGACAAACCATTTCTGTATGGACCTCGCTTTGTGCACAGGGGCATTGACATGCTGAAACAGGGAAGGGCCTTACCAAAACTTGCCACAAAGTTGGAAGCACAGAATTGTCTAGAATGTCATTGTTTGCTGTAGCTTTAAGATTTCCCTTCACTGGAACTAAGGAGCCTAGCCCAACCCATGAAAGAGACCCAGACCATTATTCCTCCTCCACCAAACTTTCCAGTTGGCACTATGCATTGGGGCAGGTAGAGTTCTCCTGGCATCCGCCAAACTCAGATTAATCCGTCAGACTGCCAGATGGTGAAGCATGACTCATGACTCCAGAGAACGTGTTTCCACTGCTCCAGAGTCCAATGGTGGCCAGCTTTGCACCACTCCAGCCGACACTTGGCATTGCTCATGGTGATCTTAGGCTTGCCTGGCCATGGAAACCCATTTCATGATGCTCCCAACAAACGGTTCTTCTGCTGATGTTTTAATTCAAATCAAAATCTAATTTTATTTGTCACATGCCCCGAATACAGGTGTAAACCTTATCGTGCTTAATTACAAGCCCTTAACCAACAATGCAGTTAAGAAAATATTTACTAAATAAACTAAGTAACAAAATGAGATTATATACAGGGGGTACTGGTACGGAGTAAATGTGCGGGGGTAATTGAGGTAATATGTACCTGTAGGTAGGGGTAAAGTGACTATGTATAGATAATAAACAGTGGGTTGTAGCAGAGAGGACAGTCTATGACTTGGGTGACTGGAGTCTTTGACAATTTTTTGGGCCTTCCTCTGGTACTGCCTAGTATAGAGGTCCTGGATGGCAGGAAGCTTGGCCCCAGTGATGTACTGGGCCGTACGCACTACCCTCTGTAGCGCCTTATGGATGGATACCGAGCAGTTGCCATACAAGGCAGTGATGCAACCGGTCAGGATGCTCTCGATGGTGCAGCTGTAGAACTTTGAGGTTCTGGGGACTCATGCCAAATCTTTTCAGTCTCCTGAGGGGGAATAGGCGTTGTCTTCATGACTGTCTTCGTTTGTTTGGACCATGACAGTTTGTTGGTGATGTGTACACTAAGGAACTTGAAGCTCTCTGCCCGCTCCACTACAGCCCTGGCGATGTGAATGGGAGCGTGTTCGGCCCACCTCGTTCTGTAGTCCACGATCAGCTCCTTTGTCTTGCTCACATTGAGGGAGAGGTTGTTGTCCTGGCACCACACTGCCAGGTCTCTGACCTCCCTATAGGCTGTCTCGTTGTTGGTGATAAGGCCTACCACCGTTGTCAGCTAATTTAATGATGGTCTTGGAGTCGTGCTTGGCCACGCAGTCGTGGGTGAACAGGCAGTACATGAGGGGACTAAGCACAAACCCCTGAGGGGCACCTGTGTTGAGGATCAGCGTGGCAGATGTGTTGTTGCCTACCATCACCACCTGGGGGTGGACCATCAGGAAGTCCAGGATCCAGTTGCAGAGGGAGGTGTTTAGTCCTAGGGTCCTTAGCTTAGTGATGAGCTTTTGGGCACTGTGGTGTTGAATGCTGAGCTGAAGTAAATTAACATTCTCACATGTATTTGCTCTAGTAACTAGGTTTCCATGCAATTGGCGAGAGCTTTTCATATGAATATTCTGAAATAGGCCTACGCATAAAGAAAAAATGCAAATATCCCCACCAGTGGTGTTTCCACTAAACAGACTTTTTGGTGATAAAAATCGGTGCTGGGTGACGTTGTCGGGACACAAAATGTACATTTTTCGCCTATGTTTTCACCTATTAAAAATCTAATGGGCAGTGTTGATGATTAGTTATTTGAGAAGGAGACCAAGTCAAGACGTTGGACCGGGTGATTCAGTTTATAGTAACGCAGTTTATTATGAGACAAAGATATTTGGCAAAGCGTGCACGGACTCCTTCGTTTAGCTCATAGGGAACTAGCAGAAGAGAGCCCCGAAACATAGTATACATCCAATTTATACAATGAAATAACAGTGTGTTGACGTTGAGTCTAGTAGGTCCGCTCTCCTGACTGGTCGATGAGTGGAGGGACGGTCCACTCTCCAGGTGGTGTCGACTTCCCATTGGCCCTTGGCAGTGTCCTTTGTCCTCGGAGTCCAACACACCTAAGTGTGTGTGTGTGTGTGTGTGTGTGTGTGTGTATTTCTGGTAATTCGTGTCTGGGTGCTTGCGATATTCATGGAATGTTGTTCTTTACACCAGTGGTCAGTTCGTGTGGCTAGGGCTTAAGTCAGCCATCTGTCTCTGGGTGTGGTCGTGATTGGTATCAGTTGGTCGCTCAATATGTCTCTGGAATTTTGTTGTGTGCTGTTGTGAAACATGTTGTGCAAATGCCCTCCTTATATATCATTAGGTAAAACGTTAGATTATCTTTATTACAGGAGTGTGTTTCCATCACATTTTCAACTCTACCGATAGTTTTGTCACAAAAACTGTTGCGTTAAATAGCAAATGTGCCTATTCTGGTTTTGGTACACGCACTCTAGACAACAGCTCGCAGATACAGTCTAGCCAAGAATGTGCAGATACAGTGCTGGTAGGCTAGTCTAAGATTATTATGGATAAGAGTGAGAATATTTCATTTGTCAAATGTTCACTGCCCTGTGAAGTTCATAACTCATTTCATCTGTAGCCTAATAAACTGCATGGTTTCCCGTATCATAGTAGGAAGACCTCACACCATGTGACTCCAAGTTTACTTCAATATGGTGATTATTATATCAATATTTGTGCATAAAGGTGTTTCCACCGCCATTTCTGGCATAATTAATTTTACCGACACAAAAACACCCCACCATGTCGAACTAACAAATTATCCGATTTTTTTTCTACGGTATGACTCGCATAAACTTTTGATGGAAACGTGCTTATGGGAATTCCGAGTCTTTTCGGTGAGCCTGCTTAATTGGCTCTGTAACGGCTCTTCGGATCTTCGTTTAAAATGCTTAAAAATCTACCTAGAACCATGAACAAATTAGCAATCTCCAATATATAGCGCAAACGCTAGGCTACCATTTGAAATGCGTTTTCAAATCATTCTTTACATGTCCAAACTATTAGATGACCTGCATTTTTATTTAAACTTTTTTGCACAGAAAAAATTGCGTGGACCATATTGACCTGCTCTCCCCACTATTTGTTGTTTCTGCAGTGAGGATTCACCCTCTTCAGTTAATTACTTTGTAACTCATCTGCAGAAAAACTTTACTTTGCGCTCGAAAAGCTAAATTGCTGTCGTGTTTGAGTTCGAAGGGGCAACATGAATGAACATAACAGAATCTATGCTATCAACTAACTTTTTTCTATCTGCAAATACAGGTATGAAAAATGCACGTTTTGTTTATTTAATCTGTTAATTAAGGTGTGGATACATTTGATCAGCTTTAACTTTCCATCACTTACGTTTCCTAAAAGAGACAGAGACCTGTTTTAACAATCCTAGCCTGGCCTCTGTCCAACACCACACACCCTTTGTCCAACACCACACCCCCTACAGACAGAGTACAGCACAAACAACACCCACCGAATCAGGAAACGTTCCCACTCTCCCACACAACAAGCATTTCCAGAGAAATGAAACTGATCTGTGATACTTTGCTGCTCAGCCCGTTGATGTGTTTACTATAATGGCAGATGCAATGGACTTGATAAATTGTTCAATTTGCCTGGATCTACTGAAGGATCCTGTGGCTATTCCCTGTGGACACAACTACTGTATGGGCTGTATTGAGGACTGCTGGAATCAGGGTGATCTGAACGGTGTCTACAACTGTCCACAGTGTAGAAAGACCTTTTCCCCGAGGCCTGTTTTGAACAAAAATACTCTACTGATTGAATTGGTGGAGAAACTGAAGAACACAGGACTCCATGCTGCTTCTCCTGCTCACTGTTTTGCTGGACCTGGAGATGTGGAGTGTGATTTCTGCACTGGGAGAAAACTAAAATCTGTGAAATCCTGTCTGGTGTGTCTGGCCTCTTACTGTGAGACTCATCTACAGCCTCATTATGAAGTAGCTCCATTAAAGAAGCACAAGCTGGTCAAAGCATCCACACAACTACATGAGAAGATCTGCTCTCATCATGATAAACTGCTGGAGGTTTACTGTCGTACCGATCAGCAGTGTATCTGTTATCTTTGTACAGTGGATGAACATAAAGGCCATGATACAGTGTCAGCTGCAGCAGAAAGAGCTGAAAAGCAGGTAAGGACATGAGCTTTGTATTTCACTCTCATGTCTATTACCACAGTTGATTACTAAGGAAGTGTTCTAAGGGCTCAAACAGGAAAAAGCACGATGCACCATAACATATCCAGTGCCTCTTACAAGTCTTATTGTCTTATTAAGTCTACTCTACATTCTAAATCTATTCTACATTTCAATTATGCTTTTCTAATTAGTATTACCTCGTGGTTTTGATTTACGTTGGGTTTTTAAAATATTAAAATATATCAACATTTGATCTTGTACATAGCACAATACTTTCTTTGATTTGGTGTTTTTGTGATGTATTTAATATTTATTCTGATTTATTTTTGTACAGAAACAGTTGGATGAGAAACAGCAGATATTAAAGCAGAGAATCCAGAAGACAGAGATGGGGGTGTTGGGGGCGAGACAGTCTATACAGTTTGTCAAGGTAAGTCTTGAAGAGGTCATTTGGCTGATGGCCTTCTCAAAAAATGACTTTATTTTTGTCTAAGAAACTGTAATCCCACTGAGCCCCACTGTGGGGAACAAGCTTACTAGGGTCCTGATGAGAGCTGAGTGAATGGAATGGTTGAAGTGGGCCCTGTCCTCTCTGTGTGTCCTAACAGAGCTCTGCACAGGCAGCAGTGGAGGACAGTGAGAGGATCTTTCCTGAGCTTATCCGCTCCATTGAGAGAAGGAGCTCTATGGTGAAGCAACTGATCAAAGCCAAGGAGATGGCTGAAGTGAGTAGAACTGAAGGACACCTGAAGCAGCTGGAGCAGGAGGTTGTTGAGCTGAGGAGGAAAGACGCTGAGCTGGAGCAGCTCTCACACACAGAGGATCACATCCATTTCCTCAAGGTGACATCACTCATTCTGTTAACAGAGGAAACAGCCTCTCTAGACTTTTGTAGTATGACCCAAAAAATCTGCTTTCTGTGGTTATGTGACTTTACCTTGGTTCCTGATCTCTCATAGAGTTTCCAGTCTTTCTCTGTCCCGCCGGGAATTGAGGGCTTACCTAGCACTTTTAACCCTCATGTCTCCGTTGAAGATGTCAAGAAGTCACTCTCTGAACTACAAGACCGAATGGAGAATGTATTCAATGAGGAAATGGTAAAGATATCTAGAAAAGGTAAAGCTTATGTCTTATGCATACAGAACAATGAATACTATATTTTAGTGATATATATATACTTGTTATATGCTCTGTCCAATTAAAAGTCCAATCTGCAATATTTATTGATATATTGATATATTGATTGATATACATACCCATTGATTCTTCCCTCAGGAGCTTAGTACACACGTATTACCTCAGCATAACCCAAAAGATTCACAAACAAGTGTGTATAGTTAAAAATGATGTTTAAATCTATCTTTTGATCTTGTCCTTGCATCATTTCAGTTATTTATTTGAAAGTTTGCATTACTCCAGGCCCATCCCTCTGCTTTAGAACAAACCATGTGGCTGGCTGCTGTTTGGCTAGTGAAAAATAATAACAATTGTGCCTTTTAAAAATGTATTTATCTAACTTTTTTCCTTTTGAAGTTGGATATGCCTTTCATTTAGCCAGTAGCCCAATGAGGAAAATCCTCTTCTGCTTTGGAGAATGCACCTCTGGCTTCAGCTTCCAACCAGTTATCAGTCCCTCCAAGTCCCCGGCCAAGCTGAACCAGATCAGAGTGTCTGTGGACGAGGACCAGGACGTGACCCAAGAGAATGACAAACAGGCTACTAAAACTAAAGTCTTTACTGGTGGGTCAGCTTCAGTGGGAGGATTCACTTTTAGATTTGGGGCCGACTCTCAGCCCGCCACCAACCCTCCCCTCCCAGAGCCTGGCTACTTCACCAAGCCCTCCATTGTACCTGTCCAACCACCAAAGAGCGTCGAGGGGAAGCCTGTGGGATTTGGGAAGATCTCTTTTGGCCAGCCGATCCCTGCTGAGCCTCCTAAGTTGCCCAGCTTTGGTGCTGGAATAGTCGCCCAGTCCACTCCATCATCCGCTGCCTTTAAATTCAACTCCAACTTTAAATCCAATGATGGGGACTTCACCTTCAAGTCCAAAAACAATGAGAGCCTGTTGGGTCTTCTGACATCAGACATTCCCACCAAATCTGAGGGTCCCTCAGAGGGGAAGCCCCAAGAGCCTCGTAGCCAGGGAGGGATTTTTACCTTTGGCACTAAAAGCACTCATGGGTTCTCCTTTGCTGACACAATCCAGATCCAGGACAAACCAAACCTGTTTGGAAAAATTGACCAGCCATTTAGTTTCACTGATGTAACCATGCCAGTATTTGGGCTGGCAAACACAGCGGAGGAGGAGAAGGGAGCAGAGAGCAATAACGACAGCACTCATGTGGAGGAGGACGAGGATGGGCCTCACTTTGAGCCTATTGTGCCCCTCCCTGACAAAGTAGACGTGAAGACTGGAGAGGAGGAAGAGGAGGAGATGTTCTGTAACAGGGCCAAGCTGTTCAGATTCGATGCGGAGACAAAAGAGTGGAAAGAGAGAGGTATCGGCTTAGTCAAAATCCTAAAGCACAGTAGATCAGGAAAAGTGCGTCTACTGATGAGGGAGCAGGTTCTGAAGATCTACGCTAACCACTACATCACGCCAGATATGCTCCTGAAACCAAATGCTGGATCTGACAAGTCCTGGGTCTGGAATGCCGTTGATTATGCGGATGAGGAACCAAGACCTGAGCAACTGGCCATCCGGTACAAAACGCAAGACGAGGCATTGCTCTTCAAGACAAAGTTTGAAGAGGCTCAGAAGATCGTTCCCAAATCTCCAGAAAAGCAGCAAGATCAGTCAGATAGGAAAAATCATTTTCCTAAACCCTCTGATCCATTGGCGACAAACTTTACTGCCCAGTTTGCAAAGAAGTACGAGGAGTGGGACTGCAATGTGTGCTGTGTAAGAAATGCAGCAAAAGTTATGCAGTGTGTTTCCTGCCAGACTGCCAACCCTAATGTCCCATCGAAGCCGGCCCACACACTGACTACTGACATCAAAGGCTTTACTAGTGGGGCAGCTTCAGTGGGAGGATTTACTTTTAGATTTGGAGCTGACTCGTCAAAAGACACCAGCAGCTCAGGATCTATTGGAAAAGGATTTGGGTCTTTTGGAGCTCAGATACCCTCCTCCTTTACGTTTGGAACCAGTGGCACCACTTATATACCTGCTGCTGGTTTTGTTGCCCAGTTTGGAAAGAGGCAAGAAACCACAAAAGTAGCAGCAGAATCAAAGCCCTCAACCATGCCATTTGACTCTGGATTTGGTGTGCAGTTCGGCAAAAAGCCAGGACAGTGGGACTGTGATACATGCGCTGTAAGAAATGAGGCATCTGCAAACAGTTGTCTCTCTTGTCAAACTCCTAACCCTTCAGGAAAAGCTGCTGCTGGTGCCCCAGCTTTGGCAACCCTCTCAACTAGGTCTGGATTTGGTGCCCAATTCAGCAACAAACTAGGGCAATGGGACTGTGATACATGCGTTGTAAGAAACGAGGCTTCTTCAAGCAGTTGTGTTTCTTGTCAAACTCCTAACCCTTCAGCAAAATCAACAGTAGAGGTAGCACCAACAACAAAGCCAACAGTGTCAGGCTTTGCTGCTCTTTTTTCAAAGAAGGATGGACAATGGGACTGTGACACCTGTCTAGTGAGGAATGATGCATCTGCCTCTAAGTGTGTTTCCTGCCAGACACCCAACCCCAATGCTAGCAGCTCCTCTTTTGGGGCCATGTTTGCCAGGCAGGGGGGACAGTGGGACTGTGACGCATGTCTAGTCAGAAACAACAACTCTGCTAATCAATGTGTCTCCTGTGAGATGCCCAACCCCAATGTTAAGAGCACAGCAACAGCCGCCACTTCCAGCTCATCTTTCAGCTTTAACTTCGGGCGTCGGAGTGCCTCTACTCAACCCACAGGCACTGGGTTTAAAGCAAACTTCAACAGTGACAGCTCTTTGCAGTTTGGTACAGGCAAAGTTGATAAACGTTCCCCTGCATCCTTCAAGTTTGAGACCCCTCCTCAGGCTGAAAGCAGTACCCCCAGTGCTGCAGGCTTCTCTTTCACCATGCCCATCCCAGCAGGTGGCTTTAAGTTTGGCACTCAGGAAACTGCAAAGGAAACCCTACCAGCTGAAACTCAGACTCCTGCTTCAGGGTCTGCATCAATGTTCCTGAAGAATATCGCAGAGCAGCACAAAGAGAAAGAGAAGGAATCTGGTGTCAGTGTATATGCATCAGCGCTGTCAGTGGACAAGACAGGTCAGGATGAAAATCCCCTCTTCACTAGCAAACCCAACGACTACAGTTTTGCAGACTTGGCTAAAAACTCACAAGGAGACTTCCAGTTTGGCCAGACTGACTCCATTTTCAAAGGCTTCACCCACGCTGGTGAGCAGCTGTTCACATCCCTTCAGTCAAACCAGAAGGCAGACACCTCAGCTGACCAGGATGAGGAGGACATATACAAGACAAAGGAGAATGACAATATCCAGTTTGAGCCTGTGGTCCAGATGCCAGAGAAGGTGGACCTGGTCACAGGAGAGGAGGACGAATTGGCCCTCTACTCCCAGAGAGTGAAGCTCTTCAGGTTTGACGGAGACATCAGCCAGTGGAAGGAGAGGGGCGTTGGGGTCCTCAAGTTCCTGAAGAACGCCACCAATGGCAGGCTTAGGGTTCTGATGAGGAGAGAGCAGGTCCTGAAGGTATGTGCCAACCACTGGATTACCACCACCATGAACCTGAAGCCCTTGGCTGGCTCCGACAAGGCCTGGATGTGGCTGGCTAATGACTTCTCTGATGGAGATGCCAGACTGGAGCAACTCGCTGCCAAGTTTAAAACCCCTGAGCTGGCTGAGGGGTTCAAGCTAAAGTTTGAGGAGTGTCAGAGGCTCCTGTTAGACATCCCACTGCAGACTCCTCACAAGCTTGTTGACATGGGCAGAACTGCACATCTCATCCAGAAGGCAGAGGAGATGAAGTCCGGCCTGAAAGATCTTAAATCTTTCCTGACCGATGACAGAACCAAGATCAAGGAGGACGACAGCCAAGCTAACATCACGACAGCCAGTAACACCTCTGGTCTGATTATCAAGCCCCACGCGGAGAGCACTGGCCCTACCTTAGAATGGGACAGCTATGACCTGAGAGAAGAGGCTCTGGACGACAGTGCTGACACCTCTGTCTACGCCTCACCCCTGGCAAGCAGCCCAATCAGGAAGAACCTCTTCTGCTTTGGAGAATCCACAGCTGGCTTTAACTTCAGCTTCCAGCCTGTCGTCAGTCCCGCCAAGTCGCTGGCCAAGATGAACCAGAGCGGGGTGTCAATGAACGAGGAGCAGGACATTAGCCAGGAGGAGGAGCGGGATGGCCTGTACTTTAAGCCTGTGGTTTCCCTGCCAGACCTGGTAGAGATCTCCACTGGAGAGGAGAATGAAAATGTGTGTTTCAGCCACAGGGCAAAGCTGTATCGCTATGACAAAGACCTGAACCAGTGGAAGGAGAGGGGCATCGGCGACCTCAAGATACTGCAGAACTACAACACCAAACGAGTCAGACTCATCATGAGGAGAGACCAAGTCCTGAAAATCTGCGCCAACCACTGGGTCACATCTTCTATGAAGTTGGAGCCCATGAAGGGTGCTGAGAAGGCCTGGGTCTGGAGCGCTATTGACTTTGCCGAGGTAGCTAAGGGAAATGTTGAGCAGTTAGCTGTGAGATTCAAACTGAAGGATGTGGCTAACTCCTTCAGAGATGTCTTTGACCAGGCTAAAACTGCCCAGGAGAATGAGATTCTGGTCACTCCAATAGCCTCCAGTGAGACCCTTCCTCAGAAGGAAGCAATAGCGATGGGGACAACAGTGCTTGGACAAGCTAGCCTTCTCAACCTCTCCAGGATGGTGATGTCCCCACCCAAGTTCCTCTTTAGAACAGACTCTCTCCAGAAGTTCTTTGGAAGCAGCCCCCCATCGTCCAAGAAGGATGGTTCTTCAGAGAGCTCCAAGGTTAAAGACAGCGGTCGGACCTCCCAGCCTGTAACTGCATTCAAAATCTCAGAAAAAGGTAAGCCTTTTGTTATCCTTTCTTGATTGTTTTTGTTGAGCTTGTGGTTCAGTGTAAACCACTTGTTTTTGAATGGTGATGCCCATTATGGAGTTTTCACATAATTTGACCCCATTGTGTTGTGATTCCATTCATGTCCCATTGGTTTATCGCATTGCTCCTCCCACCAGCCCACACTCTTGCGTTAGTAGGACAGAACATAACCGTCGGTCCCATTAGCCTAACTTACATCCACTCTTCCTCACATTTGGTATTTTTATATAAGTTGTTTGATATGATAGCCGATGTAATTGATTATATGATCCATTACATTTAGTATATTATACAAAATAATGCAGTCACAAGATTTATTGCAGGCTTCGTCTTCATGAAGGCAGAAATGGGGACAGGACATAGTTGGGATCTGTACGGGAGTTGCAGCGATGGGACAAGACTGTAAATATAAATTGGATATCACAATTTTGTGGTCAAAGAAGGGGTTAAAAAAATAATGAAACGTTTTTTATTTATTTTTATAAAAAAAATGTTTTAGCTTTGTCATTATGGGGTATTGTGTGTAGATTGAGGAGGATTTTTTAAAATGTATTTAATCCATTTTAGAATAAGGCTGTAACTTAACAAAATGTGGAAAAGGGGAAGGGGTCTGAATACTTTCCGAGATTTACAATATGTCCCAGTGAAAGAGCCAGAGTTGAAACTCCGGTAGCATGTTCTGTATGTCACAAGCAAAACTTGTTCTACCACTGGACAGCAATCTATGGATTGGTTTTAGAGCAGCAGGAAGAAATGGTAAAACTGCTATCCTCTATGGTTGGCCTCATGTACAGTACACTGTAGATCCATGGTTCTAATGTTTATAATGCTTTTGAGATTGATTTACTCAGTAGTAATAGCATTGTCAGAGATATAGGAGCCTGCTCGCTCGGTGTGGTGAAATGCATGGTGTCAGTCTTTTTAGATGCATGTGTTTTGATGAGGAACTAACCCTAGACATGCACCTACCTGCTTAGTGAACTGGTTTTGTGACTTTCTAGTAAATAAAATGTTAGCCTGCCTTTTTAGTACCAAACAATAACCTTGGAGCATAATTACGTCAAGTCATATTACAGTTTCTGTAGATCCAATTTTCAATAATAATTCAAATTCACCTTGGAGATGAATATAGTTGTATTATGGTTCCTGCTCTCAATGTCTCTCTGTTCTGTACACTGTTCTGTTGGAAGGGGGCCTCCTGACTGAGTTCTCAACATTTGTGTTGTGTTATAGCACCCTCCCAGGCGGAGGCCGACGGTGAGGTGGAAGTGGTGTATGTGAGGCAGCCAACAGTTGAGCAGGCTCTTCTGGCCAGGGAACTCATGCTGCCTCTCACCTTCTTCTGCTACCAGAACGAACCAGGATATACCAGCGACGACCAGACAGATGGTGAGAAACATTCTCTCTTAAACGTTTTCTACCTGCATGAGCAACCGTTTAGTAATTGTAGTTGACAGTGTTGCTAAGGTTAATTTGTGCTGTGAATATTGCAGATGAGGACTTTGAGACAGCAGTTAAAGCCCTGAATGGAAAACTGTACCAGGATCCTCCTGAGAGAGAGGCTGCAAGTGCAGGTTCTGGTAAGTTTCATGGCCAAAGCAGCTATAGAGATGGGTATGAATAGGACAGGTTGGGGTGAAATTTCTCCTCAAAAGTTACTTCACCAATAACCTGCTCCACTCGTCTCCTCTCAGCAGGCCAGGCCGAGGCAGGTGTTGAGGGTCTGGACCCGGAGGTTGAGGTGGTATGGGAGAAGAGGCCTACTCCAGAGGAAGAACAGAAAGCCAGGAACCTGCAGCTACCTTCAACCTTCTTCTGTGGTGAAGGCAGCGACAGCGAGGCAGAGAAGGACAAGCCTGAGGACTTTGAGACAGAGGTCCGCAAAGCACAGGAGGCCCTGGTGAGATTATATGATATGCATTTGTTTGCACATAGGTAAACAACTTATGTGGCATTGGGTTATAAGAAATTGAAAGTGGTTCTCTCAAGCAAATGTTAACCGTTTTAGTTATTGTGTTTTAGGATGCTGAGAGAAGCTCAGACCCTGTTTCATCTGAGGCTGTGTCCTCCAGCACCGGCGAAGTCCAGTCCACTACAGCAGAAAAACAGGTCCCATTTCAGTCCTTAGCCATCCAGAAGGTTGAAGTCTCAGCCCCAGGTAGCCAGGAATAGGCCACAGAACAGTCGGTTACCATCCAGGAGGCAAAAGTCCAGTCCTCTACAGCAGAGGAACATGTCCCAGATCAGTCCTTAACAATACAGGAGGCTGAAATCCCAACCCCAGGTAGCCAGGAACAGGCCACAGAACAGTTGGTTACATCCAGGATGCTGACATCCAGTCTTCTACAGCAGAGGATCAGGTCTCAGTTCAATCAGTAACCATTCAGGAGGCAGACGTCCAGTCCGCTACAGCAGAAGAACAGGTCTCAGTTCAGTCATTAACCATTCAGGAGGCAGACGTCCAGTCCTCTACTGCAGAAGAACAGGTCTCAGTTCAGTCATTAACCATTCAGGAGGCAGACGTCCAGTCCTCTACAGCAGAAGGACAGGTCTCAGTTCAGTCATTAACCATTCAGGAGGCAGAGTTTCATTGTTAGATTCCAACTTCTCGTGGGCGAACGCCGGGGCTACGTTGTTTGGAGCTGCAGCCCCAGCCAAAGCTGAGGGAGGGGAGGAGGGGAGTGATGAAGAGGACACTAATAATGTGGGCATTGACTTTGAACCCATAGTCTCTCTACCAGAGGTACTTATCATTGCACTGCTTCTCATCTGTCTCCACTTACCCTTACTGGGAATGTCATCGTTATGAAGTAAAGTAAGTAGCCTTGGTGTGTGTGAGCAAGAATGGCTCATAGGAGCAGACCGGTTTCTGTAGTGAGGCAGCTTGTTTTACAAGTACACTGCCTGGACAGGACACTAGTCTGACGCAGGGCCTTCCCCCAATCTATCTGTTTAAAGGAAAAGTCCACAAAACCAGTCATTCTTTCATTTACAGGGTTAAATAACACTATGTGGGAAAAAGTGTGATTTAACAAAAGTATATAATTTACATTCATTTTGGCGTCATAATAACGTTTGTAGCAACATGGAAAGTTGTTATGGAAATCTGTTGCATCTCAAGTCGTCTACAAAATCCACAATGCAATGCTCTCTCTACGGGCAAACGTAGCTACACACAATAATATAGAAGATAATATCAGCATGTTAGTTTGTTCCATGTTCTACTCAATACATTTCTGTATGAGTTCTGTAATCTTACACCCTCTTGATGTATAAGCTCTTGGTCTGGTCACTAACCTGCGTGTAACTGTGTTGTCCAGGTGGAGACTAAGTCAGGGGAGGAGGATGAGGAGATCCTGTTTAAGGAGCGTACCAAGCTGTACCGCTGGGAGAGAGACCTGGGCCAGTGGAAGGAGAGGGGTGTGGGAGACATCAAGATCCTCTTCCACCCCGATAAGAGGTTCTACCGGGTGCTGATGAGGAGGGAGCAGGTTCTGAAGGTCTGTGCCAATCACACCATCTGTCAGAGCATGGAGCTCAAACCCATGAACACTTCTAACCAAGCCCTATTCTGGACAGCTACTGACTTTTCAGGTAGGTCTATACATAGCTCGGCAACACTCACACAAAGCTACGTAAATATATTGATTCCTATATCATTTATGAATTGATCTTTTTTTTTATCAACACAAAATTCCAGAGGGTGAGGGTAAGGTGGAACAGTTGGCAGCCAAGTTTAAGACAGCGGAGCTGGCCGAGTGTTTCAGGAAGACCTTCTGTGAGTGTCAGAGTCGTATGAGCCAATCAGAGGCCTCATCCCTCTCCTCCCCCCAACTGTCCAGGGTACAGGAACATTCCAGAGACGCCAATCCCCAGGTCAGTGTTTCCCCTGTCTGCTAATGTATAGGTGGGTTGCCTAGCCTACCACTTTTGTCCCCTCCACCTAAAATAATGTTTAATAACATTTCTAAAGAGTCCATGAATGCCTGTAAAAGAATCAATATGAAACTCTGCCCCCAGGTGTACCTCTCTATCTCCGCTGATGACGAGCCCCTGGGAACGGTCACCATAGAACTGTTCTCTCACATCGTCCCCAAGACAGCTGAGAATTTCAGAGCGCTGTGTACAGGACAGAAAGGCTTCGGGCTGCGCAACTCTGTCTTCCACAGGGTCGTACCGGACTTCATGTGTCAGGTGAGAAGCTGGGAGTGCAGTTGTGGGGTTAGCCTCAAACCAGACAATAATCAGAGCCAAAGTGCTTTCATAACCTTCAATACCATGTTTCCCAAAACATAGGTCACAGTTAGTGCCTCTTGGAACACAAAACATTTTGTAAACCACTGCAAGAATGTATAACTCTGCTTGGTCCTGTCTCTGTATTGTCCTCTTTCCTCAGGGTGGAGACATCACCAACCAGGATGGGACGGGAGGGAAATCCATCTACGGGGACAAGTTTGAGGATGAGAATTTTGACGTGCGCCACACAGGCCCGGGGCTGCTGTCCATGGCCAACCACGGCCGAGACACCAATAACTCCCAGTTCTTCATCACTTTGAAGAAGGCTGAGCACTTGGACTTCAAACACGTGGCCTTTGGCTTCGTCAGAGAGGGCATGGACGTGGTTCGCAGCATGGGAGAGCTGGGCACCAAGACTGGCAAACCCAGCAAGAAGATTGTCATCACCGAATGTGGACAACTGTAGAGCTTCGCTCTGTTCACTGACTGTTGACAACTCAACTGTAGGGCTGAGATCTGGTCACTGACTGGACGGCTATCGTCATTCGCTCGGCTCATGGACTGGACAGTGATAAGCTTTCAAACTGTGGAGCGGACAACTATAGTAGGCAAATCTCAAATGAGACCCTATATCCCATGTAATGTAAAACATGTTTTTTGTGTTTTTGTTTCTTCCAGAGCCCATGTGGAGTGCACTAAGGGTTCTGGCAGTGCACTACGGTGGGAATAGGGTGTCATTTGAGACATAGATGGTCTCCTTTTCATAAGTGTTGCCAGACCCTGAGGGCAGCATGTGACTGTGTGAGTCCTCAGACTTAGTTTTTGTGTATAATGTACATTACCTTCTTTTTGGGGGGTGGGGTTCTTTTCATGTGTTCCAATAAGAGTTGAAAGCGCTGGTTACTTCATAAGCTCCCTAACTTGATTGTTTTTGTATAATTAAGCCTTAATTGAGATTAAGAAACCTTGTTTAAAAACCAACCTCTGTTCATTTTGAACTATGTTCCTCTCTCCTGCTCCCTGTGAATACTTTTAGCTGTGTTTTTGTGTATACATTGATTTCATAATGTGCATTGAGGCGACCCTTGTTCGTGTTAAACTCTGAAGGTAGGAATATGACGAACTATAACCTGCTGTGTGACACTTTGGGAGAGGGATGACATAATATATTATGGTACTGAAAGACACTTCTATGGTGTTCTGTTGACAAAAATTCTTATTTTCAATAAATAAATGATATCTCGACAAACCATTTCTGTATGGACCTCGTTTTGTGCACAGGGGCATTGTCATACTTAAACAGGAAAGGGCCTTCCCCAAACTGTTGGCACAAAGTTGGAAGCACAGAACTGTCTAGAATGCCATTGTATGCTGTAGCTTTAAATTTTCCCTTCACTAGAACTAAGGGGCCTAGCCCCAGTGATGGCCCCAGTTAATTACTAGGCCGTACACACTACCCTCTGTAGTGCCTAAATGTCGGATGCCGTGCAGATGCCACACAAGGTGGTGATGCAACTTGTCAGGATGCTCTCGATGGTGCAGCTGTAGAACTTTTTGAAGATTTGGGGACCAATGCCAAATCTTTTCAGTCTTCTGAGGGGAATAGGCCTTGTCGTGCCCTCTTCACTACTGTGTTGGTGTGTTTGGACCCTGATATTTTGTTGGTGGTATAGACACCAAGGAACTTGAAGCACTCGACCCACTCCACTACAGCCCTGTCGATGTGAATGGGGGCGTGTTCAGCCATCCTTTTCCTGTAGCCCACAATCACCACACTGCCAGGTCTCTGACCTCCTCCCTATATGCTATGCCATTGTTGTTGGTGATCAGGCCTACTACCGTTGTGCCGTCAGCAAACTTAATGATGGTGTTGGAGCCGTGCTTGGCCACGCAGTCGTGGGTGAATAGGCAGTCCAGGAGGGGACTAAGCACACACCCCTGAGGGGCCTCCGTGTTGAGGATCAGCATGTCTGATGTGCTGTTGTCTACCCTTACCACCTGGGAGCGGCTCATCAGGAAGTCCAGGATCCAGTTGCAGAGGGAGGTGTTTAGTCCCAGGGTTCTTAGCTTAATGATGAGCTTTGTGGGCACGATGGTGTTGAATGCTGAGCTGTAGTCAATGAACAACAGTCTCACATTTGTTTGCGCTAGTAGCTAGGTTTCAACCCAATTTGCGACAGCTTTTCATATGACTATTCTGAAAGAGGCCTACGCATAAAGAAAATATGCACATTTTCCCACCAGTAGTGTGTTTCCACCAAACAGATTTGTTGCCGATAAATGTTGTTGAGTGATGACATTGTGGACAAAAAATGTACACTTTTTGCTTAAGTTTTCATGTGCCTATTAAATATCTACAGTTCAATATGTTTCCATTGCATTTTGTCAAATGGCACTCAAACATCGCTCATGTCATCAGAATAAGACCCTCAATATTTATTGGAAAGGAGCATCGAAATCGTGCATTTTCACTACCCTGTGAAGTTCATCATAATTGATTTAATCTTTAGCCTAATAAACTGTATGGTTTCCCGTGTTGTATTGGGAAGACCTCACACCATATCATTGCGTGACTACAAGTTTACTTCGATATAACGGTTATTATATCAATATTTGTGCATAAAGGCATTTCCACTGCATCCTCTCGCCTAATTTATTTTCCGACACAAATAGATCCCACCATGTCAAACGAACAAATTATCTGTAACAGTGGAGGCTCCTCAGAGGAGGAAGGGGAGGACCATCCTCCTCAGTGAATTTCATAAAATGTCAAATTATAAAACATTTAAAAACGTATCCTTTTTAGATAAAACTATACAAAATATATTCACGTCACCAAATAATAGATTAAAACACACTGTTTTGCAATGAAGGTCTACAGTAGCCTCAACAGCCCTTTGTAGGGTAGCACCATGGTGTAGCAGGAGGGCAGCTAGCTTCCGTCCTCCTCTTGGTACATTGACTTCAATACAAAACCTAGGAGGCTCTTGGTTTTCACCCCCTTCCATAGACTTACAAAGTAATTATGGCAATTTCAAAGAGGTTGTTCTCCAACCTATTGGAGCTCTTGCAGCATGAACTGACATGGTGTCACCCAATCAAAGGATCAGAGAATTAATCTAGTACTGAAAGCATAAGCTACTGATAGCTAGCACTGCAGTGCATATCATGTGGTGAGTAGTTGACTCAAAGAGAGAGAAAGACAATAGTTTAACAGTTTTCAACTAATTCATTTATTAAAAAATGTTGGAGAAGCCAGAGATCATTGCGCCGACAGAGATGGCCACCTCGCTTCAGGTCCTTACAAAACTATGCAGTTATTTGTTTTCTTTATGTACTATTTATTACATTGTTAGCCCAGAAAATCTCAAGTGTTATTACATACAGCCGGAAAGAACTATTGGATATAAAAGCAACGTCAACTTACCATCATTATGACCAGGAATACGTCTTTCCCGAAGCGGATTCTTTGTTCGGTCCTCCACCCTGGACATGCGATCTTATCTCTGAGGCCGACCCAAAACAACGTAGTCGCCGCAGGAGAGGCGGACGGAGCAGCCTAGTGGTCAGACTCAGAAGGCGAGCACACCATCCACCACTTCCTAGCATATTACTCGCCAATGTCCAATCTCTAGATAACAAGGTGGATGAAATCAGGGCACGAGTTGCCTTCCAGAGAGACATCAGAGATTGTAACGTTCTCTGTTTCATGGAAACATGGCTCACTCAGGATATGTTGTCAGAGTCAGTACAGCCACCCGGTTTCTTTACGCATCGCGCCGACAGAAACAAACATCTCTCTGGTAAGAAGAAGGAAGTGGTGTATGCCTTAACGACTCATGGTGTAATCACAACAACATATAGGAACTCAAGTCCTTTTGTTCATCTGACCTAGAATTCCTTACAATCAAATGCCAACCGCATTATCTTCCAAGAGAATTCTCTTCGATTATAGTCACAGCCGTGTATTGCACTCACTTCTGTCATCATAAAGTGCTTTGAGAGACTAGTCAAGGATCATATCACCACCACCCAACCTGATACCCTAGACCCTCTCCAATTTGCTTACCGCCCCAATAGGTCCACTGACGATGCAGTCGTCATCACACTGTCCTATCCCATCTGCACAAGAGGAATACCTATGTAAGAATGATGTTCATTGACTACAGCTCAGCATTTAACACCATAGTATCCTCCAAACTCGTCATTAAGCTCGAGACCCTGGTTCTCGACCCTGCCCTGTGCAACTGGGTCCTGGACTTTCTGACGGGCCGCCCCCAGGTGGTGAAGGTAGGAAACAACATCTCTACCCCGCTGATCCTCAACACTGGGGCCTCACAAGGGTGCATTCTCAGCCCTCTCCTGTACTCCCTGTTCACCCATGACTGCGTGGCCATGCACACTTCCAACACAATCATCAAGTTTGCAGACGACACAACAGCGGTAGGCTTGATTACCAACAAAGACGAGACGGCCTACAGGAAGGAGGTGAGGGCCCTTGGAGTGTGGTGTCAGGAAAATAACCTCTCACTCAACGTCAACAAAACAAAGGAGATGATTGTGGACTACAGGAAACAGCAGAGGGAGCAAGGTCAGTACAGGTGCATCAAAGCTGGGACTGAGAGACTGAAAAACAGCTTCTTTCTCAAGGCCATCAGACTGTTAAACAGTCACCACTAACATAGAGAGGCTGCTGCCAACATACTGACTCAAATCTCTGGCCACTTACATAAATGGAATTAATAAAGGCATCACTAGTCACTTTGAATAACACCACTTTAATAATGTTTACATATCATACATTACTCATCTCATATGTATATACTGTATTCTATACCATCTATTGCATCTTGCCTATGCCACACGCCATCGCTCATCCATATATTTATATGTACATATTCTATTCATCCCTTTGTATTTGTGTGTGTAAGGTAGTTGTGAATTTGTTAGATTACGTGTTAGATATTACTGCATAGTCGGAACTAGAAGCACAAGCATTTCGCTACACTCGCATTAACATCTGCTAACCATGTGTATGTGACCAATACATTTTGATTTGACTTGAGAGATTTTGTCTTTTTTTTTCATTTTCAGTTTCAGTTACTTAGCTAGCAAATGCAGCTGGCTAGTTTAACCTACTCAAACGCCCGGCTCAAATAGAGGGATAGTATGTTAGCTAGCTGGCTATGACTTTCCAACACAACACTGGAACTCTTCCAAGTCAAGATAAGCTTTTGGTTGTATTCATTTATTGCCGCCGGAGCTGCCGGTGTAACTGCTAAACTGCTTACTGACTATACAATTTAACGTTACTGCATGATTGTAGCAGGTTAACTAACACATTAGTTCTATTAGCTATGTAGACTAGGACGTTACTTTACCTAATATGGGGACGACAATGTAGGCTGTGTGTAGCAGTTATGATCCCCTGGTCACATTCAGTTGAAGTCGGAAGTTTACATACACTTAGGTTGGAGTCATTAAAACTCGTTTTTCAACCACTCCACAAATTTCTTGTTAACAAACAAAAAAAATAGCTTTGGCAGGTCGGTTAGGACATCTACTTTGTGCATGACACAAGTAATTTTTCCAACAATTGTTTACAGACAGATTATTTCACTTATAATTCACTGTATTGCAATTCCAGTGGGTCAGAAGTTTACGTACACTAAGTTGACTGTGCCTTTAAAAAGCTTGGAACATTCCAGAAAATTATGTCATGGCTTTAGAAGCTTCTGATAAGCTAATTGACATCATTTGAGTTAATTGGAGGTGTACCTGTGGATGTATTTCAAGGCCTACCTTCAAACTCAGTGCCTCTGCTTGACATCATGGGAAAATCAAAAGAAATCAGCCAAGACCTCAGAAAAAAATTGTAGACCTCCACAAGTCTGGTTCATCCTTGGGAGCAATTTCCAAACGACTGAAGGTATCATCTGTACAAACACTAGTACGCAAGTATAAACACCATTGGACCACGCAGCCGTCATACCGCTCAGGAAGGAGACTCGTTCTGTCTCCTAGAGATGAATGTACTTTGGTGCGAAAAGTGCAAATCAATCCCAGAACAACAGCAGAGGACCATGTGAAGATGCTGGAGGGAACAGGTACAAAAGTATCTATATCCACAGTAAAACGAGTCCTATATTGACATAACCTGAAAGGCCGCTCAGCAAGGAAGAAGCCACTGCTCCAAAACCGCCATAAAAAAGCCAGACTACGGTTTGCAACTGCATATGGCGGGGACAAAGATCGTACTTTTTGGAGAAATGTCCTCTGGTCTGATGAAACAAAAATAGAACTGTTTGGCCATAATGACCATCGTTATGTTTGGAGGAAAAAGCGGGAGTCTTGCAAGCCGAAGAACACCATCCTAACCGTGAAGCACTAGGGTGGCAGAATCATGTTGCGGGGGTGCTTTGCTGCAGGAGGGACTGGTGAACTGGGCTGTAACTAACAAGTGTAGGCTTACCCTGGCATGTCGTTTTGATAACCATGTACATCTCTCTCGGACAAGGTGACTTTGATCAATATATTCGGCTCTATTTACTCCCAGATTCTAAAAAGGTTTTATGGGTATTATGACTCATACTGTGGTACTCTATGGTGTTGGTGTTTCTGTACAGCACTTTGAGATATCAGCTGATGTAAGAAGGGCTATATAAATACATTTGATTTGATGTGGTGCATGATGTTTCTGTCCTCTACTTCTATACTGATGTGACAACACCACATCTCACACACATTGGTATCCTCCACAACCCGGTCACCCCAACCATCCTTCCACCCAAAACAAACTTTTCAATTTAAAAACATAATAATATGTATAGCTCCACTTTATATATAGTAATATAATGTATTTTTATGGTTTTTCGTATTTTTATCCGCCAGAGGGCACACTTGCCTCATAAATGGGCCACAAATAAATGACTTCAACAGCAAATTGTACACTCGACAGCGTTGGATGCATGACGCTCTTTTCTGGTCAAGCCAGTGAGGGTGAGGGGATTCCGTTGTCTTTGTGTCGAATTCGAAACATCAATCCGACAAAATGATCATCTACAAGGACATCATCACTGGTATGGACAAATATCTCGTATGCCCATATTGTATTTTTTTGAAATGATGTTGTCATGCTATCTATATTCAGAATCAAGTGTGTTGGTCTTTAATGGTTCCCAGTGTTGTGAAATCAAAGGCTAAGGCCTTGCACAGGGCCAGACGTAACCTCAGCTGTGTATGTTTCTACTATAAACTGTTTTACTATTACACACGCAGGGGCTTTTAATCAAGAAAAAGGGAATGTTTGGTAATGTAAGCAAAGGAGAATATTTACTTATCGCGATGCAAAACAGGTGCAGTTTACGGTACTGGGATATGTGGACCTTGTTAGTTAGTCAGCCTGCAGCTGCTTGTGTTCCATGCGGGCGCTCAGCTGTCAAAAGACCGTCAACTAACAGCAAACGCTATCAATCACTCAATGGTTGAACTGTACATTCGTCGATTATCCACATACTAACCATTTGCACACATACTAGTATCTTAACGTTATGCTTCTAATCCAGTTATATTAGCTTTGTAAACCTAGAAGATCTTGCTAGTACCACAGCAGTAGCTGTAGCATGTCTGTCAGCCGTCTAACAAATAGGATTAGTGGGCAAGCTCAGCTATGTTAGCGGGCAGCAGCAGGACCTGGCCTGGGGAAGTCTGTAGAAGGCCCAAGGCAAACTACGTGACAACAATGTAACCTCGTGACTGAACTATTCATGTGGTTTCTATTCATTTCTGTTTCATTGCAGGGGATGAAATGTTCTCTGACATTTACAAGATCAAAGAATCAACAAATGGGATGTTATTGGAAGTTGAGGGAAAGGTGCGTCTCCACTGCAGGTATAAGCTCTCTGAGTTGTGGTGGTGAGAGGTGAGGTGTATTAGGATTTGGAGCCACTTATTGACTTGGGTATCATCTTAACTCAAGTCATAGTTTTGCATTATGCCTGAGTTTACATAGACAAGTCCTATCAGATGGTCCTGAAATAGAATAAGGTTTGTTTGACAGTATTGGGACCGAACCACTGAGTGATTCAGCACTCACTCTCCTCTCTCCTTCCCATCGTCCTCCTGTATTCCCCCTCTCCTCCCCTCAGATGGTTAGTAGAACGGAGAATATCGATGACTGTCTGTTGGGGGCAAATGCGTCGGCGGAGGTGCAGGATGACGGCTGCGAGTCCAGCACAGTCAGTGGAGTGGACATCGTTCTCAACCATAAACTGCAGGAGACATCCTTCACCAAGGACTCATACAAGGGCTACATCAAGGACTACATGAAGGCGTGAGTGTGTTCGGGACGGGTGTCTGTGCATGTGTTGCATGTGCTAGGACTGATACAGGCTAGACCCATCAGTCTCCCTGTATGCCCATCAAAACTGTGACTGTACTTATGTAGATGAAAATGTCCTTATTTGAAATGAAATGCAGTTGAAGGTGTGTGGGGGTGTGTGCAGGATCAAGGCTAAGCTGGAGGAGAACAACCCAGACAGAGTGAAGCCCTTCATGGCTGGAGCTCAGGAGGAGATCAAGAAGATCATGGGCAACATGAAGAACTACCAGGTAACTACTAGTTACGGCTATATATCTACTAGCTTATTCGTAGCAAATTCAGCTACACATGCATTCCTCACATCACATCAACTATTTGTGCTCAGTCAAGCTGTGATGATTGAAGGTCCAGGCCTATGAAACTAAAAAGATCTAGATTGGAGAAGAATCGTGTGGATGTAGTTTCACTGACCTAATTTCTCTTTAGCCCCGCTTACATTCCCTCTCTCTGTTCCCCCTCCCACTGTAGTTTTTTACAGGTGAGTCCATGAACCCAGATGGTATGGTTGGTCTGCTGGACTTCCGTGAGGACGGCATCACTCCCTTCATGACATTCTTCAAAGACGGCCTGGAGATCGAGAAATGCGTGAGTCCCTTTATCCCCGTCTACTCATGTCTAATAACACACTGATTATGTTAGAACTTATAACCAGTCTACTCATGTGTTATAACCACTGACCTTCCTCTCCTCTCTTTCACAGTAACACTCTGGACTAACTTTGTTTCTATTGGCTGCTCAGCTGCATCTCACCTGACCCACGACCACCAACCAACGAGACGACTGCTCTGCATTACATTTGGATTGAAAGCATTTAGTTACAATTGTTATATTATATCTGATTGGAATGGAAGTATTACTTTATAGTATTATAAGATGCCCAAACCATGTCATGTCTATGTGGTTGGCTGAAGGGTTGCTGTGACAGTATTTTGGTGTTGATTCTGTAATTGACCTTACTGATTACTGTGTTAAACTCTTGATTATTGCAGTGTTCTGGTAACTGGTATATTCAGGAAGGCCCAATCAGAACATTCAGATAGAGGCATATATGCTCTATATATATACATTTCTATCATGCAGAATAAGGAATTGTGTCAGCTCTATGTTACATTTCTACCTGGGACATTCAATATGTCACACACAGTTTGCTGGGATGATTTGTTTATCTCTGCAAAGACAATGTTTCAGTCCACTGATTAGTTATTCATTAATTGGTTATTTATTGTTGATTGATTAACTCTCAGGCCTCCATTTGCTTGGTTTACAGTTACGTTAGATGTGACACCCTTACTAAAAGTAGTGGGATAGCTTAGGACTTCCTGATTTGAGTTGTGAAAAATAAAACTAACACTGGGTAAAACATTTCCAGTCGTGGTGTTGATTTGTTTAAAAATGTAGATGATACAATCATTGGATCCATCAAAGATATTTGATGTTAAAGCCATTGGCCTTTTTGTTGAAATGTTTATCTCTGAAGCTTGTTCTGTCACGTAAGTAGTCCTACATATTTAGTGAAAATGGAAAATATGCAAATACCAGTCGTTTCATTATTTTATGCATTTTTTATAAATTATTTATTGCACAGTTGCAGGTTCTGTAAGTAAGGTGAAAAATAAAATCCAAGGAAAACATCCAAAGTACAGTGCAGCTTTAAGGCCAAGTGCTTCACACAGTATGGTGCATAGTGCAAGATCCCCACATCATCCTACCAACAGGTTGACAACAAGCAGACACTCTGGTCATGTGACTTTGGGTACCAGTCAAAGAACAGAAAGACTCCCCAACTCTCCACCATGATGGGAGGCCCTAGGGGCAACGTCCATATCCCAGGCAGGATGCTCCTTTCTGGGCTAGTACCTCTTCATCTCCTTCCCTGGTAGTGGCGGTACTCTGGCTTCAGTTCCCAGGTGCTCTTGTGGGTTCCTTTAGCGTTGTACACGCCTATCTCCCTCGGCATCTCCTTCAAGTAGGTCTACAGGAAACGCAAACAAAACATCTCTCTGGATCTCCTTTGCATATGTCTATAGGAGACAAAAAATTCTTCCTCTTCTCATACTCCACCTACACACAGAACACACAGCCCACAGAAAACCCACAGGGGCAGGGAGGGAGCACGGTAGAAGTGCACATTACAGTTCCAGGTGTATGTTGATCCAACACTATAAAGATATGCATGTAACCTTCAGAAGCATGCAAGCAGGCAGTTACACACACACACACACACACACAAACACTGCTTTTTAATATGTGACATGGCAGTGTTCTTACGTTAGCAACATGGTTGGAAACAGGTTTGAAGTTGTTGGTGACAGCCCTGTCTATCTGCTCGGTCAGATGCCGGGGCTTGGTAGACACCTCGATCTGTAATCTGAGGAGAGCGAGATACAGAGGAATACACATGATAACATTAACACACATACAAACACCCAGTAGTGACCAGTCATTCAGGGTAGGTGGGGCTGAGCCCTGTTTAGCTATAAAAAACAATATATATATATATATATATATATATACAGTGGGGAGAACAAGTATTTGATACACTGCCGATTTTATAGGTTTTCCTACTTACAAAGCATGTAGAGGTCTGTAATTTTTATCATAGGTACACTTCAACTGTGAGAGACGGAATCTAAAACAAAAATCCAGAAAATCACATTGTATGATTTTTAAGTAATTACTTTGCATTTTATTGCATGACATAAGTATTTGGTCACCTACCAACCAATAAGAATTCTGGCTCTCACAGACCTGTTAGTTTTTCTTTAAGAAGCCCTCCTGTTCTCCACTCATTACCTGTATTAACTGCACCTGTTTGAACTCGTTACCTGTATAAAAGACACCTGTCCACACACTCAATCAAACAGACTCCAACCGCTCCACAATGGCCAAGACCAGAGAGCTGTGTAAGGACATCAGGGATAAAATTGTAGACCTGCACAAGGCTGGGATGGGCTACAGGACAATAGGCAAGCAGCTTGGTGAGAAGGCAACTACTGTTGGCGCAATTATTAGAAAATGGAAGAAGTTCAAGATGACGGTCAATCACCCTCGGTCTGGGGCTCCATGCAAGATCTCACCTTGTGGGGCATCAATGATCGTGAGGGATCAGCCCAGCACTACACGGCAGGACCTGGTCAATGACCTGAAGAGAGCTGGGACCACAGTCTCAAAGAAAACCATTAGTAACACACTACGCCGTCATGGATTAAAATCCTGCAGCGCACGCAAGGTCCCCCTGCTCAAGCCAGCGCATGTCCAGGCCCGTCTGAAGTTTGCCAATGACCATATGGATGATCCAGAGGAATGGGAGAAGGTCATGTGGTCTGATGAGACAAAAATAGAGCTTTTTGGTCTAAACTCCACTCGCCGTGTTTGTAGGAAGAAGAAGGATGAGTACAACCCCCAAGAACAAATCAAATCAAATCAAATGTATTTATATAGCCCTTCGTACATCAGCTGATATCTCAAAGTGCTGTACAGAAACCCAGCCTAAAACCCCAAACAGCAAGCAATGCATGTGAAAGAAGAACGGTGGCTAGGAAAAACTCCCTAGGAAAAACTCCCTAGAAAGGCCAAAAACCTAGGAAGAAACCTAGAGAGGAACCAGGCTATGAGGGGTGGCCAGTCCTCTTCTGGCTGTGCAGGGTGGATATTATAACAGAACATGGTCAAGATGTTAAAATGTTAATAAATGACCAGCATGGTCAAATAATAATCATCATAGTAGTTGTCGAGGGTGCAACAAGCACGTCCGGTGAACAGGTCAGGGTTCCATAGCCGCAGGCAGAACAGTTGAAACTGGAGCAGCAGCACGGCCAGGTGGACTGGGGACAGCAAGGAGTCATCATACCAGGTAGTCCTGAGGCATGGTCCTAGGGCTCAGGTCCTCCGAGAGAAAGACAGAAAGAGAGAAAGAGAGAATTAGAGAGAGCATATTTAAATTCACACAGGACACCGGATAAGACAAGAGAAATACTCCAGATGTAACAGACTGACCCTAGCCCCCCGACACATAAACTACTGCAGCATAAATACTGGAGGCTGAGACAGGAGGGATCAGAAAGAACACCATCCCAACCGTGAAGCATGGAGGTGGAAACATCATTCTTTGGGGATGCTTTTCTGCAAAGGGGACAGGACAACTGCACCATATTGAGGGGGAGGATGGATGGGGCCATGTATCGCGAGATCTTGGCCAACAACCTCCTTCCCTCAGTAAGAGCATTGAAGATGGGTCGTGGCTGGGTCTTCCAGCATGACAACGACCCAAAACACACAGCCAGAGCAACTAAGGAGTGGCTCCGTAAGAAGCATCTCAAGGTCCTGGAGTGGCCTAGCCAGTCTCCAGACCTGAACCCAATAGAAAATCTTTGGAGGGAGCTGAAAGTCCGTATTGCCCAGCGACAGCCCCGAAACCTGAAGGATCTGGAGAAGGTCTGTATGGAGGAGTGGGCCAAAATCCCTGCTGCAGTGTGTGCAAACCTGGTCAAGAACTACAGGAAACGTATGATCTCTGTAATTGCAAACAAAGGTTTCTGTACCAAATATTATGTTCTGCTTTTCTGATGTATCAAATACTTTTGTCATGCAATAAAATGCAAATGAATTACTTAAAAATCATACAATATGATTTTCTGTTTTTAGATTCTGTCTCTCACAGTTGAAGTGTACCTATGATAAAAATTACAGAACTCTACATGCTTTGTAAGTAGGAAAACCTGCAAAATCGGCAGTGTATCAAATACTTGTTCTCCCTACTGTATATATGGATATGTATATATTATTGTTTTGTTGCCTGTTTTGGATGTTATTTTGGCATTAATACGTGTCACATCAGTTTTCAAACAATTTCAGTTAATAAAGCTGGCAGTGAACAAGTTCTCATTTGCAACTCCGACCTGGCCAAGATAAAGCATAGCAATTCGACACATACAACAACACAGAGTTACACATGGAATAAACAAAACATACAGTCAATAATACAGTAGAACAAAAGAAAACAAAAAGTCTATATACAGTGAGTGCAAATGAGGTAAGTTAAGGCAATAAATAGGCCATGGTGGCGAAGTAATTACCATATAGCAATTAAACACTGCAATGGTAGATGTGCAGAAGATGAATGTGCAAGTAGAGATACTGGGGTGCAAAGGAGCAAGATAAATAAATAAATACAGTATGGGGATGAGGTAGGTAGATAGATGGGCTGTTTACAGATGAGCTATGTACAGGTGCAGTGATCTGTGAGCTGATCTGACAGCTGGTGCTTAAAGCTAGTGAGGGAGATATGAGTCTCCAGCTTCAGAGATGTTTGCAGTTCGTTCCAGTCATTGGCAGCAGAGAACTGGAAGGAAAGACGACCAAAGGAGGAAATGGCTTTGGGGGTGACCAGTGAGTTATACCTGCTGGAGCGCGTGCTACATGTGGGTGCTGCTATGGTGACCAGTGAGCTGAGATAAGGCGGGGCTTTACCTAGCAGAGACTTGTAGATAACCTGTAGCCAGTGGGTTTGGCGACGAGTATGAAGCGAGGGCCAACCAACGAGAGCGTACAGGTTGCAATGGTGGGTAGTGTATGGGGCTTTGGTGACAAAACAGATGGCACTGTGATAGACTGCATCCAGTTTGTTGAGTAGAGTGTTGGGGGCTATTTTATAGATGACATCACCGAAGTCGAGGATCGGTAGGATGGTCAGTTTTACGAGGGTATGTTGGCAGCATGAGTGAAGGATGCTTTGTTGCGATATAGGAAGCCGATTCTAAATTTCATTTTGGATTGGAGATGCTTAATGTGAGTCTGGAAGGAGAGTTTACAGTCTAACCAGACACCCAGGTATTTGTAGTTGTCCACGTATTCTAAGTCAGAGCAGTCCAGAGTAGTGATGCTGGACGGGCGAGCAGGTGCGGGCAGTGATCGATTGAATAGCATGCATTTAGTTTTACTTGCGTTTAAGAGCAGTTGGAGGCCACGGAAGGAGAGTTGTATGACATTGAAGCTCGTCTGGAGGTTTGTTAACACAGTGTCCAAAGAGGGGCCAGAAGTATACAGAATGGTGTCGTCTGCGTAGAGGTGGATCAGAGAATTACCAGCAGCAAGAGCAACATCATTGATGTATACAGAGAAGAGAGTCGTCCCGAGAATTGAACCCTGTGGCACACCCATAGAGACTGCCAGAGGTCCGGACAACGGGCCTCCGATTTGACACACTGAACTCTGTCTGAGAAGTAGTTGGTAAACCAGGTGAGGCAATCATTTGAGAAACCAAGGTTGTCGAGTCTGCCAATAAGAATGTGGTGACTGACAGAGTCGAAAGCCTTGGCCAGGTCGATGGATACGGCTGCACAGTAAGGTCTCTTATCGATGGCGGTTATGATGTTGTTTAGGACCTTGAGCGTGGCTGAGGTGCACCCATGACCAGCTCTGAAACCAGATTGCATAGCGGAGAAGGTACGGTGGGATTCGAAATGGTCGGTAATCTGTTTGTTAACTTGGCTTTCGAAGACCTTAGAAAGACAGGGTAGGATAGATATAGGTCTGTAGCAGTTTGGGTCTAGAGTGTCACCCCCTTTAAAGAGGGGGATGACTGCGGCAGCTTTCCAATCTTTGGGAATCTCAGACGATACGAAAGAGAGGTTGAACAGGCTAGTAATAGGGGTTGCAACAATTTCGGCAGATCATTTTAGAAAGAGAGGGTCCAGATTGTCTAGCCCGGCTGATTTGTAGGGGTCCAGATTCTGCAGCTCTTTCAGAACATCAGCTATCTGGATTTGGGTGAAGGATAAATGGTGGGGGCTTGGGCGGGTTGCTGTGGAGGGTGCCGGGCAGTTGACTGGGGTAGGGGTAGCCAGGTGGAAAGCATGGCCAGCCGTAGAGAAATGCTTATTGAAATTCTCAATTATAGTGGATTTATCGGTGGTAACAGTGTTTCCTAGCCTGAGAGCAGTGGGCAGCTGGGAGGAGGTGCTCTTATTCTCCATGGACTTTACAGTGTCCCAGAACTTTTTTGAGTTAGTACTACAGGATGCAAATTTCTGTTTGAAAAAGCTGGCCTTAGCTTTTCTAACTGCCTGTGTATATTTGTTCCTAACTTCCCTGAAAAGTTGCATATCACGGGGGCTATTCGATGCTAACGCAGAACTCCACAGGATGTTTTTGTGCTGGTCAAGGGCAGACAGGTCTGGAGTGAACCAAGGACTATATCTATTCCTAGTTCAATTTTTTTTGAGTGGGGCATGCTTATTTAAGATGGTGAGGAAGGCGCTTTTAAAGAATAGCCAGGCATCATCTACTGACGGAATGAGGTCAATGCCATTCCAGAATACCCCGGCCAGGTCGATTAGAAAGGCCTGCTCGCAGAAGTGTTTTAGGGAGTGTTTGACAGTGATGAGGGGTGGTCGTTTGGTCGCTGACCCATTACGGATGCAGGCAATGACGCAGTGATCGCTGAGATGTTGATTGAAAACAGCAGAGGTGTATTTGGAGGGCGAGTTAGTTAGGATGACATCTATGAGGGTGCCCGTGTTTACGGATTTGGGGTTATACCTGGTAGGTTCATTGATAATTTGTGTGAGATTGAGGGCATCAAGCTTAGATTGTAGGATGGCCGGGGTGTTAAGCATGTCCCAGTTTAGGTCACCTAGTAGCACGAGCTCAGAAGATAGATGGGTGGCAATCAATTCACACATGGTATCGAGGGCACAGCTGGGGGCAGAGTGAGGTCTTTAGCAAGCGGCAACTGCTATAATATGTTCACATCAAATATGTTCACATCAATATTAAAGTAGCATTAATAAAGTGACTAGTGATCCATTTGTTAGAGTGGCCAATGATTTCAAGTCTGTATGTAGGCAGCAGCCTCTCTGTGTTAGTGATGGCTGTTTAACAGTCTGATGGCCTTGAGAGAGAAGCTATTTTTAAGTCTCTCAGTCCCAGCTTTGATGCATCTGTACTGACCTTGCCTTCTGGAAGGTAACAGGGTGAACAGGCAGTGGCTCGGGTGGTTGTTGTCTTTGAGGATCTTTTTGGCCTTCCTGTGACATCGGGTGGTGTAGGTGTCCTGGAGGGCAGGTAGTTTGCCCCCGGTGATGCGTTTTGCAGACCGCACCACCCTCAGGAGAGCCCTGCAGTTGTGGGCAGTGCAGTTGCCGTACCAGGTGGTGATACAGCCCGACAGCATGCTCGAACGGCAACGAGTAAAGAATGTGATGCTTTATCGCTGACTAACTTGGTCCTATCAAAGCTATACAAATGTTGACCATAGCACAGAGAAGATTCTTAGTCAATGTTATGATGGGGCCAGTGTGATGTCTGGTAAACATGGGGGCATGCAAAAGGTAGTGCAGGAAAGGTAGTGCAGGAAAGGTAGTGGAGGAAAGGTAGTGCTGAATCGGGAAGTGCCTTTTGTGCATTGCTTTAACCACCAGCTGCACTTAGTCATAGTGCACGCTATGTTCTCTGAGGGTGCATTGGATGACTTTTTTAAGGTGTGTAATTTACAAGTTCCTCAGGAAACCAACTGTGGCTGCACAATATACGGGAGAGAAACTGAAACAGCTGCTTGAGCAGTGATGGACGAGTGTTGTTATAAAATTATGGTACAGAGGTGCGACTTGAGGCTGTGGGCCTATTGAAAGCTATTTGCGAGCAGAGCTTCAGATTCATTGCCTTCATGGTCCACAAAGTCCTCAGCCTGCTTGATCCCTCTAACAAGTTACTTCAGGTTGAAGCAACTGATCTGTACACTGGCATCCGAGTCGTCCGCTGTGCCCACAATTGTGTGGAAAAACTGCAACGTGACAGTGAGTTTGATGAGTTATGGGAGAAATACAATCACACGGACACCCCGCTCCAAGCAAACGGCAAAGAGTAGTAAGTAGTAATCTAAAAGAATATGTGGTCGAAACAACAATGGGTCAGCAAGGAGAGGTTATAATGAGAAGGAGTGCAAAATACTGTTTTTCAGCACTCTGGATGCTGTACTAGGAGAAATGTCAGCAAGATTTAACAAACGAAACAGCCAACTTGTTGAGACCCTATGTGCCTTGCACCCAGAGAATGAAACCTTTATGGGATGTGGAAAATGTGAAACCATTGCTGGACTTAATCTCAGGAGACTTTGTGGAAGCTGAGTTTACTGTCATGCTAGTTTCTACAGAATGAAATTCAGAGTACTGGCCACCCCTCATAGCCTGGTTCCTCTCTAGGTTTCTTCCTAGGTTCTGGCATTTCTAGGGAGTTTTTCCTAGCCACCGTGCTTCTACACCTGCATTGCTTGCTGTTTGGGGTTTTAGGCTGGGTTTCTGTACAGCACTTTGTGGCATCGGCTGATGTAAGAATGGCTTTATAAATACATTTTATTGATTGAATTTGATTGTATTATTTTGTTATTTGCTAGTTTCTGGAAATGCATGGCAAATGTCAGAAATAAGCGTAGACGTGATTTCTTTATTGGCGTTGCTGCCAAGTATACTGCTTGATTTCTGTGATGTGGTTGGATTGGAAATGTTTGGTTTATAATATAATCAGATTGTTTTGAATGTTGTTTTATATGGTAGAAGAGGTGCTTTGCATTACATTGATGAGGGTGGGCAGACCTTGACCAATGGTTGAGTAACGATGTAGCTATATTGTTGCCATAAACAAGTCGTTGCTATGGAATACTAATTTCTCTATTATCATACGCAGCGTAGTACCGCACTCTTGTTAGAAGACAGCTTGGTAGCTGCGTCCAAGCTGCATTGTACAGATAAGTCGTGATAGTGCATTGTACATTATTTTTTGCGTTCCGCGATTGGAAATGCATTGTATTGTCATGGGAAAGTGTTATTACGGTAATTAGCAACTGTTTTGCATTGCATTGCTGGGTATTGTGCATGTAGCTGTTTAGCGTTGTCATAATTTGTAATTTCTCGAGCCAGTTATGAATTGTCCATGTTTGTAAAGTGGTGTGCGTGGCTGCAAATACATTGTATGTAATTGTACTATCGATTATTATCGATCCTGTGTTATCAGCAAGCAAAAATAGTTGTGCCCCTTAGTCATTTCTGATGCCCCCTTGCGGAGTTAATCCTGCCGTCGGGCCTGCTAGTATCGCATCTAACAGTGTGCTGTTGTGCCCATAGCATCCTTTGCCATATGCTTGTCTGTTCTGTTTTATTATGTGGCCCATAGTCACAAAAATTATCCATAACTATTGGTGTTGAAAACAACTGAGGTTACCGATGAGAATAACTTTTGAGAGTAACTATTTTCACAAGACTCACATATATGCGCTGTAATGTAAAGAGGGGTTGTACTACGGTTGCACTCCATCTGCCTTTGTTATAGCTATATTCCCACATTTTTTGGAGCGACTGACACATTCACTTTATAACGTGTACTGAGAGTTATTCCTTCATTTACGGCCATACCAACTTGACTACGCCTGATCTCGGTCGATGTTGGAAACTAAACATCGTCGGGCTTTGTTAGTACTTGGATGGAAGACTGCCTGAGAATTCCAGGTGCTGTAAGCATTTTGCTCCAGTAGAGTGCACTGTTTGATGCAATAAGCAAATTAAAAACCTTTGAACCCGCAGCAAAAGGAAATCGGGGATAAAATTAACACCTGCCGCTTGCCAAATGAGGGTAGATTTAAGTATTGGCTTGTAAGAATATGTATTTCTGCAGCCACGTTGACGGGTGATGAATTTGCAGGGCTCTACAGAATTACATTCGCATTTGCGAATAAAATACTCAAAAGTTAATCATGAGCACATGTGCGAGTTGCGATTTATAGCAGAAAAATGCTGCAGTAGCTGTTTTAAAAGTATTAATGACATTTTGTTTCATAGTTGCAAATTGCACAAAGAAATAAGAAACCTATATCCCACCTGGCTGGGGAGCTGAAAGCAAATGCAAAATATTTATGAGGCCTTGCACAGGGCCACACGTAATCTCAGCGGTGTATGTTTCTACTATAAACTGTTTTACTATTACACACGCCGGGGCTTTTCATCAAGAAAAAGGGAATGTTTGGTAATGTAAGCAAAGGAGAATATTTACTTATCGCGATGTAAAACAGGTGCAGTTTACGGTACTGGGATATGTGGACCTTGTTAGTTAGTCAGCCTGCAGCTGCTTGTGTTCCATGCGGGCGCTCAGCTGTCAAAAGACCGTCAACTAACAGCAAACGCTATCAATCACTCAATGGTTGAACTGTACATTCGTCGATTATCCACATACTAACCATTTGCACACATACTAGTATCTTAATGTTATGCTTCTAATCCAGTTATATTAGCTTTGTAAACCTAGAAGATCTTGCTAGTACCACAGCTGTAGCATGTCTGTCAGCCGTCTAACAAATAGGATTAGTGGGCAAGCTCAGCTATGTTAGCCGGCAGCAGCAGGACCTGGCCTGGGGAAGTCTGTAGAAGGCCCAAGGCAAACTACCTGACAACAATGTAACCTCGTGACTGAACTATTCATGTGGTTTCTATTCATTTCTGTTTCATTGCAGGGGATGAAATGTTCTCTGACATTTACAAGATCAAAGAATCACCAAATGGGATGTTATTGGAAGTTGAGGGAAAGGTGCGTCTCCACTGCAGGTATAAGCTCTCTGAGTTGTGGTGGTGAGAGGTGAGGTGTATTAGGATTTGGAGCCACTTATTGACTTGGGTATCATCTTAACTCAACTCATAGTTTTGCATTATGCCTGAGTTTACATAGACAAGTCCTATCAGATGGTCCTGAAATAGAATAAAGTGTTTGACAGTATTGGGACCCAACCACTGAGTGATTCAGCAGCTCCTTCAGGGTTATCTTTGGTCTCTTTGTTGCCTCTCTGATTAATGCCCTCTTTGCCTGGTCTGTGAGTTTGGTGGGCAGCCCTCTCTTGGCAGGTTTGTTGTGGTGCCATATTCAATACATTTTTTAATAATGGATTTAATGGTGCTCCGTGGGATGTTCAAAGTTTAGGATATCTTTTTATAACCCAACCCTGATCTGTACTTCTCCACAACTTTATCCCTGACCTGTTTGGAGAGCTCCTTGGTCTTGGTGCCACTTGCTTGGTGGTTTTGCAGATTCTGGGGCCTTTCAGAACAGGTGTATATATACTGAGATCATGTGACACTTAGATTGCACACAGGTGGACTTTATTTAACTAATTATGTGACTCCTGAAGGTAATTGGTTGCACCAGATCCTATTTAGGGGCTTCATGGCAAAGGGGGTGAATACATTTGCAAGCACCACTTTTCTGTTTAAATATATATATTTTTTAAACAAGTTATTTCTTTCATTTCACTTCACCAATTTGGACTATTTTGTGTATGTCCATTACATGAAATCCAAATCTGTAACGGGCTTCAGCGGAAAGAGTGGACCAAAGTGCAGCGTGGTAAGTGTTCATGATTTGTTAATATCAAAAAACACTCAAACAAAATAACGTCAGGGAAAAACGAAAGCGCACAGTTCTGTCAGGTACAGAATACAAAACAGAAAACAACTACCCACAAACACAGGTGGGAAAAGGTTGCCAAAGTATGATTCCCAATCAGAGACAACGATAGACAGCTGCCTCTGATTGGAAACCATACTCGGCCAAAACAAAGAAATAGAATGCATAGAATGCCCACCCTATATCACACACTGACCTAACTAAACAGAGACAATTGGCTCTCTCAGGTCAGGGCATGACAGTACCCCTCCCCCAAAGGTGCGGACTCCCGGCCGCAAACCTGAACCTATAGGGGAGGGTCCAGGTGGGCATCTACCCTTGGTGGCGGCTCCGGTTCGAGGCGTAGCCCCCGCTCCGCCCGCTGATCCCTCCGCTTTTGTATCACCGGACCGTGGATTGTCGGAGGAGGAACCGGATCGTGGATCATCGCCGGAGGCTCTGAACTGGGAACCCCCGCTGGAGGTTCCGGACTGCCGACCGCGGCTGGAGACTCCGGACTGGGACACGTCGCTGGAGGCTCCGGACTGGGAAACGTCGCTGGAGGCTCCGGACTGGGAAATGTCGCTGGAGGCTCCGGACTGGGGGACGTCGCTGGAGGCTCCGGACTGGGGGACGTCGCTGGAGGCTCCGGACTGGGGGACGTCGCTGGAGGCTCCGGACTGGGAAACGTCGCTGGAGGCTCCGGACTGGGAAACGTCCCTGGAGGCTCCGGACTGGGGGAGGTCGCTGGAGGCTCCGGACTGGGGGAGGTCGCTGGAGGCTCCGGACTGGGGGAGGTCGCTGGAGGCTCCGGACTGGGGGAGGTCGCTGGAGGAGGTCGCTGGAGGCTCCGGACTGGGGGACGTCGCTGGAGGCTCCGGACTGGGGGACGTCGCTGGAGGCTCCGGACTTGGGACCCTCACTGCAGACTCCGTGCCATGGATCATTACTACAGGTTCCGCGCCATGGATCATCACTGGAGACTTCTTGCCATGGATCATCACTGGAGGCTTTGGACCATTGATCATCACTGGAGGCTTCGTACGTGGAGCCAGAACAGGTCTCACTGGACTGGGGAGACGCACTGGAGACTGGGTGTGCGGAGCTGGCACAGGATATACTGGGCCGTGGACGCGCACTGGAGGTCTGGAGCGTTGGTGCTGGAATAACCCGTCCTGGCTGGATGCTTACTTTTGCCCGGCAAGTGTGGGGCACTGGCACAGGATGAACTGGGCTTTGAAGGCGCACTGGCGACACAGTGCGTAGAGCTGGCGCAGGATATACTGGGCCGTGGAGGCGCACTGGAGGTCTGGAGCGTAGGGCCGGCACAATCCGTCCTGGCTGAATGCCCACTCTAGCACGGCAAATGCGGGGCGCAGGCACAGAGCGCACCGGGCTATGAATGCGCACTGGAGATATAGTGCGCATCACAGCATAACACGGTGCCCGACTGGTCACATGCTCCCCACGGTAAGCACGGGGAGTTGGCTCAGGTCTCCACACTGACTCTGCCAATCTCCCTGTGTGCCCCTCCCCCCCAAAAATATTTTTGGGGCTGCCTCTCGTGCTTGCCTCGTGGTTGGTATCGTTCCTCGTATCATCGCCGTTCCGCTCTCGCTTCCTCCAAGTCCTCCCTCGGACGGCGATACTCCCCGGGCCTTGTCCAGGGTCCTGCTCCATCCAGGATTTCCTCCCAGGTCCAGTCCTCCTGACCACACTGCTTGGTCCGTTGGTGGTGGGTAGTTCTGTAACGGGCTTCGTCGGAAGGAGTGGACCAAAGTGCAGCGTGGTAAGTGTACATTATTTTTTAATATAAAAAAAACACTCAAACAAAATAACGTCAGGGAAAAACGAAAGTGCACAGTTCTGTCAGGTACAGAATAACAAAACAGAAAACAACTACCCACAAACACAGGTGGGAAAAGGTTGCCTAAGTATGATTCCCAATCAGAGACAACGATAGACAGCTGCCTCTGATTGGAAACCATACTCGGCCAAAACAAAGAAATAGAATGCCCACCCCATATCACACCCTGACCTAACTAAACAGAGAAAAACAGCTCTCTCAGGTCAGGGCGTGACAAAATCAAATCCATTTAAATTACAGGTTGTAATGCAACAAAATAGGAAAAATGCCAAGGGGGTGAATACTTTTGCAAGGCACTGTATGATGCCCAAACCATGTCATGTATATGGGGTTGACTGAAGGGGTGCTGTGACAGTATTTTGGTGAGTATGTGTATGTGTATATATATATATATATATATATATATATATATATATATATATATATATATATATATATATATATATAAACTACCTTTTATTTTTATTGGCCAGTCTGAGATGTGGCTTTTTCTTTGCAACTCTGCGTAGAAGGCCAGCATTCCGGAGTCGCCTCTTCACTGTTGATATTCCATTAAAAATCATCCGTTTCCAGCTACAATAGTCATTTACAACATTAACAATGTCTACACTGCGTTTCTGATCAATTTTATGTTATTTTAAATGGATCAAAAAATTGCTTTTCTTTCAACAACAGCTCTCACTGTTTTTCTTTCTAAGTGACCCCAAACTTTTGTACGGTAGTGTATATAGTAGAGCAGATATGCCTGTCATGCAGAATAAGGAATTGTGTCAGCTCTAATATGTTACATTTCTACCTGGGACATTCAATATGTCACACACAGTTTGCTGGGATGATTTGTTTATCTCTGCGAAGACAATGTTTCAATCCACTGATTAGTTATTCATTAATTGGTTATTTATTGTTGATTGATTAAATCTCAGGCCTCCTGTAAGAACCGACGCTGGAGATGAGAAACAGGTACCTGGAGTTGAACATTTAATGAATGGACATGGAACAGGACAGGACCAGCGCCAGAACAGGGGAACAAAATGACATGACGACAATAAATGCTGAAGCGGGGAACAGCTGGTGATGATGGATGGAGGTAATGAGAGCAGGTGATTGAGTCCAGGTGAGTCCAATGAATCGCTGATGCACGTGACGAGGGAAACAGGTGTGCGTAATGATGGTGGCAGGAGTGTGTAGTGCTGGGCAGCGAGGGAGAGCGGGAGCAGACGTGACACCTCCATTTGCTTGGTTTACAGTTCCATTAGATCTGACACCACCCTTACTAAAAGTAGTGGGATAGCTTAGGACTTCCTGATTTGAGTTGTGAAAAATAAAACTAACACTGGGTAAAACATTTCCAGTCGTGGTGTTGATTTGTTTAAAAATGTAGATGATACAATCATTGGATCCATCAAAGATATTTGATGTTAAAGCCATTGGCCTTTTTGTTGAAATGTTTATCTCTGAGGCTTGTTCTGTCAAGTAAGTAGGCCTACATATTCAGTGGAAAGAAAATGTCAAAAATGCAAATACCAGTAGTTCCATTATTTTATAGGAATTCTTTATCAATTATTTATTGCACAGTTGCAGGTTCTGTAAGTAAGGTGAAAAATAAAATCCAAGGAACACATCCAAAGTACAGTGCAGCTTTAAGGCCAAGTGCTTCACACAGTATGGTGCATAGTGCAAGATCCCCACATCATCCTACCAACAGGTTGACAACAAGCAGACACTCTGGTCATGTGACTTTGGGTACCAGTCAAAGAACAGAAAGACTCCCCCCAACTCTCCACCATGATGGGAAGCCCCTAGGGTCAGCATTTATATCCCAGGCAGGATGCTCCTTTCTGGGCTAGTCACCTCTTCATCTCCTTCCCTGGTAGTGGCGGTACTCTGGCTTCAGTTCCCAGGTGCTCTTGTGGGTTCCTTTAGCGTTGTACACGCCTATCTCCCTCGGGATCTCCTTCAAGTAGGTCTACAGGAAACACAAACAAAACATCTCTCTGGATCTCCTTTACATATGTCTATAGGAGAGAGGCAGTTTAGGGCTGGACTCTTTACAGTATCCATGTTCACACAGCTACTGCCTGCACCCTTATTCTGCAAACTAGAATAAGCATCTGTCTACTTCTAGTGTCAAAAGCCATGTTCTCGTTGGCTGGCCCTCGCTTCACTCACCCTCCACCTCCAGGTCATCTACAGGTCTTTGCTAGGTAAAACTCCGCCTTGTCTTAGTTCACTGGTCACCATAGTAGCACCCACCCGCAGCACGCACTCCAGCAGGTATATCTCACTGGTCACTCCCAAAGCCAATTCCTCCTTTGGCCGCCTTTCCTTCTAGTTCTCTGCTGCCAATGACTGGAACGAACTGCAAAATTCGCTGAAGCTGGAGACTCATAACTCCCTCACTAGCTTTAAGCACCAGCTGTCAGAGCAGCTCACAGATCACTGCACCTGTACATAGCCCATCTGTAAATAGCCCATCCAACTACCTCATCCACATACCATATTCATTTATTTTGCTCCTTTGCACCACAGTATTTCTACTTGCACATTCATCTTCTGCACATCTATCACTCCAGTGTTTAATTGCTATATCGTAATTACCTCGCCACTATGACCTATTTTATTGCCTTTACCTCCCTTATCTTACCTCATTTGCACACACTGTATATATACACACACTTCTTTTTCTTCTACTGTATTATTGACTGTATGTTTGTTTATTCCATGTGTAACTCTGTGTTGTTGTATGTGTCGAACTGCTTTGCTTTATCTTGGCCAGATCGCAGTTGTAAATGAGAACTTGTTCTCAACTAGCCTACCTGGTTAAATAAAGGTGAACAAAACAAAAGTGTTGTAGTTGATAATGTCCACTAGATGTCAGTAGTGGGTAACAGTTGACGCTTCTCCAAATATAATAGATCTGTGTTCGGATTCTGCCCTACTTATTATGTGTGACTAATCAGGCCTCAGGTAACTATAGTTCACTCGGACATGCTGGTCTCTTTGTGAAGCACCCTGGAGAATGAGGGTTACAGTGGTGGAGTGTAATCTATCCTGGAGAGCTGAGCAGAAACGCTCGCAGCTTACACTCTCCTATGGTAATGCAATCATGCAGGAGAGCGGACAGGCTGCTGAATGTGTGTGTGTGTGTGTGTGTGTGAGAGAGACACTAACCACAGGTTGCTTGGCGACCTCCACCAGGTCATTGATGTTGTAGTACTGGTGTTCCTCGAAGGCGGAGAAGAGCATGTCCATCACCTGCTGTCTGTCTGCTCTCACCATCCTACCCTCAGCCTTCTTCCTCTTCTCATACTCCACCTACACAAAACAACACACAGCCCACAGAAAACCCACAAGGGCAAGGAGGGAGCATGGTAGGAGTGCACATTACAGTTCCAGGTGTATGTTGATCCAACACTATAAAGATATGCATGTAACCTTCAGGAGCATGCAAGCAGGCAGTTACACACACATACACACACTGAGAAATGAATGAAGATATATGGTCTCATTGAGAGAAGCAGAGAAATGAATGAACATATATGGTCTCATTGAGAGAAGCAGAGAAATGAATGAAGATATAGTGTCTGATTGAGAGAAGCAGAGAAATGAATGAAGATATTGGTTCTGATTGAGAGAAGCAGAGAAATTAATGAAGATAGGGTCTCCTTGAGAGAAGCAGAGAAATGAATGGATATAGGGTCTCCTTGAGAGAAGCAGAGAAATGAATGAAGATATAGTGTCTGATTGAGAGAAGCAGAGAAATGAATGAAGATATAGGGTCTCCTTGAGAGAAGTGTCCCAGTGGGCAGAGCAGTGGATAAAGACACAATGGCACACTATGTTGTACAATGGTTGAATAGTGAATATAGCCTACTAGTATAATGCACAGTATTGTCACTACTGTACATATACAGACTCAGGCAAGCATGCATGTTCTCAAGTACATTTCTTTTCTTTGTTCCTTTTATAGATGAAAGTGTGCAATACTGCCTTATCTAGACACAGAATGATAAAATAATCAGGCTTAACATAGCAGTTTGACCAAACGTTTTGTTGGATGAAAGATGAATTGAGAATGTCGTGATTTATTGGTTATGTTGTTTGTGGATCAACAGAACTGCTGTATTAATGTGGGGAATCTGTATGTATCCTGTCAAATGTGATGTTGGTGAAGCAAGGTAGGTTTATGGAGTCCAGGTGAGTAGGGTATACAATGTATTTAAACATGTCAGCGTCACATGCATTTCTTTAGTGTTATTGTTTATCTGGGTGAATAAGGTTTGTAAAATATCCTTGTGGTTGGCGGTAATGCCTAAAGTATGGTAAGTATACGTGGTCTCATCTCATTGGGAACAATAGCAAGGTAAGTTTATGATGAAACTTTCATGTGTTTTGATTAAGTTGATCATATAGTCCTCAGTCATACAATTTTTAATAATGGGATTTTTCTGAATGTCTTTTTTTTTCTAACAAAGATTCTATCACAGGTGCAGAATGCAGTGTCCAGTGGGCTTACTGGCATAGCCTGCACAGATGAGCAGCGACAATGGAATGCAGGGACTCGGAGGAACCTTGAGCCAAAGCGGTCGAACAGCATTGACTTCACACACCATAAGGTCAGTGACCAATATGCAGAAAAGCGTCCGGAATGTCCACCCCTGCCTCCCACTCCTGCATTCCACTCACAGGAGGAATTGAATAGGATCCTGAAACACCTGAATCTGCCTGTGGGAGTCTGCTCCATAAGTGTGTTAATGCTGAACCGACAATAATATCACAGCCAGTAGCATCCCAGGTAAAATTTGAATATTTATTTGTGGCTATACCATTGTAATGTATTTTAACTGATGTGTGTCTCGTCTGTTCAATGCTTTCTGATTCCATAAAATAATTGAATATAGATTCTCTCGATGCCACATGGAGAGCATGTCAATTACAACTGGCAGAAGCGCCTGTCCTACAATGACTTTGTGAAACTTGACCCAACCCAGTCGACTGCTTTGGAACAGATCACAAAGGAGCAGAGTGTCTCACACTTGTGGCATGACTCAAGGAAGCTTCAAGTTACTGCAAGCTCAGCCAAGAAGATCCCTGTCAGGGAATCCAACAACCCTGGTAAGTTTCTCCAGGAGCATCTGTATCCCAGGTTCCAAGGGAATGCAGCCACACGCTATGGGAAAGATAATGAGCTGATGGCCTCCCAGTGGCTAGCAGACTGTGGTTACTCTGTTGACCACAGAGGCACTGTTGTCAGTGTTGAAGAGCCATGGCTACCAGCAAGCCCTGATGGAGCGCTGAACTTCAAGGAGCTGTTGGAGATCAAGTGTCCTGTCATGGGGAAGGGCTGTGATTCTCTGGATGATGTCTTTAATAGGAAAGCCTGTGGTGTGAAGGTGGTGGAGAGCACACCCCAACTGCAGCCACATGGGCCATGTGGCTACTACATGCAGGTACAAATTGGTATGTTTTGCACAGGACTGAGAGAAAGTAAGGTACTCATCTGGACTCCGTCCCAGCAAGTTGTCATCCCTGTTCCCTATGATGCACAGTTCTGTGCAGAAGCTGTCCTGAGGTTGAAGGAATTCTACTTTACACCCATGCTGCCATTTATTGTTGAGGAGCATCAGGCAGGCAGACTGTCATTGAGTGACAAATAAACTCAGCAAAAAAAGAAACGTCCTCTCACTGTCAACTGCGTTTATGTGTAAATATTTGTATGAACATAAGATTCAACAACTGAGACATAAACTGAACAAGTTCCACAGACATGTAACTAACAGAAATGGAATAATGTGTCCCTGAACAAAGGGGGGTAAAAATCAAAAGTAACAGTCAGTATCTGGTGTGGCCCCCAGCTGCATTAAGTACTGCAGTGCATCTCCTCCTCATGAACTGCACCAGATTTCTTGCTGTGAGATGTTACCCCACTTTTCCACCAAGGCACCTGCAAGTTCCTGGACATTTCTGGGGGGGAATGGCCCTAGCCCTCACTCGCCGATCCAACAGGTCCCAGACATGCTCAATGGGATTGAGATCCGGGCTCTTTGCTGGCCTGCAAGACATTCCTGTCTTGCAGGAAATCATGCACAGAACGAGCAGTATGGCTGGTGGCATTGTCATGCTGGAGGGTCATGTCAGGATGAGCCTGCAGGAAGGGTACCACACGAGGGAGGAGGATGTCTTCCCTGTAACACACAGCATTGAGATTGCCTGCAATGACAACAAGCTCAGTCCGATGATGCTGTGACACACCGCCCCAGACCATGACGGACCCTCCACCGCCAAATCGATCCCACTCCAGAGTACAGGCCTCGGTGTAACACTCATTCCTTCGACGATAAACACGAATCTCGACCATCACCCCTGGTGAGACAAAACCGCGACTCATCAGTGAACAGCACTTTTTGCCAGCCCTGTCTGGTCCAGCGACGGTGGGTTTGTGCCCATAGGGAGATGATGCAGATGAGCAGGGACCCTGGGCATCTTTCTTTTGGTGTTTTTCAGAGTCAGTAGAAAGGCCTCTTTAGTGTCCTAAGTTTTCATAACTGTGACCTTAATTGCCTACCGTCTGCAAGCTGTTAGTGTCTTAACGACCATTCCACAGGTGCATGTTCATGAATTGTTTATGGTTCATTGAACAAGCATGGGAAACAGCGTTTAATCCCTTTACAATGAAGATCTGTGAAGTTATTTGGATTTTTACGAATTATCTTTGACAGACAGGGTCCTGAAAAAGGGACGTTTCTTTTTTTGCTGAGTTTATATGCAGCTCTGTAGTATGTAGTCAGATGTCTCTCCTGTTTGCAGTTACTATTAGCAAATTGTTTTTAAATTAAAATGCCTGACTTAATGCATTAACAGTCACAGTATTGTAGAATTAAAAAAAATATATATTAATGTGTATGTAAAACAAATAATTAAGTTGAGTTGTTATAGGATTAATTGAAATGTATTTAACGTAACTTTTGACACAACTTTAATTCATATTGGGAAATCGACCATGTGAATGGCATTTGACTGGTCAATTCATTCAGCATCTTCATGAATGATATCACAACACAGGTTACAACGCAGCACAGATTCAAAGTATTTTGTCCATTTTAGATGAGAGGTTGATTGGCACTGTCTGTGAGATGATTCTAAACCATTTGAGCTGTTGAATTACTCGTTCCACATGAAACCTCACATTAGCTAACCATCTTGTACATGTGGTGTCCTCCTCTTACAGCTGTGTGTCTCTTTTTGTGAAGGCTGGAATTGTTCATTTGACCTTCCTCTCGTGTAGCAGATCAAGGATTGTAAAGCACCGGTCAGCCATGACCTCATTTTATTTTTGTATTATATTTAACCTTTAAATAAATAAGGCAAGTCAGTTAAGAACAAATACTTATTTACAATAATGGCCTACCCCGGCCAAACACTAACCCGGATGACGCTGGAACAATTGTGCGCAGCCCTATGGGACTCCCAATCACGGCAGGTTGTGATACAGCCTGGAATCGAACCATGGTCTGTAGTGATGCCTCTAGCACTGAGATGCAGTACCTTAGACCGCTGCGCCCCTCGGGAGCCCCCTCATCACCTGGACAGAGTTACTCCAGGAACCCAGAATCCGATGTTATATATTTGTCGCTACATCTACCTCCATACGCTGAGGAGATGAACATCACTAGACCACAAGGTGGCCAACAGGTACGGGATAGTGCTCTGGGCGTAGTCATTTTCTGAATGACTCCCCCCTTGAATTCAGATTCTTGCACTTCGTAAAGACGTTTCTGAGCAGTCAATAATGCAGGTTGTTCCTGGGTAGTGGTCCTTAAAACATTGTGGCATTGTAGCACGGATGGTATCCCTTGGCAGCCATGGAATGTACTCCCTCAGATTCTCTTCCATCATGTCAATCCAATAAATAATCACTAAAAATTTCTAAGTGACCCCAAACTTTTGAATGGTAGTGTACATCTTGTGTCTGAGCTATGGAATTGCGACTTCACTTTGTCTCTGTACTGATGTTTTGCCTGTTTGATTGCCGTACGGAGGGAATAACTACACTGGTTCGTACTCAACCATATTCCCAGTCACCTTGCCAATGTTAAATACGGTGGTTCGCGCTTTCAGTTTTGTGCGAATGCTGCCATCTATCTACAGCTTCTGGTTTGGGTAGGTTTTAATATTCACCGTTGGAGCAACATCCCCTATACACTTCCTGATGAACTCAGTCACCGTGTCCATGTAAGTGTCAATGTTTATCCCAGTCCTCGTTATCAAAACAATCTTGAAGCATGGATTCCGATTGGTCACACCAGCGTTGAATAGACCATAGCACGGGTACTTCCTGTTTGAGTTTCTGCCTATAGGAAGGGAGGAGCAAAATGGAGTCGTGATCCGATTTGCTGAAGGGAGGGCCTTGAAGGCATCTCTAAAATGCGAGAAGCAATGATCTAGTGTTTTCCCTAAACGAGTATTACAGTCAATGTGTTTATAGAACTTCGGTAGCATTTTCCTCAAATTTGCTTTGTTAAAATCCCCAGCTACAATAAATGCGGCGTCCGGATATGGCTTCCAGTTTGCATAAAGTCCAATGTAGTTCCTTGAGGGCCGTTGTGGTATCGGCTTGAGGGGGAATATACACGGCTGTGACTATAACCGAAGACAATTCTCTTGGGAAGTAATACGGTCGGCATTTGATTGTGAGGTATTCTAGGTCGGGTGAACAAAAGGACTTGAATTTCTGTAAGTTATCACAATCACACCATGAGTAGTTAATCATGAAGCATACACCCCCGCTTTTCTTCTTCCCGGAGAGTTTTTTTTATAACTGTCTGCATGATGAACTGAGAACACAGCTGGCTGTATGGACAGAGACACCATATCCCAAGAGAACCATGATTCTGTGAAACAGAGTATGTTACAGTCCCTGATGTCGCTCTGAAAGGAGATCATCGCCCTGACCTCGTCTACTATATTGTCCAGAGACTGAACATTAGCGAGTAATATACTCGGAAGCGGTGGATGGTGTGCCCGCCTCCTGAGTCGGAATAGACTTTTCCGCTGACGGCGACTTGGAGCAGCCTCTGGGATAAGTTCAATTGCCCTGGGAGCGACGAACAAAGGATTCAATTCGGGAAAGTCGTATTCCTGATGGTAATGCTGGTGAGTTTCCACCGCTCTGATATCCAAAAGCTCTTTCCCGGCTGTATGCAATGACACAAAAAACGTTCTGGGCCAATAATGCAAGAAATAATGCACAAAAAAAAGAATACTCTAAAGTTGCTTAGGACCTAGAAGCAGAGCTGCCATGTCTGTCGGCGCCATCTTACTTGATCATCCCCACAGCAGGATGCTGCTACCCCCATGCTTCACCGCAGGGATGGTGCCAGGTTTCCTCCACATGTGACGCTTGGCATTCAGGCCAAAGGGTTCAATCTTAGTTTCATCAGACCAGAGAATCTTGTTTCTTATGGTCTGTGAGTCCTTTAGCTGTGTAACGGCCGTCGTCAGAATTAGACCAAGGTGCAGCGGAGGATGTGTTCATCATTAGAATTTTATTGAAAAGAGAACACTACAAAAATAAACAAAAACGACAGCAAAACAGTCCTGTCAGGAAAACACACTAACAGAAGACAATTACCCACAAAACCCCAATGAAAAAACAGGCACTTATGTGTGACTCCCAATCAGCAACAACACTCTACAGCTGTGCCTGATTGGAAGCCACACGGCCAAAATCAATGAAACAAACCAACATAGAAAAATGCACATAGAACGCCCACCCAATGTAACACCCTGGCCTAACCAAAATAGAACAGAACAAAAACCCCTCTCTATGGCCAGGGCGTTACAGTACCCCGCCCCCCAAGGTGCGGACTCCGACCGCAAAACCTGACTCTGAAGGGGAGGGTCCGGGTGGGCCTTCTTACGGCGGCGGCTCAGGTGAGGGACGTGGCCTCTGCTCCACCCTCGTCATCGCCCTCATACGTGGCGCACCTGGTCGCGCCGAAGGTCTGGTGGGCGACCCTGACTGTGCCCGGCTGGCGGGCGGTGATAGCTGCGCCCGGCTGGTGGGCGGCGATGGCTGCGCCCGGCTGGCGGGCGACCCTGGTTGCGCCCGGCTGGCGGGCGGTGATGGCTGCGCCCGGCTGGCAGGCGGCGATGACTGTGCCCGGCTGGCGGGCGGCGATGGCTGCGCCCTGCTGGCGGGCGACCCTGGTTGCGCCCGGCTGGCCAGCGTCCCTGGCTGCACCCGGCTGGCGGGTGTCCCTGGCGGCTCCGGCAGCACTGACCCAGGATTCACCAGGCTGAGGAGACATGTAAGAGGCCTGGCCCTAGGCGCAGGCACAGGACTCACCGGGCTGGCGGGCGGCTCTGACTGCTCCGGACAAGCGGGCGGCTCTGGCGGCTCCGGACTGGCGGGCAGCTCTGGCGACTCTGGACTGGCGAGACCCACTGGAGGCCTGGTCCTAGGAGGTGGCACAGGACGGACCAGGCTGGAGAGATCCACTGGAGGCCTGGTCCGAGGAGGAGGCACAGGCTTAACCAGGATGGGGAGACCCAATGGAGGCCTAGTCCTGGGAGGTGGCACAGGACGGACCAGGCTGGAAAGATCCACTGGAGGACTGGTCCGAGGAGGAGGCACAGGATAGACCGGGCTGTGGGGAGCACTGGAGTTCTAGACTTTACGCTCTTTACCCATACTCCAGGCTGAATGCCCACTTAGGCCCGGCACGGGCGGAGAGCAGGCATTGGGCGAACTGGACCCTCCCAGCGCCCTGGAGACACAGTGCGCAGAGCCGGTGCAGGATACCCTGGCCCGAAAAGGCGCACTGGAGACCAGACGCGCTGAGCTGGCACAACCCGTCCTGGCTCGATGCCTGCCCTCGCATGGCACTTGCGCATGGCACACCCCCCAAAAATGTTTTTGGGGCTGCCTCCTGTGCCCGTTGCGCTCCCTCTCTTCGGACCAGCGCCTCTCAGCTCTCGATTCTTCTATTTCCCATTGCGGGCAGCGATAATCCCCCGCTTGAGCCCATGGTCCTTTCCCATCCAGGATTTCCTCCCAAGTCCACGACTCCAGATAACTTTTCTCCTGGTTCTTAACCTTGCTCTGCTCCTTACTCCACTGCTTGGTCTTCTTGTGGTGGGTAATTCTGTAACGGCCGTTATCAGAATTAGACCAAGGTGCAGCGGAGGATGTGTTCATCATTAGAATTTGAATGAAAAGAGAACACTACAAAAATAAACAAAAACGACACAAAACAGTCCTGTCAGGAAAACACACTAACAGAAGACAATTACCCACAAAACCCCAACGAAAAAACAGGCACTTATGTGTGACTCCCAATCAGCAACAACACTCTACAGCTGTGCCTGATTGGAAGCCACACGGCCAAAATCAATGAAACAAACCAACATAGAACGCCCACCCAATGTAACACCCTGGCCTAACCAAAATAAAGAACAAAAACCCCTCTCTATGGCCAGGGCGTTACAAGCTGCCTTTTGGCAAACTCAAAGCGAGTTGTCATGTGCCTTTTACTGAAGAGTAGCTTCCGTCTGGCCACTCTACCATAAAGGCCTAATTGGTGGAGTGCTGCAGAGATGGTTGTCCTTCTGGAAGGTTCTCCCATCTCCACAGAGGAACTCTGGAGCTCTGTCAGAGTGACCATCGGGTTGTTGGTCACCTCCCTGACCAAGGCCCTCCCCCGATTGCTCAGTTTGGCCGGGCGGCCAGCTCTAGGAAGAGTCTTGGTGGTTCCAAACTTCTTGTATTTAAGAATGATGGAGGCCACTGTGTTCTTGGAGACCTTCAAAGCTGCAGAAATGTTTTGGTACCCTTCCCCAGATCTGCGCCTCGACACAATCCTGTCTCGGAGCTCTACGGACAATCCCTTCGACAATCCCATGGCTTTGCTTTTGCTCTGACATGCACTGTCAGCTGTGGGACCTTATATAGACAGGTGTGTGCCTTTCCAAATCATGTCCAATCAATTTAATTTACCACAGGTGGACTCCAATCAAGTTGTAGAAACATCTCAAGGATGATCAATGGAAACAGGATCCCCCTGAGCTCAATTTCGAGTCTTATAGCAAATACTTTTGTAAATAAGGTATTGTTTTTTTATTTGTAATACATTTGCAGAAATTTCTAAAAACCTGTTTTCGCTTTGTCATTATAGAGTGCTGTGTGTAGATGAATAAGGAAAAAAATATAATTTAATACATTTTAGAATAATGCTGTAACGTAACAAAATGTGGAAAAAGTCAAGGGGTCTGAATACTTTCTCGAATGCTGCCAAAATTATAATATTTGGTTATTCTGTCTGTGCAACTTGACTAAATCAACACAGAAAGAGGTGAAATAGGTGGCACCACCCTAGCTGAGTACTCCACAGCCAACACTCCAAAACTCCACTCATCAACTGCCATTGGAATGCTCATCAACAGCTTGACATTTCAAACTGTAGTGATTCGTCTGTTTGGGTTTTTCTTTGTCATGAAGTGTGTGTGTGTGTGTGTGTGTGTGTGTGTGTGTGTGTGTGTGTGTGTGTGTGTGTGTGTGTGTGTGTGTGTGTGTGTGTGTGTGTGTGTGTGTGTGTGTGTGTGTGTGTGTGTGTGTGTGTGTGTGTAACAAGGGGGCGGGGATAGGTTCACAAGATGGTATGACACACTTTCATACAGAGATAAGGGGATGGATACACTCTGTCGAGACTTCGCCCAACAAACGTTCAAGAACAGCCAACAACTACTGAAGTCCAGTTGGTGTCCGTTGGCGTTAGTTGGCTAATCTCATGTTTTGTTCTACTGAAACAAAATGTTCAGTTTTCATTTGCTGGTGCAGTTAAAAATCTGCAACTTTTACCAGGTGGCTCCGGATAAATCACTTTACAGTCAAATGTCACAGATCTCACTCACTCACTAATATCCATTACTCACTGTTTTCACAAATGGACACAATTATGTGCAATTATTGCATGATAAGTGCTGGAACACTTGTCGGCACATCTCCATAAACACGCCTACACACAAACGCATTTTCAACTTCAGAGCAGCCTGCCTCTTGCTAGTTACCCACAGTGGCTAGGGTCGCCTGGGTCAGGGTCGAATAGGAGAGAATAGTATAGAGCTCCTCCTCTAAAGGCTCACTCTTATTTTCAATCTCTTCCCATCTTCTCCCTCTCTCAAGGCTCCCCTCTCCTTTTCCATCCTCTCTCTTCCTGTCTTTTGTCTCTAAATCTATCCCCTACTCTATCTCCCTCTCACTAGATTGCTCATGCCTCTTCTCCTGTAGGATTGTTTAAGACTGGGAGTGTTACGGATTTATGTCCGTTTAGCGTGGAAGGGCATTGGTATGTAGGAGAGCAAAGCTGCACATGCAGAGATGGAAAGAGGGATGAAGTGGAGCAGAAAGAAAGATCAGAATGAGAGGAGGAGTAGGAGTAGGAAGACTCAGTGAGGTGGAATGGCCACAGCACTTGTTGCTACAGGCTGCCGAGCAAAGAGGGAGAGGAACGGCAGGAGAGAGAAAAGAGGGAGAGGAACAGGAGGGAGAAAGAGGGAAAGAGAAGAAGCTTCCGCTCCCTCCCTCATCTTCTCCCACAATCTCTAACCTCTTATCTGCTCCAAGGACCTTCCTTAAAGCACACGCACACACACACTCTGCCCCCACTCCCACCACAACCTAATACTTATCCCCAGACATCTCCCTCTCTGTATCTGAATATTCCAGAAGAGAATGTGAGCCTTCATATTTCTCAAGCCTCTGTTGAATCTCAGATAGACTACCAAAAACCATCAGATATAAAAGTGTCTCAAAGGAATGTGTTGAAAACTGGCAAAGGTGATAGATGATTGCGATATTTATCCTTGAGGTGACAAGAAAAGAGATTGACTACTACTATCAGCCTGCATACAGGAATAAGAGACAGCCTTATGATCTCTCAGATTACACAGTAGTGTCTAACCTGAACCTAACTCATGCACCTGCTCATAATTCATTTTAAATGTTGTTTTATTTAAACAGGGAATCCCATTGAGACCAAGGCCTCTTTTACAAAGGAGTCTGCACACAATCATACAAATTCCAAATATTTCCAATTCCAACACAATAAAAACATTTGAAAAACAACTTAAGAAAAGTAACTTACAAAACACCATCTTGAAGAAAAAAAACCATTAAAAAGCGGCACCAAAACATCCGTGTTCTGGAGATCATTACACAAGGTGCAAAACCCCCCCCGCAGATCTAGCTAACTCAGTGGACACCAAAGGGAGTTAGCTATCCCTGTGAACGGGTCTTGTCTGGTGACTCGTCTGTAATTTAACATTGAAGTAAGGTATGGCAGAGGTTTGCAAAAGAGGGATTTATAAACTAAAAGAGAGAAGTGCACTGATCTACGAGACTTAAGAGAGGGTCAGCCTACTTCCTGATAAAGAACGCAGTGATATGTACTAAACCTATCGCCCATAATAAAGCAGAGTGTGCTCTTATAAACTGTGTCCAATTGCTTCAATAGTGGCAGCTGCATTCATACAGACAATGTCGCCATAGTCTAAAGCCGGAATGAATGTCGACTGAATTATTCGTTTTCTGCTATTTAACGAAAGGCATGCCCTATTCCTAAAGGAAACACATGTTAATTCTTCATTTCTCAACTAATTCATCAATATGCTTTTTGAAAGATGGCTTTTTCATCAATTCAGATATTCATGAGCGCGGACATGATCAATGTGGGCACCATCCAATGTACATATGCTTTTTGGAAAATAACAGTTTTACCTGCATTAAGTACCAATTTCAGTTCAACAAAGATGTTAACCAACCATTTTTTTTTTCTATTGACAACCCACACAACACTATCTTACTATCCTACACAACACAGCCTTGGAAGAACAGCACTATTCTTAAGGCTGTAATGTCTCTCAATAGCGGAAGAGAAGTAGGGTGACTGCATGCCCAAAGCGATCTCTCTGTAAATATACTATCTATAAATTACTTCACATGAGGGGGTTTGGGGGGGGATTACTCAGAAGATGGAAGAGAAGACATCTTTATAAACAAACAATCTGCTGTGAGGAGCTATTCATTTACTCCATTACCTGTATCACAGATACCAGACAATATTTTCAGCACCCTAGGGTGTAGATGTTTCCTAAAATATAGCCAAAATCAGAGCGTGTTTGACATAGATAGAACCCATGTGACTGACAGAGTTTGAACCCAGGTTGTCTGTACATATCCAAACAGTGTTAGCCTGCGGAACTAAAGCCTAGGCATTAGCTTGAGGAGCTCTGTCAGTCACAAGTCTTCAGGTCTCAGGCAAGACTACCTTACCACCTCCGCTACACACACACACCACATCTATGTTCCTCAAGGCTACAGGTCTCAGGCAAGACTACCTTACCACCTCCGCTACACACACACACCACATCTATGTTCCTCAAGGCTACAGGTCTCAGGCAAGACTACCTTACCACCTCCGCTACACACACACACCACATCTATGTTCCTCAAGGCTACAGGTCTCAGGCAAGACTACCTTACCACCTCCGCTACACACACACACACCACATCTATGTTCCTCAAGGCTACTGTTGCTATGCGAGCTTCACTGCAGTTTGTGTTACAGCTCTGTCTTGGCCAGTAACATTATGAATAATTCAATATCTTTAATGAAAAGAGACAAAGTGATTTTACTGATGGGAATAGACAATACCATTCTCAGTACTTTCTGAGAGAGAGAAAAAAAAGAAATGAAATAGATTCCGACATGAAGTTGAACAATTATCCAGAGTAACAATGGTGTGAAAGGGCTGGGAAGGAAAGCAGTTCATCCATCCATCCATCCATCCATCCACCCACCCACCATCTCTTCTCTGCTGTTCTCCCATTCGCTGTTCCACTGTCTCATTTGCAATTCTAATACAGGGATGATTCCACTAATCATATTATGATTAAAAAGCACCACGGTACGGTAGAGCCGCCTCGTTGATCGCCGACTTGCCACTCAGACGTCACCATGGTGAGCTGTCGCCCCGGAAATGAACTGAACGGAAAGGGTTGTCAGACTGTCACACTGATTGTCCACAGGTACGTTCATTGAAGGGGATGGGTGAATGGAAGTCGGGCCTCCACTTCTGGAGATAAGACAGAGGGAATATTCTATTTGATAGGTTGTGTCTCTGTCAAGGCTGTGTGAGAATGTTCTACACCTGGATTCTGGGGTGATTGCTTGGTTTAATTACAATTTTAACACCAGCATACACACACCAAAGCCTTCTATATAACTGTGGACAACACCAGACCAGCTCCATCAAACAGACTTCACACTGAGAGAAAAGACAACCTAATTACACATCTATCTCACTGTTTACTATAATGACACTTCTGCCCCCAAGGGAGAATGTATGCTAAAGGGAGAGAAGAGGGGGGGTTGACAAACATCACTGTCTGTCTGTGACAGCCCATCACCTGCAGGACACTCTCTCACCTCTGGGAGCAAAACTGTCAAACACACACATCACTATTTGTTACAATAAGTGTCAGGCGAAGACATTGTCCAGACAGTTTGTCATGGTCAGCCCATGTAGAAAGACATATTGTACTGTATTATACAGTATTGATTTAAGCTCCTTGCGCCATGTTCTGGAGGCTAACAATATGAGTCTATGACTCACCATAATAATTCACAAGGCCTTTATACACATCACAAGCCTCTCTTCCTTATAGAGCAGTAAGAGACATTACCCTCAGTTTAGACCTAATTACCTTCCAGTCAACTCTCGAGGCTGTGGGTGGATACAGGAAGATGTGGACTAATCAAAGACCCTGCAGGCTCAGACCCTGCCTGCATGCATTCACCAGTAATTAGGCGCACACACACACACACACACACACACACACACACACACACACACACACACACACACACACACACACACACACACACACACACACACGTCTCTGAGGGGTTTACTCTTAGGGAGATCTTAACCAACTGCATGCAATCTTTGAGAGAAATCAGCCAATTTGTGTAAATACACTCTCATTTACATAAATACACACAATCTGCCCACTTATCCCTATCTCTCTATCACACTGCCAGTGAATGTGCCTACCATGCTGCCAGTGAATGCCCACCAAGCTGCCAGTAAATGCCACCCTGGACAAAGCTGTAAACATGGTTTGTAGCACACATCTGACTGCAGAAAGTCTCTACAGCAGAGATACTTACACAACTACAGTCTATCTACACCAACAGGTTCCTAGGATGGGGTTGGGGAGAGAGGTTCCCTGGCACGACAACCTCCTGTGTCTGTGTGTGTGCATATAGGGTGTGTGTGTGTGTTCAGGGGCCTCCTGTTGTCTCACGTGGGGAAGCACAGCTGGGGAGCTTTTTCATCAGCGAGAAAAGAGGGCTAATTACTAAGATTGGGAGAGAGAGAGAGATGGGTAGAGAGAGAAATAGAAGAAAGAGGGAGGCTGGAGGAGAATGAGAAAGGGGGAACGAGAGAAGATGGCGAGAGAAAGGGGACAAGACAAAGGGGAAAGAAAAGAGGGGGTGTAGAGAGTAAGGAGAGAGCGGTAAGGAGAGCACCTGCCACCCTTTCTACTCATCGCTTTCTCTCTCTCCAATGCACACACACTCCCTCTCCTCCCACCCTGTGACAGAGGGTGGCCCCCCTCTTCCTCCAGCAGAGATGCAGAGAGAGAGAGAGAGAAATAGAGAGAGGTAAGAGGGAGGGAGGGATGTAAGAGGGAGGAGAAAAAGGGAGAGGCAGACTCATTCTGCTACCAGTGCGCTCTGCGCTCCTCTCTATGCCAGTACCTCTCCGAGTGGCTCCCACACACACACTCACTTTTTACTGCACGCTACACACACTTATCCTGAGGACCACAGACACAGACAAAGAGACTGTGCGGTTGTTGAGCGGCATGGAATGGAACCTCAGAAGGATGGACAGTGAACTTAGTCAGATCAACTCGGACCTGCTGCAGCCCAGCAAGAGCATCAAGAAGCCCTCGTCAGGCACCATCACCCTCAACGTGGGGGGCTTTCTGTATGCCGCGCACCGCACCACCCTCAGCCGCCACCAGGGGTCAGTGTTGGAGGAGCTGGCCAGCGGCAAAAAGACCGTCCAGCACACTGACTCCATGGGCAACCCCTTCATCGACCGTGACGGCCCCGTGTTCCGACACATCCTCAACTTCCTGCGGACCGGAGACCTGCAGCTACCCGACGACTTCCGAGAGGCGGGCCTTCTGAGACGGGAAGCAGAGTTCTACCGCCTCAGCGGATTGGTGGAAGCCATTTTGGAGTGGGAGGAGCTGCGGGCGGTACAGCGAGAGCCCGCCTTCCTGGAGGTGACTGACGAGAGGTCACAGGGCTTCAAGGTGTACTGTAGTGACCCCACTTTCATTGACAAGGTCAAAGGTCGCCTGGTTCAGATCTCAAAGAGCCGGCTGGACGGCTTCCCGGAAGAGTTTGAAGTGTCGTCCAACGTGATCCAGTTCCGCCACTTCATCAAGTCAGAACCGGGCTCCAGGCTGGTGCTGAAGCAGGACAGTACCTTTGTGTGTACTCTGGAGTGTCTGAAGCTAGAGACGGTGATGCTGGCCCTGAAAGCTGGCTTCTCTATCATCACCTCTCTGGACAGCAGCAAGGGATCTGTGGTGGCCGCAGAGGCACTGCACTTTGTCAAGTAAGAGAGGGAAGAGAGGGGAAGAGGAAAAGATGGGGGAGAGGGATCTGGGAGAGAATGGACAGGGAGGTGGAAAGAGAATGGGGCAGGTAACAGGCAGGTAGAGAGGGGAACTAGAGGGAGGAGAAAGGTGTCTGATTCCAGATTGACCCCTAGCCCCTGGGCTGGAACTGATGCAGGACAGCCCGTTTCTCTTCACTGCTGCAGGACAGAACACACACTCTCAGAGGAACAGTCTCCTACTGGATTGCATCAAGCTGCTTTTTCCATCCTGTCTGCTCCCCCTTCAAACCAGCCTTTGTGTGCACAGTGAGGTATTACAGTATGTGTGTTCAGTTGCTGTGTTTAGTTGCTGTGTTCTAGTATTTAGTTGTGTGACCAAGCCTTTTTCTGGATCCTGAGGGGAGTGGTAGAGTGGAAGAATGCACTGACTGACCTGACGGTTGCTGATTATTGGACAAAAACAATTGTTTTATTCCAGAAACTTCTCACATATAGCCTGACTGGATGAGAGGTGTGCTTTGCAGAAAATATACACGTAGGGTTTAGACCCAAGGTTTCAAATCTAGCATGATGCATGTGCAGTGAAGATTTTCAAATCAGAAACCAACTTTGTGATTGTTTGATCGCCTGTGCTGTGAGTGAGTAAATGACAATGTGTTCATTTGGATATGTGAATGTTTTGTTTTACACACAATAAAAGTAATGAATATTGTCAGTCTTTACATGATTATCTTGTTAAATATTACAGACATATAGCATCTGCAAATTGGTTTGGAATATTTCTTCCACAACACCAGGAATTTGTGTTCATTCTATTATATAGTACAAGGGGACTTGGAAATATAGTGCATTCGGAAAGCATTCAGACCCCTTCCTTTTTCCACATTGTGTTACGCTACAGCCTTATTCTAAAATTGCTTAAATGAATTGTTTTCCTCATCAATCTACACACATTACCCCATAATGACAAAGCGAAAAAACAGGCTTTTAGAAATGTTTGCAAATATATAAAAAACACCAACTGAAATACCTTATTTACATAAGTATTCAGACCCTTTGCTATGAGACTCAAAATTGAGCTCAGGTGCATCCTGTTTCCATTGATCATCCTTGAGATATTTCTACAACTGGTTGGAGTCCACCTGTGGTAAATTCAATTGATTGGACATGATTTGGAAAGGCACACACCTGTCTATATAAGGTCTCACAGTTGACAGTGCATGTCAGAGCAAAGACCAAGCAATTAGGTCGAAGGAATTGTCCATAGAGTTCAGAGACAGGATTGTGTCGAGGCACAGATCTGGGGAAGGGTACCAAAACATGTTTGCAGCATTTAAGGTCCCCAGGAACACAGTGGCCTCCATCATTCTTAAATAAAATTAGTTTGGAACCACCCTGACTCTTCCTAGAGCTGGCCGCCCGGCCAAACTGAGCAATCGGGGGAGAAGGGCCCGGGGGAGAAGGGCAATCGGGGGAGAAGAACCCGATGGTCACTCTAATAGAGCTCCAAAGTTCCTCTGTGGAGATGTGAGAACCTTCCAGAAGGACAACCATGTCTGCAGCACTCAGGCCTTTATGGTAGAGCGGCCAGATGGAAGCCACTCCTCAGTATTAAGCATGATAGCCAGCTTGGCGTTTGCCAAAAGGCACCTAAAGGACTCTCAGACCATGAGAAACACGATTCTCTGGTCTGATGAAACCAAGATTAAACTCTTTGGTCTGAATGCCAAGCGTCACGTCTGGAGGAAACCTGGCACCATCCCTACAGTGAAGCATGGTGGTGGCAGTATGATGCTGTGGGGATGTTTTTCATTGGCAGGGACTGGGCGATTAGTCGAGATCGAGGGCAAGATGAACGGAGCAAAGTACACCGAGATCCTTGATGAAAACCTGCTCCAGAGCACTCAGGACCTGACTGGGGCCAAGGTTCAACAGACAATGACCCTAAGCACACAGCCAAGACAACGCACAAGTGGCTTCTCTGAATGTCCTTCATTGGCCCAGCCAAAGCCCGGACTTGAACCCAATCTAACATTTCTGGAGAGACCGAGTAATAGCTGTGCAGCGACTCTCCCCATCCAACCTGACAGAGCTTGAGAGGATCTGCAGAGAAGAATGGGAGAAACTCCCCAAATAAAGGTGTGCCAAGCTTGTAGCGTCATTCCCAAGAAGACTCTAAGCTGTCATCGCTGCCAAAGGTGCTTCAACAAAGTACTGAGTAAAGGGTCTGAATACTTACTGTATGTGAAATTTCTGTTTTTTTTATAAATTTGCAAAGAATTCTATAAACCTGTTTTTGCTTTGTCATTATGGGGTATTTTATGTAGATTGATGAGGGAAAAAACTATTTAAAATCAGTTTTAGAATAAGGCTGTAACAAAATGTGAAAAAAGTCAAGAGGTCTGAATACTTTCCGAATTGCATCAATATTATGACAGCTCATTAAGGCAGAAAGATTTGACCATATGGATTTAATAGAACAGACAAGTAACTAATGCTGTAGATGTAGAACTATAATAGAGTTAACTACTTCCACTTTCCTTATTAACTGTAATGTAAGCTTCCTGTATTGGAAAATGCATCAGCGCCCAACAACTCAGAGCAGTTACTTCTAGCCAAACCCTCAACAGACAGGTTATTACGTCATGTCAACAACAGCATATTTGTAAGAATCTGAATTTAAATCAGAATTCCTATATTAATCTAAGACTCTCGTTTCCCATTTCATGATTTTTATAATCTAACATTTCTTATAGGAAGGGATCACTGGTGAGAAAGATCAGTGACTGACAGTTGTGCTGATGTGTCTTCTACTCCCCAGAGTTTGGAGACTGGTGATATTTAAAGAAGTGGGTCAGAAAGGCAATTCAATAAACGCTGCTCTCTTCCCTCAAGGTGGACCTCTTTTTAAATCCATGTCTCAATGTTTTACATTTGTTGTACTATCAATTACTTCACTTTCAATTTGGGCCATGTCTACATTTGACAACAAGACTAAACATATTGAACATTTTCATTGTGTAGTTATTTTCCAAAACTCTGCAAAAGGGGTTGTTGTTGATCAGTGTGTACGTACAGGATTCTATTACATTGTTGTACAGAGCACAAGTGGTAGAGTATGATATGGTGAGGCTCTGCCTAACCAGACACATTCCCTGTAGTTTGGATTTAGAGTTAGGCTACTTGGTATTCCCCTGCCTCCTAGTGCTAATTGCTTTACCATCTTGTAATTAATCTCTGCCAGAACCCTTCTGACACAAGGAAACAGATGGTGCGAGACTAGAACATTAGGAACTAAAATAAGTCAACTCAGTCTATGCTTGAAAAACAGTAGCTGTAGTGTTTAGCACATATGGAGTCGCCCACCTCGATTCAGCCTGTGTCTCAAACACCCCAAAAACCATCTGCTGCAGCCAGGGCTCTAAATTAGCACGAGTAATTGGTAGCATTGGTGCTCCCAATTCTTTTAAAGTTAGAAGCACAAGAAAGTCTAGGAGCGCCAGATATATTATAGGATTCTAGCTTCTTTTGAAGCACATGTTGTGCTCTAGAATATAATATTTAACCCTGTAAAAACATTTGTTTATTATAAAAAGCTAAAATGTTGATACAAAAACAGTCTTGGTTTCCACTAATGCAATGCTGCTGATTGTTGGGAACCACCAAGACTCTTCCTAGAGCTGGCCGCCCGGCCAAACTGAGCAATCGGGGGGAAAGGGCCTTGGTCAGGGAGGTGACCAACAACCTGATGGTCACCCTGACAGAGCTCCAGACTTCCTCTGTGGAGATAGGAGAACCTTCCAGAAGGACAACCATCTCTGCAGCATTCCACCAATCAGGCCTTTATGGTACTCTTCAGTAAAACAGGCAAATGATAGTCTGCTCGGATTTTGCCAAAAGGTACCTAAAGGACTCTCAGACCAAACTCTGGTCTGATGAAACCAAGATTGAACTCTTTGGCCTGAATGCCAAGCATCACGTCTGGAGGAAACCTGGCACCATCCCTACGGTGAGGCATGGTGGCGGCAGCATCATGCTGTGGGGATGTTTGTCAGCGGCAGGGACTAGGAGACTAGTCAGGATTGAGAGAAAGATGAACGTTGCAAAGTACAGAGAGATCCTTGAAGAAAACCTGCTTCAGACCGCTCAGGACCAACAGGACAACAACCATAAGCACACAGTCAAGACAATGCAGAAGTGGCTTCGGGACAAGTCTCAATGTTCTTGAGTGTCCCAGTCAGAGCTCGGACTTGAATCTGATCGAATATCTCTGGAGAGACCTGAAAATAGCTATGCAGTGACACTCCCCATCCAACCTGACAGAGCTTGAGAGGATCTGCTGAGAAGAATGGGAGAAACTCCCCAAATACAGGTTTGCCAAGCTTTCAGTGTCATACCCAAGAAGACTCAATGATGTAATCAATGTCAAAGGTGCTCTAACAAAGTCCTGAGGTAAAGGGTCTGATTACTTATGTAAATGTGAAATTGTTTAATTTTTTTTATACATTTGCAAAAATATAATACATTTTAGAATAAGGCTGTAAAGTAACAGAATTAAGAAAAAGTCAAGGGGTCTGAATACTTTCTGAATGCACTGTAGATCCACAATATGACAGATCAGTCTACGAACTCTATGAACTCTGTTTGTGGCCTCGCTCTCCCTCCTCCTGTCTCTCCATGGATATCAACATGGCTGCCTCTCTCTTGCATGAAGTTAATACATGCAATACATCCTCTAGACCAGGGATGGGCGCTGAACATGGAACGAGAGAGTGATCAGCAACAAACAAACAAACAAAAATATTTAAAAAAAAATTATTAGCCTACCTGTTTAATTTGGATCCCGCAATGCAGTTGGCCTCAGTTGCTGGGACCACTACTATCTGTCCCGGGATACTGCCAAACCGTAAAGTCTGAAGAGCTGCTGCTTGGCAAAGCAGCTAGCCAAGCTGCTCACTATCAAGCTAGCCGGGCTTCCATGATAGTCTGAACACAACATGTGACACTGTTAGCCCTTGTGACTGGGACTACATATAGTTCCAGGCTTCTGGCTGTTTAAATTCTTGCTGTTTATATCCCTGCAGTTTCAGTCGACCCTGCGATTTGTGCTGGCTGGAATTGCATGGAGTACCAGCATTAGCCTACGTTGCTACCATCATGCCGCCCAAAGTTAAAGAAGGTTGGAGTAATGAGGATCACAGGTGCGTGATCTTTTAAATCATCAACAAGATGTCTACAGGCAATTGTTACAGCAATAGGAAAATAGCTTCAATAGCTTTGTCCAAATACTGGTGGACTCAACTAACAAAAGAATGGAACGATCTGAACAGAGAGGTCCAATACCTTAAGAACAACCAACTGTAAGTCCATGCGAGATGACATGAGCACTGTCTGTGAATTATTATTACAGATGACTGAGAAAACAGAATATCTAGGAGGGACAATCCAGGAGGAATAACATTGTTGTGGATGGCATACCAGAGAGTTCACATGAGACCTAGAGGGAATCTGAGGAGAAAGTGAGAAAAATGTTCAAGGAAAAGCTCAAGGTCTGGAAAACCTGTAATGAGCCCAAGTGACAGACCCAGGGCAATAGTGGTCAAGTTCCTAAGGTTCAAGGACAAGACGGCTGTTCTGGAGAGAGCCATCTTCCTAAATGAGGACTTCGCTGAAGCTGTGCGCCTGAGGTGGAAAGAACTTAGCCCAGCTATGAAAACGTCCAGAGAGCGTGGGGACATTGCTTACATCCGCAACGACAAGCTCATTGTCCACCTTCCCTCCCAAAACCCTGGAAGGAGTGAGAGAGCCAAGGTTTTGGGTCAGTATCAACATACCAACATCACACACAGACACATTCACAAGCACCTGATTGATTGACTATTAGCTAAACATGTTTTCTTTTTTTATAGCCATATAATGTCTGTCCATCTCCAGTAAGCTACCCAGGAAAGGGCTAAGAATAGCCCATATTATTATACTGTATATAGATTTAGAAATAAGGTTAATGAAATCAATAACTTGCTAGCATCGGATAACATTCATATACTGGCTATCTCTGAAACAATAGCATTACAAGGATATAACATTTACAGAAAAGACAGGAATGCCTATGGGGGAGGTGTTGCGGTAATGTATATGTTCAGAGTCATAGTCCTGTAAAGCTTAGAGAGGATCTCATGTCAAATGTTGTTGAAGTGTTGCAGTTTCAAGTTCACCTGCCTCATCTAAAGCCTCTTCTTCTGGGGTGCTGCTATAGGCCACCAAGTGCGAACGGTCAGCATTTGGATAATATGTGTGCAATACTTGATAGTGTGTGTGTGATGTTAACCGAGGTCTATTCTCTGGGTGAACAGAACATTTACTGACTGCTTAGCAACTAGCTGTCATCTCAAGAGGAAGCGTCTAACTGTGATGAATACCTGTAATATGACCCAAATTATTACTCAACCAACTAGAGTGCATAGCAACAGTGTTGGATCTGTGACATTCACTTGTATTGATTATATTGTGGCAAAGGGGGCCGAGTGATAAATGGCAGATATGTGAGGGCAGAACTAATAAACGGGCTCTGTCCTCTCACTAAAATGTCCACCCTGACGAGAACTACAGATCACAAAATGGTCGATCGCCCAAAACTACAATCCCGAGAGGCAATGGAACACTCGGAAGGTGGGGCCGACCCACAGATAAGGGGTTAGGACAAACCAGGAAGAGAGAAAGGGGCTTGGGGATCTGTGAACCATAAGGAAAGAGACATTATAAATATTGGCTGGATTTACCGTGTATGACCTGAACTGTTTGGACTTACCTGTTGGCGTTTGGACCTGGACCTACCGAGAACCTGATGTGTGTACCGAACCCTGCTATGCTTGACCACGACGGAGAAACCAACATACAGGTACTGTCCTGTTCAAAATAACTCTCATTCTGGGGTGATTTTGGTGCACTCTCCTGCTAAATTTGTAACAAACTCACCTAACCTTGGTTTGTCACACGTGGTGGAGAATGCGGGCGCAGTGTGGGCTGAAGCGGATAAAGGGACTAACCATACCGCTGGTTAGGTAGGTAAAAAAGTGTTCAGTTAGCACTCCAAAGGGGAGTCAGGTTTTTTGTTTTTTTTGGGGCATTGTTTGTTTAGTACAGTTTGCTCAAGGAAAATGAGTATGGGGGGAGCCATACAGTCACTGTTACAAGCAGCGGCAGCCCAACAAGAGGCACGGGAAGCTCAAAAAGCCTATTTCGACCTGGAGTTGAAAGATGAACAGGATTACGAGATTCTGACTAGACTGGGAGTGACTGATACCATGAGGGCACATCGCTTCCACCAGTGGGCCTACAGACCTGGACAACCCCCCCAAACACAGATGTTCAACTTGATTCACCTGGCACGGAAATTGTTTGCGACCAGAGACCTGTTAATCCGCTGAGATCGTCGAGACCATCGTACTCGACCAGTTTCAGTGAGGCCTACCCAGAGAAGTTCAACGATGGGTTGGCCAGAACAAGATACTTTCCGCCGACAATCTCGTGGCACTGGTTGAACCGTATTGTACGGCAGGAACAGCTGAACAGGCATAGGAGGAAAAATTCCCATTCCCCAGGCCTGGGCGAACCAGCGGACAGGGTAAGACTGTTCCGTCATTGGGAAGGGGAAGAGAGCAGCGTGGGGCCATGAGGAGAGAATCAGACTGGGTGCAAGAGACTCCGGAAAAAGCCGTAAACCGGGACTGGGGGTTGAGGCCCCCCCCCAAAAAGCCTATTATCTGTTACAATTGTAATAGACCAGGACATATTGTGGCATACTGCCCTATTAAAGAAGAGCCAATGTAATTTAACCTCTGTGAAAAAGAAGAAAGAAGAAATTGATATGGTATGCATGTCCTGTGGTGACCACTGTACCCAAAAGACCAAGAAACAAACGTATGTGCATGGTGAAGGTTGAAGGGAAAGAGGTTGCAGCCCTGCTTGATTCCGGCAGTATGTTAACCTTGGTCGTTGCAAATCTAGTGCCAACTCATAAACTGGATAAAAGTCAGGATGTCAGTGTTACATGCATTCATGGGGATACCCGCCCATACCCCACAGCCTTAGTGAGCATATAAACGGAGGACGGGCTGCTGGATTATGATGTCGGCATGGTCCTGAAGATGCCGTATGATGTAATACTGCGTAGATACTTTCCTAACTTTGCGAGGTTAGGCAAGAAGAATGATATGTTTGAGCAATCAACACGCCTTACCAAGCAGGAAGTAGCATGTAGCCCTCAAACAAAGTGAAAAGAGGAGAAAATAGGACTCCCGGGGGCCAACCTCACAGGTGCAAGTCAGGGAGGATGAGGAAGAAGGGGCAGACCGCGTCAATAATGAGCAGCCCGGTACTAGTGGGGCCTGGGTCGATTGGGATCCAGAAGCCTCAGAGGGCGACTATCTAGAACCAACAGACCTGGCATGGTTCCTGACTAATTTCTGGGTTGGCCCAGACCCAGGATCAAACCGTGCAGCAAGCCAGAGCAGATGTGCAGGTCGTAGATGGTACCCCCATAAATGATAGGACAATGCCTAATAGTTCCCTCCACTTAATCATGAAAAAAAGTTTGGTGTAGAGAGCCTCAAAAATAGGGGTTGACGTGGTGGAACAGTTGTTGGTCCCTACCCGGTACCGGAGAACAGTACTGGACCTAGCTCATGGGCATATTCTGGGAGGACACCTTGGTATCGATAAAACCTGACACTGTAGTGTGAGGAGGTTTTACTGGCCAGAAATTCAGGCTGAGGTGGCTCGACATTGTGGAGAGTGCCCCAAGTGCCAGTTAACAGCTCCCCGACCAGCTGTTAGAAGCGCGTTAGTGCCACTTCCCATAATCAAAATGCCATTTGAGAGGATAGCAATGGATATAGTGGGCCCACTACCTAAATCCGCCAGAGGGCACCAATACATTCTGGTCGTCCTAGATTATGCCACTTGCTACCCAGAAGCCATTCCCCTTCGGACGATGGCTTCCAAAAATATCGCCATGGAATTAGTGATCATGTTCACCAGGGTAGGGATTACAAAGGAGATCCTTACTGACCAGGGGGCCCCCTTCATGTCCCGCCTTATGGCAGACCTTTGTAAGTTGTGGCAGGTGAAACAGTTGAGGACATCGGTTTAGCATCCTCAGACAGACGGGCTGGTTGAGAGATTCAACCACACCCTGAAGTCAATGCTCAGGAAGGTAATCGATAAGGATGGGAAAAACTGGGATTGCATGTTGCCATATCTGATGTTGAGCTGGTATATGGGAGGCACCCCCGGAGAATCTTAGACGGAAACCTTGGAGCACCAATCCACCCCTTATACTAGTGTTATAGAGCATGTCACAGCAATGCAAGACAGGATAGCCACAGTCACGCCCATCGCCAGAGAGCACGAGGCAAGCACAAGAGCACCAGCGGCACACTTATAACCTGCAGGCTATCCTGAGGGAATTTCAACTGGGAGATAAGGTGTTAGTTTACACTCTACTGTGGGGACCAGCACTACTAGCCACATGGAAAGGACCATATGAAGTGCTGGAGAGAATAGGAGAAGTTAATTATCGGATCCGACCGCCAGGTCGTCGGACCCCCGAACAGATCTATCACATTAACCTGTTAAAAGCATGGAGAGAGAGAGAGAGAAACACTAATTGTCAAGTACCCCACACCCACTCAGGAGGCAGCCGAAGTGCATGTTTCACCTACTCTGTCCACAGCACCAGTACAGGAAGTATAGACCCTGATACAGAAAAACAGAGATGTGTTTTCAGGGATACCAGGCCAAACTGAGGTTACGGCTCATGATATTGTTTCCCTACCAGGGAGAAAAGTGAGCATGAGGCCATATCGGGTACCCGGGACTCGACGAGCCGCGAATACAGCAGAGACTGAGAAAATGTTGGTAGATGGAGTAGTTGAAGAGTCACATAGTGAGTGGTTCAGGTCAATTGTGATGGTCTCCAAGCCTGATGGGTCCAAGCCTGATGCGGTTTTGTAATGATTTTCGGAAGGTAAATGAAGTCTCCAAGTTTGATGCCAACCCCATGCCTTGAGTATATGAATAGTTGTAGAAAATTGGTAAAGCTCAGTACATTATGACCCGGGACCCAGCCAAAGGTTACTGGCAAATTCCTCTGACCCCCAGAGCCAAAGAAAAGTCAGCATTTGCAGCCCCTAACGGTTTGTTTCAATACACTGTCATGCCATTCGGCTTACACGGGGCCCCAGCCACCTTTCAACGGCTAATGGACCAGGTCCTAAAACCACAGCGAGCTTACGCCATAGCCTATTTAAATGACGTGTGTTTCTACAGCCCAGATTGGGAATCCCACTTACCCCGGGTACAGGCAGTGCTAGACGCCCTTAGGAAGGCAGGGCTCATGGCGAACCCTGCCAAGTGTTACGTGGGGTTAGAGGAAACCGATTATCTAGGATACACCGCGGGAAGAGGGTTAATCAAACACCAACTTAAGAAGGTTGAGGCAATTAGAGGATGGCCGAAACCAGTAAATAAGAAGCAGGTTCAAGACTTCCTAGGGTTGACCGGTTACTACCGGAAGTTCATCCAAAGTTACAGCACAGTGGTCGCCCCACTCACCAACATGACTAGAGCCAGAGGGCCAAACATGGAAAAATGGGATGAAAAGGCCACCAAAGCATTTAGAACATTACAGGAGGCGGTTTTGGTGACGGTCTCCCCCTTAATTTGTGACAAACTCTCCTAACCTTGAAGATGTTTGTCACAATATCTTCACTAATGCTGCAGAGAATCACTCCATTGTAGCAATAACAAGGAAAGCCAAAGTGCCAAATGTTGGGCCTAAAGCAATTTATAAGAGATCATACAAAATGTTGTTTTCTCATGACTCTTTGGTTGAAGAATATGTGTGTTGGTCTGATGTGTATGAGGAGGTTAATCCAGATGCAGCATTGGTAGTATTTGTAAAATTATTCATGCCAATTGTTGAGAACTATGCACCTGTTAAGAAGTTAACTGAGAACTGTTCGAGCCCTCTGGATTGATGATGAATTAACAAATGGTATGGTTCAAAGAAATTATGCAAAAGAGGTGCCAACAAGTCAGGCTGTTCAGTTACATTTACATTTTAGTCATTTAGCAGACGCTCTTATCCAGAGCGACTTACAGTAGTGAATGCATACATTTCATACATTTTTTTCTGTACTGGTCCTCTGTGGGAATTGAACCCACAACCCTGGCATTGCAAACACCATGCTCTACCAACTGAGCCACACTGTACATTGAGGAATGTTGTGACTAAACTTAACAAAAAGAAGAAACGATTACCAAACCAAGAAATGACATATACATGTGAAGTGTTGGTCCCATGTTTCATGAGCTGAAATAAAAGATCCCAGAAATTTTCCACACGCACAAAAAGCTTATTTCTCTCAAATTCTGTGTACAAATTTCTTAACATCCCTGTTACTGAGCATTTCTCCTTTGCCAAGATAATCCCTCCACCTGACAGGTGTGGCATATTAAACAACATGATATTTACACAGGTGCACCTTGTGCTGGGGCCACTGTAAAATGTGCAGTTTTGTCACACAACACAATGCCATGGATGTCTCAAGTTGAAGGAGCTGTTGCCAGAGAATTTGAATGTTAATTTCTCTTACCATAAGCCACCTCCAATGTCGTTTTAGAGAATTTGGCAGTACGTCCAACCGGCCTCACAACCGCAGACCATGTGTAACCACGCCAGCCCAGGACCTCCACATCCGTTCTTCACCTGCGGTATGGTCTGAAACGAGCCACCCGGACAGCTGATGAAACTGGGTTTGCGTAACTGAAACATTTCTGCACAAACTGTCAGAAACAGTCTCAGGGAAACTCATCTGCATGCTCTTCATCCTCACCAGGGTCTTGACCTGACTGCAGTTCAGCATCGTAACCGACTTCAGTGGGAAAATGCTCACCTTTGATGGCCACTGGCATGCTAGAGAATTGTGCTCTTCAAGGATGAATCCCGGTTTCAACTATACCAGGCAGACAGCGTATGGCGTTATGTGGGCGAGCCGTTTGTTGATGTCAACGTTGTGAACAGTGCCATGTGGTGGTGGGGTTATGGTATGGGCAGGCATAAGCTACGGACAATGAACAGAATTGTATTTTATCGATTGCAATTTGAATGCACAGAGATACCGTGACGAGTTCCTGAGGCCCATTGTCGGGTCATTCATCCGCCGCCATCACCTCACGTTTCAGCATGATTATGCACGGCCCCATGTCGCTTGGGTCTGTACACAATTCCTGGAAGCTGAAAAAGTCCCAGTTCTTCCAAATCAAATCAAATGTATTTGTCACATACACATGGTTAGCAGGTGTTAATGCAAGTGTAGCGAAATGCTTGTGCTTCTAGTTCCGACCATGCAGTAATATCTAACAAGTAATCTACCAATTCCACAACAACTACCTTGTACACACAAGTGTAAAGGAATGAATACGAATACAGTATATACATATGAGATGAGTATTGTAGGGTATGAAAACATATAAAGCAGCATTGTTTAAGGTGGCCACCAATGTCCAGCAACTTCGCACAGTCGTTAAAGAGTGGGACAACATTCCACAGGCCAGAATCAACAACCTGATCAACTATGTGATGGAGATGTGTCGCGCTGCATGAGGCAAATGGTGGTCACACCAGATACTGACTAGTTTTCTGATCCACGCCCCCATCATTTTTAAGGTATCTTTGAAATTGTTGCACGTTGCGTTTTATATTTTTGTACAGTGTAAAACAATGGAAAAAGACTTGAGTAGCTTAAATTATATCATAGGCAGAAAAACCAATTCACTGCCATATTTCATTGAAGTTGATGGATCATTTATAACAAAACTTTTCAATATTGCGAATTTTCAATGACTATTTCACTAGTAAAGTGGAAAAACTCATGCTGTTTTGAATTTGTTCAAGGTCGTGCAGGAGAGGTGGAAAAACTATTGTTATCCATCACTAATGATAAACCACCAGGTATAGACAACCTCAATGGGAAACTATTGAGAATGGTAGCAGACTGTATTGCCACACCTATTTACTATATCTTTAACCAAAGCATAAAGGAGGTTGTGTCCACAGGCGTGGAAAGAAGATAAAGTAATTCCACTGCCTAAAAATAGTAAAGCACCCAATCAGTTTGTTGCCTACTTTTAGTAAACTGACTGAGAGAATTGGTTACAAGAAATGGATAATAACATGATAGTTGGAGCTCTATTGTTAGAGGATGTTATTGACCCAAAAAAAGAAATTCACTTGCTATGGCTTTACATCACCTGCCATCACATGGTTGGGGAGTTAGTTGTCCAATAGAACCCAGAGAGTGTTCTTCAATGGAAGCTTTTCTAACATCAGATATGTACAGTGCGGTGTCCCTCAGGGCAGTTGCCTTGGGCCATTAATCTTCTCTATTTTTACAAATTATTTGCTACTGGTCTTACACAAAGCTATAATGGCTATGTATGCGGATGATTCCACACTCTACATGTCAGCACCTAAAGCCAGTGAGCTCACTGAAATTCTAAATAAGGAGTTAGTCAGTACCAGAATGGGTGATTAATAATAAACTGGTCTTAAATACATCTAAAACTAAAAGCATTTTATTTGGTTCAAAACATTCTCTATGACCTAAACCTCAACTGTAGTTGTGTATAAAGCAGGGGCGAAAATCTGATATCAACTTTGGAAGGGACAATTACATGAAATTTTCTCAAGAGCAATTCCTGAGGGGGACACCAAAAGTAGTGCTGTAACACATAGCCTACATTGTAATATGGTAAATGTATATTGAGGAACCAAAGAAATAAGGTGTTTGCCGTACTCCTAACTACCGGTACCCAAAACGACACAACTAATCACAACAGCAATACCATTGCCTTTAACAAATCTTAGTTCAGTCACCAGTTTAAGTTGAGAGTGGTGGTATCCATGGCATTTTCCAATTATGTTCCTATTTTACAAGTAAAAAAAATTGAGAACCTTTCATAATGTTGCCAAACAAAGACTCAACAAACTTACCTGAGACTCCCTGTCTCTGCCAGTCTGTCCCTGCATATCTGTCCCCAACTCTGCTGTCTGTGTGCCATCTGTTGCCTGCTCTGCCTAATGACATCATTGTGAAACATTTCCATTAGAATTTCATTTCTTTCTTATGAACATTTTATCAACTAGTCTTTGAGATATTAGGCTACTAGGGTTCTTACTTCGTGTTTTGGTGTACTGAAAAATACTCTGATGTCCGTCTTTTATTTTTCTGCCATTTTTCTACCTGGCTGGCTGGCTACACACACACACAGTGTGTAGGTTATTTACAGTAGGAGATGGGCTTCTATCATCTTATCTTTTATCATTATATTTGGGCTTCGATATAAAAGGTAGCTAGCAAATGTGAAATGGATTAAAATGACAAGAGTTGACAGCTGTATGAGTTCACCATTTACACAACATATGCTGCAACCTTTTGTAATTTTAATAGTTTGTTTCATATTGGCTGGCTTCCAACAATAGCTGAATTTGCAAAGCTAGCGAGCACCAATTCCGTTTCAGTGGTGTTTGCTATAATCTTTGCTACCCGGGTTAAATAAAGGTGAAATAAAATAAATAAATAAAAGTTCCCTTGCGACAATTTAGCTTTTGTAACGAGACCATTAAATATATTTAAGACAATGGTAGAAGAGAGTGTAGTTCTGTTCAGTTTGGACTTCAGTTTATCGCTAACCTTATCACAGAGACTTTGAAGCACTAATTTACATCATCTGCATGCTGATCTTGGAATAAATTGACGATAGCAAAGATTCCATCTTTGACGAGGCCACATAAATGGAATAGGAACTAGCTAGCTTAATAGTTAATATTTGCGCGCTAGCTCTGCATATTCAGCTAGTGTGTGTGCGCGATTGACTGGATTAACCTCACTTCAGTTACGTTCATTGAGTGCCTTTCAGACAGTAGATACGACCCCTCTGTTACCTTGCCAACTAAGGAACTGGCAGTGGATCAAACCATTGTGAGGCAAAGGGTGGGGGGTCGCAATCTTTTGAAACTTAACGCGCTATTAAGTGTCTATAATCAGCACAATTGCTTTCATTGCGTATTATTAATATTATATAAATGACATAGTTATGTTTCAGTGATATATTGGGGGGGACAAATCATATTTTTCCCAGGATGGGGGGGTCGTGTCCCCCCCGTCCCCCCCAGGATTTCCGCCCCTGGTATAAAGGGTGTGACCATTGAACAAGTTGAGGAAGCTAAACTCCTAGGTATAACATTGGATGGTCAATTATCATGGTGAAGTCATATTGACAAAGTTGTTGTGAAGCTGGGTAGATGTATGTCATAAAATATGTTCTGTGTTTTGACACATCAACTGTAATAATTGTTCAGGCTCTGGTCTTGTCCTGTCTAATTTTGATTACTGTCCGTTAATACGGTCCACCTTGCGAACAAAACATTTTAGCGCCCCCCCTTGACATCGGAGAGAAATAGTTTTATTGTTAATTTCCTGCAATTCTACACATTGTGCCATGGGCCGTAGAGAAAATGTTGCATTTTTAAAGCAAGTTTGCTGCAGTTCGACACATTTTGACATTAGGTGGGGAGAAGTTTTAGCAATTTAAATACATTTCATGCAATTCTACTCATTTTGCCATGGTGCGGAGAGAAATCTTTGCAGTTTTAATATATTTGAGTGAGAGTGACCCCCCCAGTCAGTAATTCGACCATGATTACCACAAGTTTAGATAGTCAAGCCAGCTACTTTACCAAATTAAGAAATGTTAGATAATTGAGTGACTGTCAGTAACTGACACAGCAAAAATAATAATCTTAAAATGCATAACCAAATTTCGAAATTGCACCAATAATTTGAGACCCTGATGAAATCTGGGGGGGGGGGGGGCATTTCACCTGCTGCTAACATTGGGGGAAGGGGGTGCATGTCCCCCCATGGCTCCTACACCCTGTTTTCGTGGACAGATTTTGGGCAGAGTAAACCCTCTCACGTCTCCTCTTCCTTTCGGACGACATGCAACAGATCAGATCAACAGATTCATTCATTGCTATGATCATTGATCTTCTAAAGAAGCTATTCCTTTTACTTTCTTTCTGTGCCCCCAAATGTTTGGATATACTGGTAAAGTAACCAGGTTGTTAGCTAGCTAACTAACTAGCTAGGTAATGAGGTAACATGACTGAACAAAGTGTAAACAAATGCCATGAGTTGTTTTGGAACGACCTGCAACATGGTTTATTAACAGGACCTAAAAACAAAGGTTTTGGTCCACCCGCCACTGTGGCAGGTACAGTGCATTCGGAAAGTATTCAGACCCCTTCTTCCACATTTTGTGACATTACAGCCTTATTCTAAAATGTATTAAATAGTTTTTTCCCCCTCAATCTACACACAATACCCCATAATGACAAAGCAAAAACAGGTTTTGAAATCTTTGCAAATGTATTAAAAATAAAAACTGAAATAACACTTACATAAGTATTCAGAACCTTTACTCAGTACTTTGTTGAATCACCTTTGGCAGTGATTACAGCCTCGAGTCTTCTTGGGTATGACGCTGCAAGCTTGGCACACCTGTATTTGGGGAGTTTCTCCCATTCTTCTCTGCAGAGCCTCTCAAGCTCTGTCAGGTTGGATGGGGAGAGTCGCTGCACAGATATTTTCAGGTCTCTCCAGAGATGTTCGATCTGGGTTCAAGTCCGGCCTCTGGCTGGGACACTCAAGAACATTCAAAGACTTGTCCCGAAGCCACTCCTGCGTTGTCTTGGCTGTGTGCTTAGGGTCGTTCTCCTGTTGGAAGGTTAACCTTCGCCCCAGTCTGATGTCCTGAGCGCTTTGAAGTCCTGAGCGCTCAAGGATCTCTCTGTACTTTGCTACGTTCATCTTTCTCTCGATCCTGACTAGTCTCCCAGTCCCTGCCGCTGAAAAACATCCCCACAGCATGATGCTGCCACCACCATGCTTCACCGCAGGGATGGTGCCAGGTTTCCTCCAGACGTGACCTAATTGGTGTCCTCCAGACGTGGCCTAATTGGTGGAGTGTTGCAGAGATGGTTGTCCGTCTGGAAGGTTCTCCTATCTCCAAAGAGGAACTTTGGAGCTCTGTCAGAGTGACCATCGGGTTCTTGGTCACCTCCCTGACCAAGGCCTTTCTCCCCTGACTGCTCAGTTTGGCCAGGCGGCCAGCTCTAGGAAGAGTCTGAGTGGTTCCAAACTCAAGAATAATTTAGGCCATCGTGTTCTTGGGGACCTTCAATGCTGCAGACATTTTTTGGTACCCTTCTCCAGATGTGTGCCTCAACACAATCCTGTCTCGGAGCTCTACGGACAATTCCTTTCAACCTCATGTCTTGCACTGTCAACTGTGGGACTTGATATAGACAGCTGTGTCCCTTTCCAAATCATGTCCAATCAATTGAATTTACCACAGGTGGACTCCAATCAAGGATGGTCAATGGAAACAGAATGCACTTAAGCTCAATTTTGAGTCTCATAGCAAAGGGTCTGAATACTTCTTTTTTTATCATACATTTGCAAGAATTTTTCACTTTGTCATTATGGGGTATTGTGTATAGATTGAGAAAATATTTTTAATCTGAAAAAATTTAATTTTAGAATAAAGCTGTAATGTAACAAAATGTGGAAAAAGTCAAGGGCTCTGAATACTTTCCGAATGCACTTTAGATTAAAATCTACCAGCCACTCAGAATTCTTACCAGCCGATACACTGTCATAATAACACCCCCAAAAAGACCACCTGATAGATACAAATCATGATATCATATTCTGCCATGTAAGCCTACTTTGCAGTTGCCATTTAAATTGGAAAGTTTTATGGGAAAGCCTTTAGAAATGACTGTTTCGGCATCGCTAACGGGTACAAAGGCATTCCCATGCCGCTACATCTTCAGAAAGTTGCAAGAAATACAAATGACTGAATTCTTTAATATTCTTTACATGTAGGCTTTGGATTGAACCATTCTGTGCTCTCTTTTTTTCTCTACAGGCCCCTACTCATGACTCACACACACACAATCCCTCATGTGCACACACACATTCTTCTGGCACAGGGCAAACATGAAGCTCCCGAAGCCAGCAGTGTGCTGAGGGCGACATCAAACCTGAGAGCTTTTTAATTGCAGATCAGACCCATCCATATTTCATGATACCACTGTGCCTATTAGCTTTTGGCTCAGACTGATGAATATCTAACCCACAGGTGGCAGGGAGGGAGATTAAGGGAGATGGATGGAGAGAGACAGAGGGAGAGGAAAAAGTAGTGGGAGGAGAGCGAGAGAGAGAGGTGGGGGTTAATACAGAAAGAGAGAAGAACAGAGAGAGAGAACACTTAGCTTATTCCAAACAGAGGCAGCTAGAGCTGTGGCGATCATAACATTTTGTCAGCAGGTGATTGTCAAGCAAATAACTGCTGATCTCACGGTAATTGACCGTTAATTAACAAACACGTTTAGCATTTCCTGGCTTCCACGCATAGCCTACAAGCCACTGATGCAGACCTTTGGAACATCTACATTTTAAAAAGTATAATATATCCATTTTAATAGAGCCTACACCATCACAATAAATCTATTATTTATATTTTAGGTCTAAAGAAACATGATATGAAGAAAATCTAGTCTATTTCAAAAGAACAGAATAGCATACTCTGAGTTGTCCTTGTTAGGCCCTGATCTGGCTATGCCATATGGCTGTGGGCTACAATAGTTCATTTAGCAGACAAGATTTGCTTAGAATTCTGTGGCAGTATTTTACATTATTTCATAGTATGACGAATATAATTGAGCTGAATAAAATAAAGGATATTTTCTCCAAACGATTTCAGAGAGAGTGTTTACATGCAGCTATTCTGTGTTGAGCAGTTAACAAAGAAACTGGTCCTCCTATATGCTTCATTTAGAGTTATTTATGCAACTTTAGTTGTGATAGCCCAACATTTGTATGTTTCATTTTTAATACATTCTAAGGCTGCATGATGAGCTCTGCCTTGTTTCAGCCTGCACATACTTCATCAGTTCCTGCTTCACAATTTGACAAGCACTTGATAATATTCTCACCAGGCTTCGAATTTCATGGCGGCATCCTCCTTGTGTGGCTGTAATACCCCTAAAAAATCCATGCCTTTTGCGGCCAAAGTGGCCATTGTTCTGAATATAATAATTATAAATTCCCTTCTCCCGGCTGCCAATTGCCTTGCTCCGAAGCACCTCTCACTCACATAGCTCTCTCAGATATCTCAATTCTTATTAGCCACCAATACCCGCCAGGTGATCGGGTCCTTCTCACAAGCATCTCAGCTCCGAAGTAGGCTACAAGTGAAGACAGACACATCGGGGACGCAGCTGCTCGGTCCTTTTAATCGAATTCTGAACAGCAATGCGCTAGTCTATGTCAATCTATCCCCCCCATAGTACACTAGTTAACCTATTCTATTGGTCAACTTGTCCTTCTGTGAGAGAAATAAATATTCCAAACATAGTCTGGGACAGTTGTGGGATGCGATAGATCCCAAATCAATACCACCACTCGCATCAAAAATCTTTTAAAAGCAATGAGGCTGATGCATCAGATCGAAACGTTTCAGCTATTTTTACACATTAAAAGCGTAGCAATTCGCACACGCGTAAGTAAGCACAAATGTTTCAAAATGCAATCAATCAGTGAGAAAACACTGTTCTCAAAAGTGACTACAATTGTGATTATGCATGTAATGCTTTTATTATAAAGGTGCATTTTTATGGTGAAAATGATCTTTCCCAAACATGAACCTCATGCGTTGCCTGTGTATGCCAGTTAGGCTCTACACCAGTTGTAAAGCGGAATAATGTGCTTCATTTTAAGAAGTTATTTGGCCACTTTAGTTGTGATACAACCCTTAACAAAACATATAGGCCTATGGGCTAGGCTACATGAGGTGTGCGACTATGATTTTGAAAAAGTTGCCAAAAAAAGGCGTGCACTGTTTCTTGCCTTACTGCACGCTCTGGGAAACAATTTGGCTGTGTGCTCATTCCCCTTCCTCAACAAGCAACCCACCATGGAACACCCCTATCTGGAATTGTACCTCGGGTACGACAGACCTGTGTGATGAAGAGGAGGAAACTTGATAGTCTGTCCAGTGGAATCGGGATCAACAGGAAATTATAGTTATATGGGCATCATTCACAAGTGATTGCCTAATACATCATGCACAAGTGATAGGCTAATGTCACCCATCAGACTATGCTAATTTAATCTGATCTTTACATCTACTAGATAATATACACTATGTGTGAAATTAGTTTTGATTTAGATTGGACCACTGTCATGCACCTGTCTCAGAACATGTCATCTATGCACTTAAATAGAAAATGGAGGACGCTTTTCCCATGGTTCATTTTCATACCAGCCAGGTAGGCTATACTCTGACTGTAATGTGCTTAATATTAGGAAAGTTGATAAATAAATATAGTAGGCCTAGCCTATAGAAAGATGATGGGATCCTCTTTTTAAGAAGCCATCAAAACTCTGTTTTCTCACGCAATTACATAGCCTATAGATATGTTGCACAACATGAGCTCATGGCTTTTCAATTACATTTGCATTGATGAGTGATTAAAGGGGCAATAGAGTGCTGAGTACCAGGCAGTTAGCAAGTTAGGTAGGCTACTAACGACCATCAGCATCAAAGCTCGGAAAAGCCTAGTTAACGTGACTAAACAGTCACGTGGAAATTGACTGCAGTCATGACTCGCTTTCGCCGTTGTAGCGGTAATAAATGTCACTAACAGCCCTAGAGGCAACCCATTAACAGATTAATGTTCACTGATTATTTTTTTGCTCTCACCTGTTGCCAGGCAAATTAAACTCCTACATCACACTTCACGCTGCCTTTCTTCTCTCTAATACACACACACACACACACACACACACACACACACACACACACACACACACACACACACACACACACACACACACACACACACACACACACACACACACACACACACACACACACACACACACACACACACACACACACACTCCTAGCCTGTTCCCTGTGGCAGTAGGTGTCTCCATGGCTATATGTAACTAAGGGAAACCACTAAGATTCCTAACTATCAATACATTCCTCATCCCTGGAATGACTCTTTTTAATGGACGGGTCAACTACAGCTGACCTAGACTGAAGAGTAGCCAAGGGTAGGCAAGGGTAGAGGGAAAATAGTCACAGAGAGAAGAGGAGAGGCAGAACGAGGCGGGGCATAGAGAGGGTAAAGGGAGAAGAGGCAGAGAAAAAGGAGAGGCACAGAGGAGAGAAAGAAGGAAGAGAGCGAGAAATGCAAGGAGATAGGAATGGCAAAGACGACAGGCAGAAAGAAAATAACGAGATGAAAAGAGAGACAGGGGAAAAGAGAAAGATGACAGGCAGAGAGAGGCAGAGAAAAAGAAAGCCAGCTGAATCAATCAATCCACTCCTCTCCCCCGACAGCATGGCTGAGAGGAGTGAGTGCCTCATCTCAACAAGCTGAACTAATAATATCAGCTATTATTCTGACGCTATAACAGATGACTGTACACACACACGACCTAAAGACCAACCGAGTGTTTTGACTTAAAAAATTATTCAAATTAGACTGTTAATCTTTCTTGTAGCCTATGACAACCAAAGACAACCTATGAGCGTTGCGTAGGAGTGACGCCATCTGATGTAAGACAATGGCTTCTTACATTATATTCTTCTACTGTAGTTAGAACACAAATCTAATGACAGTCGGCACACTGAAGGCTTGACAACAGTTCTCTTAGCAGGTTGAATGAGAGATGTGACATTGTAGTTCCACTGAGCCACATGCTGTGGTCTCTCAAATCAATCATCAGCCTTCAGTCAGCACTCTAAAGAACATCTGTATATTCTAAAGAATCTCTACATTCCAATGAATATCTCTGTACATTCTAAATAATATTATGTTCTAAAACATACCCACTACCTACTTGTGCATTAGCTGCATTATCCACAGATAATGCACCTGTACATAGTCCATCTGTAAAAAGCCCATCCAACTACCTCATCCACTGTTATTTATTTTGCTCCTTTGCACCCCAGTATCTCTACTCGCACACTCATCTTCTACACATCTATCACTCCAGTGTGCACATCTATCACTCCTTAACCTGAATGCAAATCAATTTATAACATTTTTGACATGCGTTTTTCTGGATTTTTTTGTTGTTATTCTGTCTCTCACTGTTCAAATAAACCTACCATTAAAATTATAGACTGATCATTTCTTTGTCAGTGGACAAACGTACAAAATCAGCAGGGGATCAAATACTTTTTTCCCTCACTGTAGATGTCACGGCTGTTTGAATGATCGGACCAAAATGCAGCGTCTGTTTCATTCCACATATTTATTAAACTGTGAAACTTAATGCAATACAAAACATAAACTGAAGGACAAAAACAACAAACGCAGAAGGAACAAACACTACTCACAAAATATAATCACCCACAAAAAACAAGTGGGACAAACATCAACTTAAATATGACCTCCAATTAGAGACAACGACAACCGGCTGCCTCTAATTGGAGGTCATGCCAAACAAAAATGAACCTAGAAATACAAAACTAGAAACTGAACTTAGAAATACAACAAACAGACAAACACCCCCTGTCACGCCCTGACCAACTCAACCATAGAAAATAACAACTTACTATGGCCAGGACGTGACAGTATATACTTTTGAAACCATGGTTTCCTCCAGCAACTTCACAAGGTCCTTTGCTGTTGTTCTGGGATTGATTTGCACTTTTCGCACCAAAGTATGTTCATCTCTAGGAGACAGAACGCGCCTCCTTCCTGAGCGGTATGATAGCTGCGTGGTTCCATGGTCTTTATACTTGCGTACTGTAGTTTTTACAGATGAACGTGGTACCTTCAGGAGTTTGGAAATTGCTCCCAAGTATGAACCAGACTTGTGGAGGTTTGCAATTTTTTTTCTGAGGTCTTGGCTGATTTCTTTTGATTTTCCCATGATGTCAATCAAAGAGGCACTGAGATTGAAGGTAGTCCTTGAAATACATCCACAGGTACACCTCCAATTGACTCAAAGGAGGCTGAATGCCCATGCCCATCTGCTAGCCTGCTAGCCGCGGCCCGCTAGCTGTCTAGAGCATATTGGACTGTTAGCTGAAGAGGCCCATCGGACAAACTCTTTGGCCACTGTACATATTTTGCCAATTGGCCTGGACCCTTTTACCACACGGAGCCCTGCTGATCCATCACGACTGGTCTGCCGACGTAACAGCACGAGGGGGCTACAACAGACTTCTTCCATCACGACGTCTCTCTAAGGCCCTTCTGCTGGCCCCGGCCCTCTAGCTGTCTGACTCGCCGTGTCTCCAGCCCGCCGAGCTACTCACTGGGCCCCTATGATCACTTGGCTACGCATGCCTCTCCCTAATGTCAATATGCCTTATCCATTGCTGTTTTGGTTAGTGATTATTGCCTTATTTCACTGTAGAGCCTCTAGCCCTGCTCAATATGCCTTAGCTAACCCTTTAGTTCCACCTCCCACACATGCGGTGACGTCACCTGGTTTAAATGATGTTTCGAGAGACAATATCTCTCTCATCGTCACTCAATGCATATGTTTACCTCCACTGTATTCACATCCTACCATACCTTTGTCTGTACATTATGCCTTGAATCTATTCTACCGTGCCCAGAAACCTGCTCCTTTTACTCTCTGTTCCAAACGTACTAGACAACCAGTTCTTATAGCCTTTAACCGTACCCTTATCCTCCTTCTCCTCCGTTCCTCTGGTGATGTAGAGGTTAATCCAGGCCCTGCAGTGCCTAGCTCCACTCCCATTCCCCAGGCGCTCTCCTTTGTTGACATCTGTAACTGTAAAAGCTTTGGTTTCATGCATGTTAACATTAGAAGCCTCCTCCATACGTTTTTTTTTATTCACTGCTTTAGCACACTCTGCCAACCCGGATGTCCTAGCCATGTCTGAATCCTGGTTTAGGAAGACCACCAAAAACTCTGAAATGTACATTTTCCACTAAGATAGAACTGCTAAAGGGGGTGGAGTTGCAATCTACTGCAGAGAGAGCCTGCGGAGGTCTGTCTTACTATCCAGGTCTGTTCCCAAACAATTTGAGCTTCTACTTTTAAAAATCAAACTTTCCAGAAATAAGTCTCTCACCGTTGCCGCTTGCTATAGACCACCTTCTGCCCCCAGCTGTGCCCTGGACACCATATGTGAATTGATTGCCCCCCCCCATCTATCTTCAGAGCTCGTGCTGTTAGGTGATCTAAACTGGGACATGCTTAACACCCCGGCCATCCTACAATCTAAGCTTGATGCCCTCCATCTCACACAAATTATCAATGAACCTACTAGGTACAACCCCAAATCCGTAAACACGGGCACCCTCATAAATATCATCCTAACCAACCTGCCCTCCAAATACACCTCTGCTGTCTTCAAGCAGGATCTCAACGATCACTGCCTCATTGCCTGTGTCCGTAATGGGTCTGCGGTCAAACAACCACCCCTCATCACTGTCAAACTCTCCCTAAAACACTTCAGCGAGCAGGCCTTTCTAATCGACCAAGCCCGGTATCCTGGAAGGATATTGACCTCATTCCGTCTGTAGAGGATGCCTGGTTATTCTTTAAAAGTGCTTTCCTGACCATCTTAAATAAGCATTCCCCATTCACAAAATGTAGAACCAGGAACAAATATAGCCCTTGGGTCACTTCAAACCTGACTGCCCTTGACCAGCACAAAAACATCCTATGGCGTACTGCATTAGCATCAAATAGCCCCCGCGATATGCAACTTTTCAGGGAAGTTAGGAACCAATATACACAGGCAGTTAAGAAAGCAAACAGAAATTTGCATCCTGTAGCACAAACTCCAAAATGTTCTGGGACACTGTAAAGTCCATGGAGAATAAGAGCACCTCCTCCCAGCTGCCCACTGCTCTGAGGCTAGGAAACACTGTCACCACCAATAAATCCACGATAATTGAGAATTTCAAAAAGCATTTTTCTACAGCTGGCCATGCTTTCCACCTGGCTACCCCTACCCCGGTCAACAGCCCTGCACCCCCCACACAACTTACCCAAGCCCCCACCATTTCTCCTTCACCGAAATCCAGACAGCTGATGTTCTGAAAGAGCTGCAAAATCTGGACCCCTACAAATGAGCCGGGCTAGACAATCTGGACCCTCTCTTTCTAAAAGTATCCGACAAAATTGTTGTGACCCCTATTACTAGCCTGTTCAACCTCTTTCGTATCGTCTGAGATCCCCAAAGATTGGAAAGCTGCCGCGGTCATCCCCCTTTTCAAAGGGGGAGACACTCTAGACCCAAACTGCTACAGACCTATATCTATCCTACCCTGCCTTTCTAAGGTCTTCGAAAGCCAAGTTTACAAACAGATCACCGACCATTTCGAATCCCACCTTACCTTCTCCGCTATGCAATCTGGTTTCCGAGCTGGTCATGGGTGCACCTCAGCCACGCTCAAGATCCTAAACGATATCATAACCGCCATCGATAAGAGACAATACTGTGCAGCTGTATTCATTGATCTGGCCAAGGCTCTCGACTCTGTCAATCACCACATTCTTATCGGCAGACTCAACAGCCATGGTTTCTCAAATGACTGCCTCGCCTGGTTCACCAACTACTTCTCAAACAGAGTTCAGTGTGTGAAATCGGAGGGCCTGCTGTCCGGACCTCTGGCAGTCTCTATGGGGGTGCCACAGGGTTCAATCCTCGGGCCGACTCTTTTCTCTGTATATATCAATGACGTCGCTCTTGCTGCTGGTGATTCTCTGATCCACTTCTACGCAGACGACACTATTCTGTATACTTCTGGCCCTTCTTTGGACACTGTGTTAACTGCCCTCCAGACGAGCTTCAATGCCATACAACTCTCCTTCCGTGGCCTCCAACTGCAAGTAAAACTAAATGCATGCTCTTCAACCGATCGCTGCCCACACCTGCCCGCCCATCCAGCATCACTACTCTGGAGGGTTCTGACTTAGAATATGTGGACAATTACAAATACCTGGGTGTCTGGTTAGACTGCAAACTCTCCTTCTAGACTCACATTAAGCATCTCCAATCCAAAATTAAATCTAGAATCGGCTTCCTATTTCGCAACAAAGCATCCTTCACTCATGCTGCCAAACTTACCCTCGTCAAACTGACTATCCTACCGATCCTCGACTTCGGCGATGTCATTTACAAAATAGCCTCCAACACTCTACTCAGCAAATTGGATGCAGTATATCACAGTGCCATCCGTTTTGTCACCAAATCCCCATATACTACCCATCATTGCGACCTGTATGCTCTCGTTGGCTGGCCCTCGCTTCATATTCGTCGCCAAACCCACTGTCTCCAGGTCATCTATAAGTCTTTGCTAGGTAAATCCCCGCCTTATCTCAGCTCACTGGTCACCATAGCAGCACCCACCCGTAGAACATGCTCCAGCAGGTATATTTCAATGGCCAATTCCTACTTTGGCTGACTTACCTTCCATTTCTCTGCTGCCAATGACTGGAACAAACTTCTAAAAAAATCACTGAAGCTGGAGACTCATATCTCCCTCACTAACTTTAAGCACCAGCTGTCAGAGCAGCTCACAGATCACTGCACCTGTTAATAGCCCGTCCAACTACCTCATCCCTATAATGTTATTTATTTTATTTATTTTGCTCCTTTGCACCCCAGTATCTCTACTTGCACATTCATCTTCTGCACATCTATCACTCCGGTGTTTAATTGCTTTATTGTAATTATTTTGCCACTATGGCCTATTTATTGCCTTACCTCCCTTATCCTACCTCATTTGCACACACTGTATATAGACTTTTTCTATTGTATTATTGACTGTATGTTTTTTATTCCATGTGTAACTCTGTATTGTTGTTTGTCGCACTGCTTTGCTTTATCTTGGCCAGGTCGCAGTTGTAAATGAGAACTTGTTCTCAACTAGGCTACATGGTGAAATACATTATTATTATTTTTTTTTCATTGCCTATCAGAAGCTTCTAAAGTCATAACATAATTTTCTGGAATTTTCTAAGCTGTTTAAATGCACAGTCAACCTAGTGTATGTAAACGTCTGACCCACTGGAATTGTGATTAAGTGAAATATTCTGTCTGTAAACAATTGTTGGAAAAATTACTTGTCATGCACAAAGTAGATGTCCTAACTGACTTGCCGAAACTATAGTTTGTTAACAAGAAATTTGTGGAGTGGTTGAAAAACGAGTTTTAATGACTCCCACCTAAGTGTATGGAAACTTCCGACTTCAACTGTATATATTTTCTTATTGTATCAGGTATTTTTTCATGTTAAAATAAGGGTAATATATGTATCTATTTTGCGTAAATACACCAGGTGTATTCGTATATTTGAACTCATTAACATAAAGGGCTGGACCAGGGCTGCAACCACCAAACACTTGTCTCTGTCTACCCTACCTGTGTTGTCTAGACGCCCACATTAATTACTGTTGTCACATTCTCTTGCTTAATTCATAAAGTGTGTCAATAGCAGGATACCGTCAGATAAAAAAAAATCAACATGCTTAACTCTAGATTACATTTATCTAAACATACTTGATATTAGGCTGGGGCGATATACCGTATACCGGGGTATTTCGAAATACACATTTGTTTACATCCCTCTTAGTGAGCATTTCTCCTTTGTCAAGATAATCCATCCACCTGACAGGTGTGGCTTATCAAGAAGCTGATTAAACTCATTTAATTTGTAAACATTTCAACTGCACTAAATGATTACCATTTTCAATTGCCCAAACAATTAACACCCATCAAAAAAAGTTATCTTTCTTGTGATGTAATTGTCGAGATGGTGCGTTAAATCCCAGACGAAGCTTTAGTGTTCTTATAGATACAACGGAAAGACAATGTATTCCACTAAGCCCATTTCAGCCATTACCGGGGTGTGTTTGACAGAGCATTACAAACATTTCTGTGGACACAAATTGAACAGGAAAAAATTACGGGCACAAGCTAGAGAATGAAATAGTCGCAGCAATAAAATGAAAGCAATCAATCCAGTGAGATTTAACTGACAAATGGATTTTGCACCCCTCAAACACCCAAAATAGATGTCTGAAAAAGACAGATCCTCAGGTGGGTGGGGCATGCGCATTGCTACTGTTGCTAATGTTCTTCAGGGTTGGAGTGTGTCTTTGCCGAGCCTCTAGCTCTGTGAGGCAGGATCTGAGGCAGCTTGTAGGAAATGTAGCCGTCTGGGTCTGCTGTGTGTCTTCAGTCCAAATCCCTGTGTGAATCACTGAGTATTCCACCTGAACACCTCTCTGCACTGGGAGTGAGTCACGGGTTTTTGCCATTGATTCATCCCCCTCAGACCTGCTCTCTTATCTGTCTCTACTGGAGCGATCATGTGATGGTTGTCAGGCCGAGAGCTGTGCTCCTGTCGGTTCTGTCCATGTCTGTAATGAGAGGAGAACCCAAGGTCAGGGCCTAGGTGGGTGGGAGGGCAGACGGCTTGTTACCTGCCCTCTCCTACTGACCCTGTCTCTACTCTATTCATCTGCAACAGTCTAACAGTGTTTCTCCCGCCCAGCTCTAGATAGAGCACTTCATTCAACTCAACCCAAGGTTTGGTGATTAGTTGTCTAGTTAAATCATGTCCTGCTGGTGCTGGAATAGAAGATGTATGTAGCGTCTGATCAGCTGAGAGGCTGGGTGGATTTTCTGAGATTGATGTCAAAGCTACCAGCCCAGGTCCATGTGGACATCATCCAGCCAGCAGCAGCATATTGTTCAGGCAGGAAAAGTCATTGTTGCTCAGAGATCCACTCGTGTCCTGGAAGAGAGACAACGTCGCCCTCTGCTCTCTCACAAAGGATGCACGTGTTGCAAGTAATAATCAGTAGAAAATGTTCACATACAGACCAGGCAGCTGACTGTATAACTGCCTGCCTTATTTAGAATAATAGTGAATATATCAAAACTAATGAAATAGCACATATATCATGTAGTAACCAAAAAAAAGTGTTAAACAAATAAAAATATATTTGGGATTCTTCAAAGTAGCCACACTTTGCCTTGATGACAGCTTCGCACACTCTAAACATTCTCTCAACCAGCTTCACCTGGAATGCTTTTCCAACAGGCTTGAAGGAGTTCCCAATATGTGACTCACCACCTGGATTCCCTCTTATGTAGCAAAATATGAAATTGTGTTTTTTACATTGGATAAAAGTATAGACTCAGAGCTACAACATTGTATATCATACACTGCATTTGAGGAACAATGGGAAAGTAATTCTGCTTTGAAAGTTAATCAACTTGTAAACTCACTTTTGAGAAAATCGTCTTTGAATGTTTTGGTATCTAGTGAAGAACTCTTCGTCTACACCCATTCAGCATCGTTTACACCCTCTTAAGCTTTAACTCCACCCATCTCGTTTCGCTCTCGGAGCGTTCAGATCGCACACTAGATGCTCTGGCCAATGATTTGTTTACCTATGGATAACATGAAAACAACCTAACCAGCTCTGTTGGCAACAATTTCACTACGCTTTTTTGCAGACGTTTACTGGCACCGGCCATATATAACGGAGATCATCCGTTCACCTACGCTGCGTCTCACAAAGACACGGCGGTTGGAACCAAAAATCTCAAATTTGGACTCATCAGACCAAAGGACAGATTTCCACTGGTCTAATGTCCATTGCTCTTGTTTCTTGGTCCAAGCAAGTCTCTTCTTCTTATTGGTGTCCTTTTAGTAGTGTTTTTTTCCCAGCAATTCGGCCATGAAGGCCTGATTCACGCAGTCGCCTCTGAACAGTTGATGTTGAGATGTGTCTGTTACTTTTACTCTCTGAAGCATTTATTTGGCCTGCAATTTCTTAGGCTGGTAACTCTAATGAATTTATCCTCTGCAGCAGAGGTAACACTGGGTCTTCCTTTCCTGTGGTGGTTCTCATGAGAGCTTGTTTCATCATAGCGCTTGATGGTTTTTGCGACTGCACTTGAAGAAAGTTCTTGAAATTTTCCGAATTGACTGACCTTCATGTCTTAAAGTAATGATGGACTGTCGTTTCTCTTTGCTTATTTGAACTGTTCTTGCCATAATATGGACTTGGTCTTTTAACAAATAGGGCTATCTTCTGTATACCACCCCTACCTTGTCACAACACAACTGATTGGTTCAAGCGCATTAACACCTGTTAATTGAAATGCATTCCAGGTGACTACCTCATGAAGCTGGTTGAGAGAATGCCAAGAGTGTGCAAAGCTGTCAACAAGGCAAGAGGTGGCTACTTTGAAGAATCTCAAATATAAAACATATTTTGAATTGTTAACACTTTTTTTTGGTTACTACATGATTCCATACGTGTTATTTTATAGTTTTGATGTCTTCACTATCATTCTACAATGTAGAAAATAGTTTTTTTTTAAAATAAATAATTGAATGAATGAGTAGGTGTCCAAACTTTTGACTGGTACTGTAGTTTCACCCCTGACCAATTTCCTTTCAGGAGGGTTAAGAGAGAGAGAGAGAGAGAGAGAGAGCAGGAGGGCTGACAGTGAAAAAGAGAGAGAGAACATGGGGGTTGGCAGAGAATTAGAGGGAGAAGGAGAGAGCAGAAGGGATGAGGGAGAGAAATTAATGGCTTTCCAACAGTACAGTACAGCTGAGCCTATTCACTGCTTCTGTAGCGAAGCTTGTTTCTAAGCAACCACTTAATCAATACCTGCTGCATGCCAGAGTTGGGCACTACGCACAAAAAAAATAAAACACTTACACATGAAATTACATGAACCAACTACTACTGATATTCCGTGCATGGCTTCTGTAGGAATGACATCATTAAGAGACGCAATTAGCGCTCTGTGTGTGTGTGTGTGTGTGTGTCGATATATATGCACCTATGGATGTTCCCATTCTGTGTTCTTTCTGAGAATCATTGAACAGATCATTAAAATACATGTACGTGTGCGTGTAGTTGTACATGTGGGTGCATGTGCTGACACTATGTATGCACATGAGAAGGCGTTAAGTGTTACAGTAGGCTGTTTTAAAGTTGGGTAAATCTATTTGATGGGATGAAATGTTTAAATACAATAAAAAAATGGTGATAAAATCAAATCAGTGTGTTAGAGTAATCGTAATAACTCCGTACACGATAGAGCAAGGCAAAATCAAGAGAGTATAAAATAGGCTTTTGTTGACATTTCAGCTACAGTTTTTCAAGACAAGTTAAATGAAATAAGCCAAATGAGAAGTCTTGATTATAAATCTCTCCATTTCTCCATGACATGTCAAAGAGACTGCTTGAGCAGGACACCCAAATCTAATCTGATTAATCTCAAGAAGTTTCATTTCTTGAGTATTTATGATTCATCAACTCATGCACTATATTGCGTCAACTCAAATGAACCATACCGCCATGGTGTTTTACCAGTATTAGAGCAGGGCAGTTGACTGTTACCTGCAAATCTTTCAGTGAACACAGCCAGAGTCTTTCCCCCTACACTGTGCATGGTCATTGGATGGTCCCGGAGGGCTCGTACCGACGCTGCCTTCTCCTCAAATGCAGACAGGGTGATCAGGTCCTCATTCAGTGTGAATGACACCTGAGGGACACACCACAGACCCATGAATCAGCTAACATCCCAGTATGGGTGCAGGCTTTTGTTCCAACCAAACAGTAACACGTCTGATTCAACTAATAATATTCTATGAATCTATAAACATGACATCCAATAATTCAACTTATATCCAATAATACAGCTACTGTTTTCTAGAATACTTCCAAAAGTTGGAGGTATTAGAGGATGAGGAGCAGTGTATGGGTTTACAGTGACACCATGTGGCGACAAGTACCAGACTTACATCTGCTTTTCCTTGTTTCCTGTTGGACAAAATACAAAAAGGAAACTACAACATAGACTACACACATTTTCTCATTAGACAACTGACTCCTACATTTTTTTTTTAACAGAATTTAGGACATTGATAACTGACTAAACACCATGGTGATGGAAGTTCTGATGAACTCCACCAGAAACGTCCTTCACCGTGGAGTTGAGATTAGTCAGCTAAGACATTAAGGCCTATTTACATGCAACATCACCAACTACCCAATTGAGCATAATGTCCACTGCAGAATTCAACATTTCTATTTTTGGCATTGTTGGAGCCCTCTGAAAATACATCATGTTTTCTGTAAAGAACAAATGTGGAGTTGTAGCCAAAGGCCAGTTCTTACTTTCCAACCTCTCCTTTTCCTGGGGCGTTGGCGCACTGCTGGGCTAGGTACTGGAAACCTGATCAGGTAAAACAAAGTGAAAAAGAGACCGGAGCAGAGGGGTACTGTAGTTTAGCTAGCTAAATGCTAGGCTAGGTCCTCAAGAAAACTGACAAGTGTGACCAATATGTTTATGGATATGACTTATCGTTCAAATACATTTTAGGCAACAAACCTTTACTAGCCATATGCCGTGGTTTTGCTTAGCTCCAGTTAAATCAACCTCGGTTTTTTCAGACATAGCAGCAAATCCTTTGATTATGTTCTTTGCGTGCAGTTGATAACAGTGGGGTCACAGACAGTTGACGACCCGAGGGGGAAAAAAACGCAGAAATTTGATCAATGACTCTACTGCAGCGACATGAAGTTACCACCCATCCATGGTTGAGAGTAAAAAAGATATATGTATTTTTTATTATTAAACTTCAAATTGTTCAAACATATACGACACTTGAATAATACATTCAAAATGCATATTTTGTAAAGAACATAACCAAGCACACACACACACACACACACACACACACACACACATATATATATATATATATATATATATATATATATATATATATATATATACACACACACACAAACGTCAGAGGTTTTATACTGTACATTCAATTACACATATCATATCAGCTTGTATGTCTCAAAGGCAGCACTGCGTTTAAGGACATGTTTGTTTTTAACAAATCTTAATGATTGCACAAAAATATCAAGCTAACTTTTTTTTTAAATCAATAATAAGGGGGTAGTCTTCAAAAATCTACATTTGTGTACAAAGAATTTGTCTAAAACAATTATATTATTGACCAGGAAATTGAAATCGTTATCATCTTGTAATAAACCAAATTTTATGTCATTGTATGTCAACTTGTCAATATTAATATTCTTTGAAATGAATAAATCATGTAACTCCACCCAGAATGTGGTAATATGATTACAATAAAATATGTTCAGTAGTTTCAACGTCATTCCCACAAAATGTACAGTCATTACGCTTTACAGTGAATTTTGATCTTTAAAATTCATTTGATGGATAAATATAATTTAGAATTTTTAAATGATTCACTTTGGCCTTGGGCGGTATTGGGAAAGACAAATATTTTGTTCTTATTTTCTTCGTTACAGATACATAAAAAAATGGACAGATATAATTGATTTTTAATTGTTTTTGGAAATAACTTGTCTAACATGTTTATTGTTACACTTCTTATCCCACAAACAGCCATCTATGTACAAAGACAGTAGGCAAGGAGACACATCTGAACATAACATCCCTTTCACCAGCAGTACAAGACTTGAAGGAATAGCATTTATTACTGTACAGTATTGCTTAGGGCAACAAGGAAAGTCATGTGTTATCATAAAATCATTATAGCGGAGGATATTACCACTTTCATCTAAAAGAGCTGGAACAGACCAAATATTTTTGTTCATCCATTCTTCAAAGTATATGGTCTTGTTATGGTACAGAATACACCTATTATTCCACATTGGTGTGTTATGTGGAGTAAAGTTGTGTTTTATATGCCAATTTCTAATATAATAACACTTGTTGGCGAAATGCAGAAAGTTTCACAGGTAATTTGTTAATATTGAAGTTACATCTAAGCAAGAAATCTATTCCTCCAATATTTTTTTTAAAGAAAGTGGAGACACTGAACCACAGGCCATCCATATCACAGAGAAAAGACTGTAACCACATTAGTTTAACATACCATTCATACATTCAAAATCAATAACATTCAAGCTCCAATCCTTGTATGGTCTTAAAACATCACCCTTTCCTATGCAATGAAATGAATGGATGGTCATGTATGGCCGTAAGCTCAAATGTATCAATACCGTATAAAAATTGTGAAATTGGACAGCTTTGATGAATTACACGATTAATGTTGAATCGTGGAGAGATATAAAAACAAAGAGATTCACACACTCCATATGTATAACCTCCCAGTAATGTATTGGGTAAAAAAACACCAATGTTTCAGCGTCACTGTAACGCCTTCAGGGGAATGTCATGAATGCTTGAACCAGGTTATGTAGACAAACAGTGCAATTACTGCAACCAATGACAATAGTGAGGGGTATGTCGTAATTGCTAGGTTGATCAGAATGAATTGAGCGACACTGTTAAAAGACAATAGCCCACAGCATATTGAATATATTATGCCATTGTTATCATTGAGGTAATATGTACATGTAGGTAGAGTTATTAAAGTGACAATGCATAGATGATAACAACAGAGAGAAGCAGTGGTGTAAAAGGGGGGGGGGGGCAATGCAAATAGTCTGGGTGGCCATTTTATTCGATGTTCAGTAGTCTTATGGCCTGGGGGTAGAAGCTGTTTAGAATCCTCTTGGACCTAGACCTGGCGCTCAGGTACCGCTTGTCGTGTGGTAGCAGAGAGAACAGTCTATGACTAGGGTGACTGGAGTCAATTTTTAGGGCCTTCCTCTGACACAGCCTGGTATAGAGGTCCTGGATGGCAGGAAGCTTGGCCCCAGTGACGTACTGAGCCGTATGCACTACCCTCTGTAGTGCCTTGCGGTCGGAGGCCAAGCAGTTGCCATACCAGGCAGTGATGCAACCAGTCAGGATGCTCTCGATGGTGCAGCTGTAGAACCTTTTGAGGATCTGAGGACCCATCCCAAATCTTTTCAGTCTCCTGAGGGGGAATAGGTTTTTTCATGCCCGACTGTCTTGGTGTGCTTGGACCATGATAGTTTGTTGGTGATGTGGACACCAAGGATCTGAAGCTCTGCCTCGCAAAACTCTTTAAATTCTAAGTCTATTGTAGGAATATGGCTTTTAATTTAAAAAAAATAATAATTGCAGGTCGGAAGTTTACATACACATAGGTTGGAGTCATTAAAACTCGTTTTTCAACCTCTCCACAAATTTCTTGTTAACAAACTATCGTTTTGGCAAGTCGGTTAAGACATCTACTTTGTGCATAACACAAGTAATTTTTCCAACAATTGTTTACAAACAGATTATTACACTTGCAACTCACTGTATCACAATTCCAGTGGGTCAGAAGTTTACATACACTAAATTGACTGTGCCTTTAAACAGCTTGGAAAATTCCAGAAAATGATGTCATGACTTTAGAAGCTTCTGATAGGCTAATTGACATAATTTCAGTCAATTGGAGGTGTACCTGTGGATGTATTTCAAGGCCTACCTTCAAACTCAGTGCCTCTTTGCTTGACATCATGGGGAAATCAAAAGAAATCAGCCAAGACCTCAGAAAAAAAATTGGAGACCTCCACAAGTCTGGTTCATCCTTGGGAGCAATTTCCAAACGCCTGAAGATACCACGTTCATCTGTACAAACAATAGTACGCAAGTATAAACACCATGGGACCACGCAGCCATCATACCGCTCAGGAAGGAGATGCCTTCTATCTCCTAGAGATGAACGTACTTTGCTGCAAAAAGTGTAAATCAATCCCAGAACAACAGCAAAGGACCTTGTGAAGAGGAAGGAAACAGGTACAAAAGTATCTATATCCACAGTAAAACGAGTCCTATATCGACATAACCTGAAAGGCCACTCAGCAAGGAAGAAGCCACTGCTCCAAAACTGCCATAAAAAAGCCAGACTACGGTTTTCAACTGCACATGGGGACAAAGATCGTACTTTTTGGAGAAATGTCCTCTGGTCTGATGAAACAAAAATAGAACTGTTTGGCCATTATGACCATTGTTATGTTTGGAGGAAAAAGGAGGATGCTTGCAAGCCGAAGAACACCATCCTAAACATGAATCAAGGGGGTGGCAGCATCATGTTGTGGGGGTACTTTGCTGCAGGAGGGACTGGTGCACTTCACAAAATAGATGGCAACATGAGGAAAGAAAACCATGTGGATATATTGAAGGAACATCTCAAGACATCAGTCAGGAAGTTAAAGCTTGGTTGCAAATGGGTCTTCCAAATGAACAATGACCCCAAGCATACTTCCAAAGTTGTGTCAAAATGGCTTAAGGACAACAAAGTCAAGGTATTGGAGGTGCCATCTCAAAGCCCTGACCTCAATCCCATAGAACATTTTTGGGCAGAACTGAAAAAGTGTGTGCGAGCAAGGAGGCCTACAAACCTGTCTCAGTTACACCAGCTCTGTCAGGAGGAATGGGCCAAAATTCACCCAACTTATTGTGGGAAGCTTGTGGAAGGCTACCCGAAACATTTGACCAAAGTTAAACAATTTAAAGGCAGTGCTACCAAATACTAATTGAGTGTATGTAAAATTCTGAACCACTGGGAATGTGATGAAAGAAATAAAAGCTGAAATAAATCATTCTCTCTACTATTATTCTGACATTTCACATTCTTAAAATAAAGTGGTGATCCTAACTGACCTAAGACAGGGAATTTTTACTAGGATTAAATGTCAGGAATTGTTAAACTGAGTTGAAATGTATTTTGCTAAGGTGTATGTAAACTTCCGACTTCAACTGTATAAATATATATTATTTCTGTAGCAATCAACTTTGGTTCTGACCTTTTATATTAACATACTATGAATTTAAAGCGTTCCTTTCCTTTTCCCAAGTCTGCTAAAGTAAGTGTTTTCTTTTCTCCTATCCACTTTGCCTTTGATCTGTTGGCCTTCTTTATGTTAACATCATCCCATTTTGATTGTAAAATGTGTATCTTATTTTTGTCATCAACAGACAAATCTGACTTGTTACAAAGGATATTGATTTCGAGGGCATGACTGTCTTTTACACTGAAAAACCTTTTTAATAAAAGAAAATTCACATATCTTAAATTTGAGATATTCCCATTTACTTCTGTACGCACATAACTCTCATCCTTAAGAAAATCAGCGTTAAATGTCCAAAAACCCTTATTAAGAGATTTATGGATTGTAGGTTTTAAATCTAGAGATATGACACAATGATCAGTGAGAGGAGAAGCTGAAATGGAAGTGTTACAGACATAGGTGGCTAAATAAGTCAATAATAAATTCTTGATTTACTGGGACCATTGGGTTTGAACCATGAAAATTGCTTAATAGCTGGTTTCTGAACTATCCACACATCCATTACATGCATACAGAGTCACAAAAGTTGGAGATAAGACTATTATAATGCACATAATATCTGGGGGGATATCTATTAGTTGACTCATCTGGGGCCATGTTGAAATCACCCCCAACAATTATATTCTCTGTAGGATATAACCCTTTTAATTCTGAGATAAGATCTTTCAGCTTGTTAAGTGGGATTAAGTTTTGGTTGTTGTCATTATAGCCATACACATTCATCATAGTAAAAAAAGTCCCTTCAACATTCAGTAACACAGCTAACCAGTGACTATTTTCCATCAACTTTGTTGAATGAAATAATTGTATTTTATTTGTCAACATGTCACGCCAGGATAAGCCTACACGAAACACAGACCTTTATATATGAAGTACAGTAGTTCTAAAATCCAAAGACGCAAAAATGAATGGTGAAAAAACTATTGGAAGCATTACTGGGTTTTACCGCTAGGTTTTATGGGTATTACGATGTTTCCACTGTGCCAAACTATTGTGCAATTGTGAAAAGCTTTCATGGTGAATTTGGTCAATTTTATTTACTGAAATATATTTTAAAGAGCACACTAGCTCTTAGCGTATTGATAAAGTTGTAACTATATATGGACCAGGTATTTGATTACAGTAAATACAGAGTTTAATTCTAGATGGGATGAGTTCTGTTCACTCAATGATTTATTGACATTACTAATCTATCACTAAATAGAGCTTTTCCACATGACTAGATCAAGGGAACAACTTCATTCACAATTGGGGTGACTAGGCAGATACAGTATGTATGCTATTTATGTGGATAACCTGAACATTTTAAGTTCTCAAATATAAAAAATATTTGAGGTCAGACCACCAGGTCAAAACACTGTCCCCTGCTGCTCGTGTTGTTGACTAGACACATATCCTGTTTTCCTCAGCGATCTCACCACATTGTGACCCAGCGGCACCATGTCCTGGTCCACACAGCCCTCTGACTCCTAAACGACAGCTCTCAGAGCCTCTCAGCCTGACTACCGTTCATCACCTTCACATTTACCTCAGAACCTTTCACCACATCAGGGCACTTCACCCACAGACTTCCTTCAGCCTGGCAAGACTTATCTTCCTTATGGGAAAGTGTCGAAAGGCTATGAACAAGGACAGAGTTAGAGGCCAGCAGATCATGCGGTTACTGTACGGTAGTATCCACATAGGCACTCACTCAAGCTCGAGCACACACACATTACTGTAAGAACACACACGCATGCACAATCTCAATACACATGCTTTCAGGACCAGTCGGGTTGATGCATCAGAGAGTGATTAGCAGTATGGAGAATCCCTGGTGTACTCTAAGTTCCTATTCAGTAGATTCCCCACACACTTTTCTCAGGGCTCAGATTTCACTGTGACTGTGACTGTGTCACAGTGGTTTTTCCTTAAACCTGAGAGAAGTGTTGACAGGCCTCTTGCATAACGTCAGAAACAGCTGAAAGATCCTCTATCCCATTTTTCATCATGAGCTAAATGAACACTGCCATGGCTATGACATAGGGCTTTGATTCTCCCGTCAAGGTCAACATTATTTTGAGGTTTACATTTATGTAATTGTTTATTTCACTTGCTTTGGCAATGTAAAGACATGTTTCCCATGCCAATAAAGCCCCTGAATTGAATTGAGAGAAGTATGGATAGAAGGAGAAAGAACAAATAATTCACCACTATTGTTGCTTTGATCATAAACTCTGTCCTATCACTCACTGCCCAGCACCCAGTAGAAGGATGGATCATTCATGAACATTAGATTCAGTAAGCTAAGCAGTGTAACAGGACGATACAATACATCCCAGTCTCATAAATCTACGGAGAAGGGGTCAAATTGAATCATGCTATGGCCACTTAACTTACTGTTAAAAGGAGAGCAGTGTTGTTTTACACCACTAAATATTTGTTTAGCACGCTGTTTGGCACTGTTAACTGTAATAGTCTTGTTATTTTAAAAACTATCAGTCAGATATTGTTTATTTTTCATTGCTCCAATTCATTGACTGACATACTGTGGGCTGTGCGTGACAAGTCAGTGATATGTGAAATGTATAAGTGCTGCTCTGTTAGCTGTAAGAGATGTGTGTTTATGAAGTGGCACCATAGAGGAGCTTTAAACGGTTGTTTCATGTGTGTTCAACTTACCTCTGTTCATGGATCATCTAACAAAGATGTAATATCTCCCTGTCTCTGTCACTCAGATAAGCTCCTTCCTCCTCTGGGCTAGAGAGACAGGACCAACGGGCAAGAGTAGAGCAGTTGTCACACCCTGATCTGTTTCACATGTCTTGTGCTTGTCTCCACCCCCCACCAGGTGTCTCCCATTTTCCCCATTATCCCCTGTGTATTTATACCTGCGTTTTCTGTTTGTCCGTTGCCAGTTCGTCTTGTATTGTCAGGTCGTCCCAGCGTGTTTCCTGGTTTTCACGGCTTTCTAGTTTTTTGTTTCTAGCATTTCTGGTTCTGACTTTTCTCCCTGCCCTGACCCTGAGCCTGCCTGCCGTCCAGTACCTGTCGGACTCTGATCTGGTTACGAACCTCTGCCTGTCCTCGACCTGCCCTTTGCCTGCTCCCCGTGTTATAATAAATGATCTGAGAACTGAACCATCCGCCTCCTGTGTATGCATCTGGGTCATATCCTGAGTCGTGATAGCAGTATGTGTAAATGACTGGATATGTATATGCAGTGCCTTCAGAAAGTTCTCTCACACCCCTTGACTTTTTCCACATTTTGTTGTGTTACAGCCTGCATTTAAAATTCGTTATTTTTTGGTCACTGGCCTACACGCAATACCCCATAATGTCAAAGTGGAATTATGTTTTCAGCTATGTTTACAAATTAAAAATGAAAGTAAATAAGTATTCAACCCCTTTGTTATGGCAAGCCTAAATAAGTTCTGGAGTAAAAATGTGCCTAACAAGTCACATAAGTTGCATGGACTCACTCTGTGTGAAATAATAGTGTTAACGGAGGGAAGACAGTGATCATGTTCTTTGCCAGAGCCAGCTTGTTAGCACTGCATGAGTAACTGGAAAGAGTGAGAACACTGTAATTACCAAACCACTTCTGATGACCAATAATTGACATTAACCTCCAGACCAGGGGATGCCCAAGCTTTTGGACTCAGAAATGTAACTTCAGTAATCAGCTGCAGCCCACACTTTGGGCAGCCCTGCTCTAAACAAATCAAAACATTCTGGGCATGTAATGGCCAATCCAAAACTGAAAGTAAACATTAACAATGTGCTCAGTAAAATGACAATCCAATATCTCTTCTCTGATAGGATGGTGGAGCTGAATTGAGGAGGGATGGCTCATTAATAAACATCTTATTTCTTTTTATTTTATAATTCATTTTCTACCCCTAGTGAGTGTAGTATGTTAAATGTGACATGCATGACACCACTCCATTTGAACCTGTCCTCCACAATTGAACTACACCATTTAACTACACTTAACTTACAAGCCCTGCCTCTCCACGTGATCACAGACACTTATCTTCACAAGGATCTTCCTGGATGCAAGGGACAGTGTGCCGGAGTCTAATCTGCCAATATATTTGGGGCCTTCCTTTGAATCAGTGCCTTTGTAACATAGACGCAGGGAGTTGGGAAGCAAGTGCAGTTAGTGAGTTTAAACATGATTTTTGAAAGACTACCTCATCTCTGTACCCCACACATACATGAAAAAAATGACATTTTGACAATAAAATATAGCAACTATAGTCCAATTATTCAACCAAAATTCATGACAATCACTGGATTACGTTGCACATCAAAATATCTTGAATCATGGATTCCTGCTTGTACATGTTACATGAAACAACTTATTTCTTGAATACCAGTAGTCTATTTATTATACTTAATGGCCCAGTGTTTTACAGTGCCTTCAGAAATTTCTCACACCCCTTGACTTTTTCCACATTTTGTTGTGTTACAAATTATTTTCTTCTCAACGATCTACACAAAATACTCTTTAATGTCTGTAAGAAAAAATCTTATTATTTTTTTTTAAAGATGAATGAACAATAAAACCGTAATATATACAGTACCTTCAGAAAATATTCATACCCTTTGACTTATTCCACATTTCGCTGTGTTACAACCTGAATTCTACATGGTTTAAATCGATTTTTTTTCTCACCCATCTACACACAATGCAATTTTGTTTTTAGATAGATTTTTGCACATTTATCGATAATGAAATAAAGAAATATCTTGTTCACACAACTATTCACATCCCTGGGTCAATACTTTATAGAAGTGCTTTTTGCAGCGAGTACAGCTGTGTGTCTTTCTGGGTAAGTCTCTAAGAGCTTTGCACATCTGGATTGTACAATATTTGCTCATTTCTATACTCTTCAAGCTCAACCAAGTTTGTTGTTGATCGTTGCTAGACAACCATTTTCATGTCTAGTCATAGATTTTCAAGCCGACGCAATTCAAAACTGTAACTAGGCCACTCATTGAATGTTCCTGCCGTCTTTGTAAGCAACTCCAGTGTATATTTGGCCTTGAGTTTTAGGTTATTGTCCTGATGAAAGGTGAATTTGTCTCTCACTGTCTGTAGGAAAGAGAAACTGAACCAGGTTTTCCTGTAGGATTTTGCCTTTGCTTAGCTCTATTCCGTTTCTTTTTATCCTAAAAAAACTCACTAATCCTTGCTGATGACAAGCATATCCATAAAATGATGCAGCCACCACCATCCTTGAAAATATGAAGTGGAACTCAGTGATGTGTTGTATTGAATTTGCCCCAAATATATAGTGCATTCGGGAAAGTATTCAGAGCACTTGACTTTTTCCACATTTTGTTACGTTAAAGCCTTATTCTAAAGTCGATTAATAAAGAAATATCCTCATCAATCTACACACAATACCCCATAATGACAAAGTGAAAACAAGTTTTTAGAACTGTTTGCACATTTATAAAAACAAAAACAGAAATACCTTATTTACAGTGCAATCGGGAAAGTATTCTGACCCCTTGACTTTTTCCACATTTTGATACATTACAGCCTTATTCTAAAATCCAAATCAAATCACATTTTATGTGTCACTTGCGACGAGTACAACAGCTGTAGACCTTACAGTGAAATGCTTACTTACAAGCCCTTAACCAAGTTAAGAAAAAAAAAGTGTTAAGTAGAAAATAGAAAATAAAAGTAAAAAATAATTAAACAGCAGCAGTAAAATAACAAGCAGGACTATATACAGGGGGAACCGGTACAGAGTCAATGTGCAGGGGCACCGGTTAGTTGAGGTAATTGAGGTAATATGTACATGTAGGTATAGTTAAAGTGACTAAGCATAGATTATAAACAGAGAGTAGCAAAAGCGTAAAATGGGGTCTAGGTAGCCCTTTGATTAGCCGGGGGTAGAAGCTGTTAAGAAGCCTTTTGGACCTAGACTTGGCGCTCCGGTACCGCTTGCCATGCAGTAGCAAAGAGAACCGTCTATGACTAGGGTGGCTGGAGACTTTGACAATTTTTAGGGCCTTCCTCTGACACCGCCTGATATAGAGGTCCTGGAAGGCAGGAAGCTTGGCCCCAGTAATGTACTGGGCCATACGCACTACCCTCTGTAGTGCCTTGCGGTCGGAGGTCGAGCAGTTGCCATACCAGGCAGTGCTGCAACCAGTCAGGATGCTCTCGATGGTGCAGCTGTAGAACCTTTTGAGGATCTGTAACGATCGTCTGGAAGAGGGGACCAAGATGCAGCGTGGTAAGTGGTCATAATTATATTTAATGAAACACTTTAAAACAAACAAGAAAACGAAAGCCAACAGTTCTGCCAGGTGAACACACACAAGACAGAAAACAACTACCCACAAAACCCCAAAGGAAAACAGGCTGCCTAAGTATGACTCCCAATCAACAACAACGATGTACAACTGTCCCTGATTGAGAGCCATACCAGGCCAAAACAAAGAAATACAAAAACATAGAAAAAAGGACATAGAATGCCCACCCAAATCACACCCTGACCAAACCTAAATAGAGACATAAAAAGGCTCTCTCAGGTCAGGGCGTGACAGTACCCCCCCAAAGGTGCGGACTCCGGCAGCAAAACCTGAACCTATAGGGGAGGGTCTGGGTGGGCATTTCTCCGCGGTGGTGGCTCTGGAGCGGGACGCAGACCCAGCTCCACCACTGGCTCACCCCACTTTGGTGGCGCCTCTAGAGCGGGGTCCCTCGTTGCGGGCCCCGGACTGGAGGGCGACTCTGGCTGCGCCGGACTGGCTCTGGGCGCAGGCACAGGATTCACCAGGCTGGGGAGACATGCAGGAGGCCTGGCTCTGGGAGCAGGCACAGGACTCACCAGGCTAGGGAGACTTGCAGGAGGCCTGGCTCTAGGAGCAGGCACAGAACTCCCCAGGCTGGGGAGACATGCAGGAGGCCTGGCTCTGGGAGCAGGCACAGGACTCCCCAGGCTGGGGAGACATGCACAAGGCCTGGCTCTGGGCGCAGGCACAGGATCCACCAGGCTGGGGAGACATGCAGGAGGCCTGGCTCTGGGAGCAGGCACAGGACGCACCAGGCTGGGGAGACATGCAGGAGGCCTGGCTCTGGGAGCAGGCACAGGACTCAACAGGCTGGGGAGACCTACTGGAGGTCTGGTCCATGGAGGAGACACAGGATAGACCAGGCTGTGGGGGAGCACTGTAGGCTCCGGACTGTAGGCGCGTCTCTGCAGGCTCCGGGCTGTAGGCCGTCTCTGCAGGCTCCGGACTGTAGGCCGTCTCTGCAGGCTCCGGACTGTAGGCCGTCTCTGCAGGCTCCGGACTGTAGGCCCTCTCTGCAGGCTCCGGACTGTAGGCCCTCTCTGCAGGCTCCGGACTGTAGGCCCTCTCTGCAGGCTCCGGACTGTAAAACGTCGCCGGACGCTCTGGACGGGGAACTGTTGCCGGAAGCTCTGGACAGGAAACTGTCGCCGGAAGCTCTGGACGGGAAACTGTCGCCGGAAGCTCTGGACAGGGAACTGTCGCCGGAAGCTCTGGACGGGGAACTGTCGCCGGAGGCTCAGGACGGGGAACTGTTGCCGGAGGCTCAGGACGGGGAACTGTCGCCGGAGGTTCTCGACGGGGAATTGTCGCCGGAGGCTCTGGACTGGGAGTGCGCACTACAAGGCTAGTGCGAGGAGCAGGAACAGGACGTACTGGGCTGGGCAGGTGCACTGGAGAGAGAGTGCGAGAGGCAGGCACATGCTTACCACAAAAATCACGGGTAGTTGACTCAGGCCTCACCCCTGGTCCAGCCAAACTACCCGTGTGCCCCCTCTCAAAAAATGTTTTGGGGCTGCCTCTCGTTCTTCCCGGGTAGGCTCCGATATCTGTCGATCACCTGGCCCCAAGTCCAGTCTCTCCTCCCAATCCACTCCTGATGAGACCAGGTGTCCATCTCCTCCCGAGCACCTGCTTGATCCAGTTGTGGTGGGTAGTTCTGTAACAATTGTCTGGAAGAGGGGACCAAGATGCAGCGTGGTAAGTGGTCATAATTATATTCAATGAAACACTTTAAAACAAACAAGAAAACGAAAGCCAACAGTTCTGCCAGGTGAACACACACAAGACAGAAAACAACTACCCATAAAACCCCAAAGGAAAACAGGCTGCCTAAGTATGACTCCCAATCAACGACAACGATGTACAGCTGTCCCTGATTGAGAGCCATACCAGGCCAAAACAAAGAAATACAAAAACATAGAAAAAAGGACATAGAATGCCCACCCAAATCACACCCTGACCAAACCTAAATAGAGACATAAAAAGGCTCTCTCAGGTCAGGGCGTGACAGGATCTGAGGACCCATGCCAAATTCCTCCTGAGGAGGAATAAGCTTTGTCGTGCCCTCTTCGTGACTGTCTTAGTGTGTTTGGACAATGATAGTTTGTTGGTGATGTGAACACCAAGGAACTTGAAGCTCTCAACCTGTTCCACTACAGCCGCGTTGATGAGAATGGGGGCGTGCTCGGTCCTCCTTTTCCTGGAGTCCACAATCATCTCCTTTGTCTTGATCACATTGAGGGAGAGGTTGTTGTCCTGGCAGCACACGGTCAGGTCTCTGACCTCCTCCCTGTAGGCTGTTTCATCGTTGTCGGCGATCAGGCCTACCACTGTTGTGTCATCGGCAAACTTCATGATGGTGTTGGAGTCGTGCCTGGCTGTGCGGTCATGAGTGAACAGGGAGTACAGGAGGGGACTGGGCACTCACCCCTGATGGGCCCCTGTGTTGAGGATTAGTGTGGCAGATGTATTATGTATTACGTCAGGAAGTCCAGGATCCAGTTGCAGAGGGAGGTGTTTAGTCCCAGGGTCCTTAGCTTAGTGATGAGCTTTGCGGGCACTATGGTGTTGAACGCTGAGCTGTAGTCCAGGTGGGAAAGGGCAGTGTTGAGTGCAATAGAGATTGCATCACCTGTGGATCTGTTGGGGCGGTATGCAAATTGGAGTGGGTCTAGGGTTTTTTGGATAATGGTGTTGATGTGAGCCATGACCAGCCTTTCAAAGCACTTCAGGCCTACAGACGTGAGTGCTACGGGTCGGTAGTCATTTAGGCAGGTTACTTTAGTGTTCTTGGACACAGGGACTATGGAGGTCTGTTTGAAACATGTTGGTATTACAGTCTCAGTCAGGGACAGGTTGAAAATGTCAGTGAAGACACTTGCCAGTTGGTCAGCGCATGCTCGGAGCACACGTCCTGGTAATCCGTCTGGCCTTTTGAATGTTGACCTGTTTAAAGGTCTTACTCACATCGGCTATGGAGAGCGTGATCACACAGTTGTCCGGAACGGCTGGTGCTCTCATGCATGTTTCAGTGTTACCTGCCTCAGAGAGCATAGACGTAATCTAGCTCGTCCGGTAGGTGTGTGTCACTGGGCAGCTCGTGGCTGTGCTTCCCTTTGTAGTCTGTAATTGTTTGCAAGCCCTGCCACATTCGACGAGCGGTCGGAGCCGGTGTAGTACGATTCAATCTTTGTCCTGTGTTGACGTAGGAGGGCATAGCGGGATTTTTTACAGGCTTTCGGGTTAGAGTCCCATTCCTTGAAAGCGGCAGCTCTACCCTTTAGCTCAGTGAGGATGTTGCCTGTAATCCATGGCTACTGGTTGTGGTATGTACGTATGGTCACTGTGGGGACAACGACATCGATGCACTTATTGATGAAGCCAGTGACTGATGTGGTGTACTCCTCAATGCCATCAGAAGAATCCCGGAACATATTCCAGTCTGTGCTAGCAAAACAGTCTTGTAGTTTAGCATCTGCTTCATCTGACCACTTTCTTATTGACTGGGTCACTGGTGCTTCCTGCTTTAGTTTTTGCTTGTAAACAGGAATCAGGAGGATAGAATTATGGTCAGATTTGCCAATGGAGGGCGAGGGAGAGCTTTGTATGTGCCTCTGTGTGTGGAGTAAAGGTGGTCTAGAGTTTTTTTCCCTTCTGGTTGCACATTTAACATTCTGATAGAAATGAGGTAAAACTGATTTGAGTTTCCCTGCATTAAAGTCCCCTGGCCACTAGGAGCACCGCCTCTGGATGATCGTTTTCCTGTTTGCTTTTGGCCGTATACAGCTCATTGAGTGCGGTCTTAGTGCCAGTATCGGTCTGCGGTGGTATATAGACAACTACGAAAAATATAGATGTAAACTCTCTTGGTGAATAGTGTGGTCTACAGCTTATCATGAGATACTCTGCCTCAGGCGAGCAAAACCTCGAGACTTCCTTAGATTTCGTGCACCAGCTGTTGTTTACAAATATACATAGGCCATCTCCCCTTGTCTTACCAGAGGCTGCTATTCTATCCTGTCGAAAAAGCTTAAAACCCGGCAGCTGTATGTTAATCATGTCATCGTTCAGCCACGACTCTGTGAAACATAATATAATACAGTTCTTAATGTCCCGTTGGTAGGATATACTTGCTCATAGTTCGTCTATTTTATTATCGATTGATTGTAAGTTGGCTAATAGGACCGATGGAAATGTAGATTACCCTCCCGGCGACGGATCCTTACAAATCACCCAGACTGTCGTCCACGATACCTCCGTCTTTTCCCCTGCGAATGACGGGGATGAGGGCCTTGTCGGGTGTCTGGAGTAAATCCTTCTCATCTGACTCGTTGAAGAAGAAGAATTTCTCTAGTACGGGGTGAGTAATCGCTGCCCTGATATCAAGAAGCTATTTTTGGTCATAAGACACGGTGGCAGAAACATTATGTACAAAATAAGTTACAAATAACATGAAAAAACATACACAATAGCACAATTGGTTACGGGATCTCCTTCGGCGCCATTGTGTCTTCTAAAATGGATTCTAAAATACAAATCCTCATCAATCTACACACAATTGATTAAATGTTTTTTTTCCCCTCATAAATCTACACACAATAAATACCCCATAATGACAAAGCAAAAACAGATCTTTTTTTCTTTTTTGAAAATGTATTTAAAATAAAAACAGAAATACCTTATTTACGTAGGTATTCAAACACTTTGCTATGAGACTCAAAATTGAGCTCAGGTGCATCCTGTTTTCATTGATCATCCTTGAGATGTTTCTACAACTTGATTGGAGTCCACCTGTAGGTAAATTCAATTGATTGGACATGATTTGGAAAGGCCACACCTGTCTATATAAAGACAGTGCATGTCAGAGCAAAAACCAAGCCATGAGGTCAAAGGAATTGTCCGTAGAGCTCCGAGACAAGATTGTGTCGAGGCACAGATCTGGGGAAGGATACCAAAAAATGTCTCCAGCATTGATGGTTCACCGATCAGGCCTTTATGGTAGAGTGGCCAGACAGAAGCCACTCCTCAGTAAAAGGCACATGATAGCCCTCTTGGAATTTGCTAAAAGGCACCTGAAGGACTCTTAGACCATGAGGAACAAGATTCTCTGGTCTGATGAATCCAAGATTGAACTCTTTGGCCTGAATGCCAAGAGTCACGTCTGGAGGAAACCAGATACCACTCATCACCTGGCAAATACCATCTCTACAGAGAACTATGGTGGTGGCAGCATCATGCTGTGGGGATATTTTTCAGCTGCAGGGACTGGGAGACTAGTCAGGATCGAGGGAAAGATTAATGGAGAAAAGTGCAGAGAGATCCTTGATGAAAACATCCTCCAGAGTGCTCAGGACCTCAGACTGGGGCGAAGGTTAACCTTCCAACAGGACAATGACCCTAAGCACACAGCCAAGACAATGCAGAAGTGGCTTCGGGACAAGTCTCTGAATGTCCTTGAGTGGTCCAACCAGAGCCCGGATTTGAACCTGATCGAACATCTCTGGAGAGACCTGAAAATAGCTGTGCAGCGACACTCCCCATCCAACCTGACAGAACTTGAGCAGATCTGCAGAGAAGAATGGGAGAAACTCTCCAAATACAGGTGTGCCAAGCTTGTAGAGTCATACCCAAGAAGACTCTAGGCTGTAATCACTTCCAAAGGTGCTTCAACAAAGTACTGAGTAAAGGGTCTGAATACTTATGTAAATGTGACTTTTAATTTATTTATTTTTTATGAATTTGCAAACATTTCTATAAACCTGTTTTTGCTTTGTCATTATGGGGCATTTATTGTGTGTAGATTTATGAGGGGAAAAAAAACATTTAATCAATTTTAGAATAAAGCTGTAATGTAACAAAATGTGGAGAAAGTCAAGGGGTTTGAATACTTTCAAAATGCACTGTTAAGGCTTTACACTCAGTCATTTAGGTTTGTATTGTGGAGTAACTACAATGTTGTTGATCCATCCTGAGTTTTCTCCTATCACAGCCATTAAACTCTTTAACTGTTTCAAAATCACCATTGGCCTCAGGCTGAAATCCCTGAGCGGCTTTCTTCCTCTCCGAGAAACTAAGTTAGAAGAAAACGCCTGTATCTTTGTAGTGACTAGGTGTATCGATACATCATCCAAAGCGTAATTAATAACTTCACCATGCTCAAAGGGATATAATCCTTAGGAGTCTATTGACGCACCCGTGCATTAATCTTATTAACATAATACAAAAATCCCCATCAAAATCCTTCAGTTTAAACTAGAGATATCTTTGTCTCAATCCACTGCATCTACCTATGTCAGCCTTCCGCATCTGCAATGGAAAGTTTTTCAGAAAACGTCTGTAGCATCCGAACAGTTTGGCCTACATACTATACTGAACAAAAATATAAATGCAACATGCAACAATTTCAACGATTTTACTGAGTTACAGTTCATAAAGGGAAATCAGTCAAATGAAATAAATTCATTAGGCCCTAATCTATGGATTTCACATGACTGGTTGGGGCGCAGCCATGGGTGGGCCTGGGAGGGCATAGGCCCACCCACTTGGGAGCCAGGTCTACCCACTGGGGAGCCCAGTCAATCAGAATTCGTTTTCCCCCACAAAAGGGCTTTATTACAGACATAAATACTCCTCAGCTTCATTAGCTGTCTGGGTGGCTGGTCTCAGACGATCCCGCAGGTGATGAAGCTGGATGTGGACATCCTGCGGCTTGCGTGGTTACACGTGGTTTGCAGTTGTGAGGCCTGTTGGATGTACTGCCAAATTCTCAAAAATGACATTGTAGGCGGTTTATGGTAGAGAAAATAACATGGAATTATCTGGCAACAGTTCTTCTGGACATTTCTGTAATCAGCATGTCAATTGGATGCTCCATCAAAACTTGAGACGTCTGAGGCATTGTGCTGTGTAACAAAACTGAACATTTTAGAGTAGCCTTTTATTGTCCCCAGCGCAAGGTGCACCTGTGTAATGATCATGCTGTTTAATCAGCTTCTTTATATGCCACACCTGTCAGGTGGATGGATTTTCTTGGCAAAGGAGAAATGCTCACTAACAGGGATGTAAACAAATTTGTTTACAAAGAGTAATAAGATGTTTGTGCATATAGGACATTTCTGTGATCTTTTATTTCAGCTCATGAAACATGGGACCAACACTTTATATGATGCATTTACATTTTTGTTCACTATAATATGACCTGGGCCTCCCGAGTGGCGCAGCGATCTAAGGCACTGCTAAATGACTTAAGCGTCTGCTAAAGCGTCTGCTAAATGACTTAAATGTAAATGTAAAATCTCAGTAATTGAGATGTCACTACAGACCCGGGTTCGATCCTGGGATGTGTTGCAGCCGGCCGCAACCGGGAGAACAATGAGGAGGCACACAATTGGAACAGCGTCGTCCGGGTTAGGGGAGGGTTTGGCCGGATGGGATGTCCTTGACCCATCGCGCTTGCCAGTTGTATGGTGTTTCCTCCGACACATTGGTGCGGCTGGCTTTGCAGCGATGGGACAAGACTGTAACTACCAATTGGATATCACGAAAAATTGGGGAGAAAAAGTACAAAAGTTTAATATGACACGGGAGACTCTCATGAATACGATTGTATTCTCCATTTTGCTCCACGACCCCCACAACTCTCACGGGACTCGTCTGAAGGTAACCTGGTACCGGTTTAGAAATAATGAATGGAAGTATAGAGGTAGTTTTTGTGCCAACAAAAAAAGGGGTTAAATACAGTGACTTCAGAAAGTATTCACACCCCTTGACATTTTTCACATTTTGTTGTGTTACAGCCTGAATTTAAAATGGATTGAATTGAGATTTTCGTCACTGGCCTACACACAATACCCCATAATGTCAAAGTGGAATTGTGTTTTTCAAAATGTTTAGAAATGAATTTAAAATGAAAAGCTGAAATGTCTTGAGTCAATACGTATTCAACCCCTTTGTTATGGCAAGCTGAAATAAGTTAATGAGTAAAATTTGCTTAACAAGTCACATAATACAGTATGTTATGGGTATGCTTGTAATCGTTAAGGACTGGGGAGTTTTTCAGGACAAAAAATAAATGGAATGGAGCTAAGCACAGGTAAAATCCAAAAAGGAAAACCTGATTTAGTCTTCTTTCCACCAGACACTAGGAGATGAATTCACCGTTCAGCAGGACAATAACCTTAAACACAAGGTCAAATCTACACTGGAGTTGCTTACCAAGAAGACAGTGAATGTTCCTGAGTGGCCGAGTTACAATTTTTACTTAAATCTATGTCAAGATCTGAAAATGGTTGTCTAGCAATGATTATCAACCAATTTGACAGAGCTTGAAGAAGCTTGAAAAGAACAATGGGCAAATATTGTACAATCCAGGTGTGGAAAGCTCTTAGAGACTCATAGCAGTAATCGCTGCCAAAGGTGCTTACAAAGTATTGACTCAGGGGTGTGAATACTTATGTGAATTAGATCTTTCTTTCTTTTTCAATACATTTGCAAAATTTTCCAATTTTTTTTCTTCACATTGTCATTATGGGGTATTGTATGTAGATGGGTGAGAAAAATAATTATTTCATACATTTTCAATTCCTTATGATCTTTTTTTGGACTGTCTGTTTTTTCATTTATGAATGTGTTATTCAATGTGTTTCTATGGGCTATTGTAGTAAATATATATTTTTTTATACCTACATTGGTCCTAAAATTCCAAATCAAATAGCTGAATGATCCATGGTATGACCATGTCACGTCCTGACCATAGAGAGCTCGTATTTTTCTATGGTAGAGTAGGTCAGGGCGTGACTGGGGGGTTTTGTCTAGTTTATTTAGTTCTATGTTTGGTTCTAGTTTGTGTTTTCTATTTTTTTTGTCTAGTTAAAATTTTCTATGTTGTGTTCTAGGTTATTTTTTCTATGTTGGGTTTTTGTCTAGTTTACATTTTCTATGTTGTGTTCTAGGTTCTTTTTTCTAGGTTGGGGTTTTTGTATGATTCCCAATTAGAGACAGCTGGTCATCGTTGTCTCTAATTGGGGATCATATTTAAGTTGTTGTTTTTCCCACTAGTGTTTGTGGGAGATTATTTTGAGTTTATGCATGTTGCACCTCTTTGTCACGTTTTTTTGTTTATTGTCTGTCTTGCGTAGTTTCACATAGAAATAAAGATGTGGAACGATATGCACGCTGTGCCTTGGTGTCGTTCATACGACAACCGTGACAGACCATCTTTAAACAATTCCATACGTTAGCTTAGTAGAAACCCCCCTCCACACTACGAGGTTGGAATAATACTGTGTAATGATTTGATATTGAGATAAAGACCGATGCATTGGGCCTTTAAAGCACTATGAATTACTCATGATTTGGGTCTGACCAAATCATGGGCTGGTACCACCAAGTGTAAAAGTTGGTGATACCAGTGGAAAATGTTAGTCTGGAGCCTTGTAATAGTAATTAACACTCATGGAAGGTGTTGATTCAGGGGAACATATATGACAGGCACTAATTTGCAATATAGCCTAAGTCATTACCTTGATGTTGATAACGTATAAGGCTTAAGCAGACAGGCAGAGAACAAGAAGAAGTACATAGTGACAGCAGAGAATATGCTCAGACAGACAGCACAAAGGGGGAAGCACACAAACTGTCTAGAGCAGAGGAACAGTTATAGTGGTGAGCTGTATCTCCAGTGGTGTTTTTACATATTGTATTAGTTTTAAACATGAGCTAGATAAAAAAAAGTGGAGGTCCCTCTCACCAGTCACTTGTACAGAAATGGTTGAGAAACACTGTACAGCAATTTTATGTGTTAGCACTACTGCCTGTGTCTAAAGGCATATAGGGTCAGGGTGTATGTGTGGGGATGGGGTGTTTGTGTTTGGCTGGTGGCCCACCGGGGGTATGGGGGTGATATGAGTTGACGGAGCACACAGTGATATGGGATGGTGTAGATAAAATGCTGAATTTTTGTCCCAGTCCGCCCCTGTGCTATTCAACTAAAGAATTGATAAAGATACCAAATATTTTATTATATTCTGTAGCACTGTAGCAGTGGGGCTCTATATACAACACTAGCCAGGGCTATAGCCTACATGAGAAGAAAAAGTAATGAATGAATATGCGGGCCATAGGGTATTTAAAGTACTGAGTACAACAGACACATTTTCTGGTTGGCAGACTGTCCAACAAATAAGCCATTGGTTCCCATTCTCTCTCTCACACACACTCACACTCTCTCTCTCTCTCTCACACACACACACACACACACACACACACACACACACACACACACACACACACACACACACACACACACACACACACACACACACACACACACACACACACACACACACACACACACACACACAGGGGAGGTTGAGTGGACACAAGGTCCAGACAGAGGGACTGACACTCTAGCCCATATCACTGGGCATGGCCGCTCTTCTCCCGACCCTAAGCCCCTGTTGTTTCAAGAATTCCTCTTCTGTTCACCAGTCACCAGTATGCTGAACTGAACTACATCCACAACAGCCTCCCTAGTATCAAGAGCTGTGAAATGCAGTATAGCCTATTGGTTTGCCTTTGAACACATTGAGGTGTAATTTCTTGTGTCTAACAACGTGTTGACTGGCTGTCCTGTGAAGGTTAAAAACCTGGGTTCCAGAGGTGCCCAATTTACAGTAGACCTACTGTTGTGTTGCATGTTGAGTAATACATCACAGAGAGATCATACATGTACATCACAGGAACACCTTTGTCATTCCTATCAGAGAAATGAGTGTTTACAAAATGAAAGCCGTGCCAGGTGTATACATTGAGCATTATTGTTAGGGCAGGACAATAGTGCTCAGTGTTTTGTTGTGGATTGCCAATGTGATTTAAAGCTGCTGACTACACCAGACGCTTACATTGCACTCGCCTCTCACTGGCTCTCTCTCTCCCTCCGTCATTTGTATGGATGGACACAGTCTGTCTGCCTGCACGGTTTGGTCATAGCCTGCTGTTGCCTGCCTGCCTGCCAGTTACCCACAATGGGCACATGTTCTCTCTCGCTCTCTTTGTCTCTGTCTCGCTATCTCCCCCATATCGCATTTCTCTGATTCTCTCATTATTTAATTCACTCACTTAATCTTCCTCTCTCTTCTCTCCCCTCCAAACACATTCAGTATCTCTCTCTCTCGACAACTCTCTCATATGCTCCATAAAGCATCCCACAGTGTAACAATCCGAAAGGCCTTCTGGTGTTTTAATGAACTAGTTGGTGGCTGTGACTGAGCCAAGGAGTTAGGGATGGGAGGAGGTGAGAGGAAAGATAATAGGAGGAAAGGAGAGGGAATAGGAGGAGAGGAGAATGTCTTGACGAAACAATAGTCAGAGAAGTTGGCCAAACAAAGCACATCCAGATTGGATCAGACTATCTGCTGTTATTCACTAAGACATTCACAACAACAGGTGGGTCTGTTCTGATAAAGCAGAAAGCACCGGAACACAGGGAGGTTGAGACACACACACACACACGCATGCAGGCACAAATACACACACAACCAGAACACACTTCCTGGCAATGGGAGGGGTTGTTGACCTGGAGTACCAACACAATACACAACACACACACACACACACACACAATACCTCAGCCTGGTCTCATAGACTAGACGTAACATAGTAAATGTAAATCCGAGATGCTTAAATTAGTATATGTTACGTTTGGTTTCGTTACATAAGCTCCCGCTGGGCTCCTGTGTGGCGTAGCGGTCTAAGGCACTGCATCTCAGTGCAAGAGGTGTCACTACAGTCCCTGGTTCGAATCCAGGCTGTATCACATCCGGCCATGATTGGGAGTCCCATAGCGCGGTGCACAATTGGCCCAGCATTGGCCGGGGAAGGCTGTCATTGTAAATAAGAATTTATTCTTAACTGACTTGCCTAGTTAAATAAAGGTTACATTTAAAAAAGATATATATATAAAAAATAAGAGATGGTTACAGGTGTGAGTCTCATCACGGACAAATTTAGCATTTTAGCTAATTAGCAACTTTTCAATTACTTATTACTTTTTGCGACTTTGCAACTACTTGCGACTTTTGCAACTACATGTTAGCTAACCTTAACCCTTTTAGCTAACCCTTCCCCTAACCTTAACCCTTTAACCCAGGGGTGGGGAATTCCAGTCCTTGAGGGCCTAATTGGTGTCACAGTTTTGCCCCAGCCCCAGCTAACACACCTGACTCCAATAATCACCTAATCAGGATCTTCAGTTTAGAATGCAATTTGATTAATCAGCTGTGTTTGTGAGGGATGGAGAAAAAGTGTGACACCAATCAGGCCCCCGAGGACTGGAGTTGCCCACCTCTGCTTTAACCTATCTCCTAAACTTAACACTAACCTTAAACTTAACCCCTAGCATAGCTAACGTTAGCAATCTAGCTAGAATTCGTAACATATGATACATTTTCAAAATTTGTAACATATAGTATTTTTGCAAATTCATAACATATCATACGAATTGTAATTCGTAATATATTATACAAAATGGATGATGGACATCCACAAATTAATACATACCATGCGAAACTTAACATATCATACTAAATTGTATTTCACAGATGTACGTACAGAATAATACAAAATGCTCTGAGACCAGGTTGCAGCCCTGCATGTAGAATAATCCTCAATGCAGTGAACACATGTGTCTGGTAGCTCTGTTCTGTCTGCAGAATAGTCCAGTACCTCTCTGCATGACTTTTGTTTCACAGTAAAAACACAACTGATCTTGTTGTTTGTGTTGTTCAGACCAAAAACATTTCCTTTTGTTCTTTTGGTCAGACATTAAAGGGAAAACAGAAGTCTGTGGCCCTATGATAACTGCATAACTATACATGGCTGATGGAACACATATGTACTTTGAGTGATTGATCACCTCATGTTGATACTCTCGTCTTCTGTTCATGAAAATGTGATTGGCATGATGACACTGATAATAACACATTTCCCTATCCATCTCATAAGCCTATTTGAAATTATGTTAACCACATAGAATTTTATCCAGTAAAATTGCCCAAGGATAATGGGAATATTCTGTAAGAGTCATTTAGTCCCATCGTCTGTGTCCATCGGTATTTTGATGATCTATTCTAGGTCTTCTGAAGCTAGTTTTTGTGAGTTGCCTGCCTGTCTCTCCGCTGTTCTCCCCCACCCTCTTATCCCCAGACTGCTTTATGTCTGGCTAGTCTGGGCGTCAGTGAGCATGCGCGGTCGCCATGTTAGCAAGTTCTCTCCTCCCCCTTCGGTCTCGTCACACACCAACAGCTCGAGTCACAGTGCAAGAAGGCGGACTGGCTGTAGATAGCTCTTGGAACAGGGAGTGATACAGCAAACATTGGACTATAACAAAGACTTGTCTGAATGGATTAAACTGTTTTGTGAGACATTTCAGTGGATATATTATCCCAAGGATAACCATATATCGGTAAAGGATTGCTTGTTTAATTTTTTGGGGCTTCTGAGAAATTAAATAATGCGACTCTCCACAGTGTGTGGATAGTGATGGAGCGAGCTAACGTTACACTTCTATCTCAGCTCTCGCTTTAGATGTGTACTACATACTCTCTTTGTGTTATTATAGCAATTTATTTTAGATAGCTACCTATTGAGATAAGATATTAAACGACGAAATGCTGGCTTGTGTGTGAGAACATACGCGTATGTGACTGGATAACAAGCCCATCAGCTGACGTTAGCCCAGCTAACTAGCTTGTTAGCATTTTGGCTCGCCAATCGACTGTCAAACGCGAGCATTCTCCGTCACGAGAGGGGACGTTTATATACCCATAAAAGCTAAATAATCGAACCTTGTCTTTAAGACGGATTTATTTATTGTCAGTTGATATTATATTGTTAAATATCAGTCTTTTGACCTAATCTTTGTCAAAACGGCGGCCCCAAAACATTGTAACGTTAGACGAGACTATCAGAGGCTAGCCGCTACCCCCTGGAATCTTTCAAAATGCACCATCCTGATTCTGCAGGAGACTCTGGCAGCGTCAGAAAGATGGCGCACCCGGCGAATTTTCCTAGAAGGGGTAGTAACATTAACACTGGTGCCGGGAGTGGCCCCATGTCAACACCAGCTAGTTCGGCTGTTAGCAACAGCCACGTCCCCGCTGAAGACTACCAATCCCCCCTCCTGATGCAGTCTCAACCCCTTGTTGGATCATCCTCCCCTGGGCCTCAGCACCCTCCCCACAGCCTGAATCTGCACTCCCAGCCACAGCCCCAGGCTCTGTCCTCTGGGTCACAGGTGAAGAAGAAAAGCGGCTTCCAGATCACTAGCGTGACCCCAGCCCAGATCTCTGTGAGCACCAACAACAGCATAGCAGAAGACACAGAGAGCTATGATGATCTGGATGAGTCTCATACGGAGGATCTTTCCTCTTCAGAGATCCTGGATGTCTCCCTCTCTAAGGCCAACGACATGGCTGGGGGTGAGAGGAGTTCCTCGGAGGAGACACTGAATAACTTCCATGAGGCGGTCACACCCGGGGCAGTCTCCCCCAACCAGCCCCCCCACTCCTTAATCCAGGGACCCCAGCACGGAGGGATGGTTAACGGGAATGTGCACCACCATCATCATCACCACTACCACCATCAGCAGGGGCAACATAATCATCCTCACCAGGCCCTGGCTCAGCCTCCTTCCTCAGCCCCCCACTCAACCCCCACGTCTGGAGGAGCTGGTGGTGGCCCAAAGATGCCTTCTGCCATGGGGGTCCTTCTGGAGAATGTTTCAGTGGGTTGTGCCAGTGTTGCTGCTCAGCCTGTAGCAGTTGTCCCTCTCCCTGGAATGCATGGCTCTACTGCTGGTGCTACCATTAGCATAGCTAATCCCCTGACCAGCAATATTAGTATTGTGGATATGTACATCTCTTCCAATGTGCCTGTGATGGGGGGGGTTAGCACCAGCGCTAGCAGCAGCAGTGGTGGTGGCTTCCCCCCCAGTGTGATGAGTAGCAGTGGTGGGGTTGGAGGTTTGATGGGGAGTAACTTTGGCAACACCAACTCCAATATCAATTTGATACAAAATCAAAGCTCTGGAACTGTGAACTCGAGCATCACTATGAATTCTGCTGCTGCCACTGCCTCTGTGGTGTTGGGGCCCTCCAGTGGCACCCAGGGTGGAGGAGCTGCCATGCCCCAGCCAGGGAAGAAGAGCTCTGGCATGGCTTCAGCCTCAGTCCCCTCCTCCCAGCCAGCCCCAACACCAGCTCCTGCCACCACCAGCTCCCGTTTCAGAGTGGTCAAGCTTGACTCCAGCTCGGAGCCTTTTAAAAAGGGCAGATGGACATGTACTGAGTACTATGACAAGGAGACCCCAGGTTCAGCCCCTGCCCTCTCGTTCTCTGAGGTTTCTCTTCCTAGTGGACGGGGTGTGGAGAGCATGCGACCGTGCGGGCCTGAGATTGTGACAGGGGGGTCGGAGAGAGAGGGCATCAGTGGGAGTTCAGTGAACAGCACAGTCAGCACACTGAGTCACTACACAGATAACGTTGGCAGTGGAGAGGCCGGAGCCCCCCCATTACTCCAGCCCCAGTCTCACTATCAGGACTACTCCAACCCCCCTAAGGCCTTCCAGACCTCCCACCCCAGCCTCCCCATGGGGGTGTCCCAGCCTCACCTGCTGACCACTGTGGCTCCCTCAGTCCCCGCCAGTGCTCATCAGCCTGCCACCATCAACATGGCTGGCCTCAAGACCACCCTAGGCCACCCTACCACTCCCATGCCCCAACAGCCGCTCACCTACGCCCAGGCAGCCTCTATCCCAGCCCCAGCCTCAGCTCAGGGACTAGTGGGGGTGCATCAGCAGCAGATGAGCTATGCTCTTCCCCAGCAGCCTTCTGTCCCTTCCCATGCAGCCCCAGTGCACAGGCTTAGCCAGGTTGGAGGTATGCATCCAGACTACCCTCACCCCCAGGCAGGCCTACCCCAACCTGCTCTCCCACAGGCCCTGCCTGGACCTGGGCAGATGGGAGTCCCGCAGCAGCAGGTGGTTGGCTCCATGCTCCAACCCCAGGGTCTTCTCCAACAGCAGCCCCAGCAGACCTCTCTCCAGGCCTCTGCGGCAGGAACGGGGCTAATGCCTCAGATGGGCCCAGGAGTGCCCGGGTTTGGGCAGCAGCCACAAGGACACCCTCTCCCCCTGGACCATCAACAACAGCAGCAGTCACTCCCAGGCCAAGCCCAAGGACTTGCCACCCAGCTGCCAGTCCCCCCAAACCAGGGCTGCCTAGCCTCCATTGTGCCTCATTCTAACCCCCAGAACGACCCCCAGCCCCAGAACAGCAGTGGACTGGCCCAATCTCACCCCCAGTCCCAGCCACCCAGGGTCAGCATGCCCCAGGCTGTGGCTGCCCAGGCCAGCGCCCTGTATGCCAGCCTGCCCTCCTTCACCACCACCCAGCTGGAGGATGCCCAGCGCCTGCTCTTCCAGCACCAGTCTGCCTTCCTGGCACAGGCCCTGCCCAAGCTGGCTGGGGAGGGTGGCTCTGAGATAGGCACAGGGCTGGGGACTGAAAGTAACCCTGCCGCCACCGTGGTCAGTGCCTTAACCGCCTCTGCCGGACTCTTCAAAGCTGTGGACGGAGACGATGATGGGTGAGTCCCAAATCTAAGCCTTTAATATAGGTTTTTGATCAATTGATTGCTTGATTTGATTTGGGGTATAGAACAATATTTCTTAAACATATCCACTAATCCACTACAGTAGTAGGCCTGCTGATACAGACAATATAACTAAAGAGATGGTCCCATGTTTTCTCATTTATCCGCAGCAAACAGTTTATTCCCTAATGTTGTTTCTGATGTGCTGAATGGCATTCAGACCATAAAATGTTTAGTCAGTGTTGGCCTTAAAATACAGTGTTCTGAACATGACGTTGCATTCTAGCCTTGTAGCAGTGAGTGCACTTTTTAGGGAGGAATCGGGGGAACCAGGGTACAACCAATTATTTATATATACACTAGATGACTGATCGGGGGCGCTGTGTTGAAGCCACGTGCCTCCATCTTGGCACTCCCCCAGCTTTTGTTAAAAAAAAAAATAATAATATTTTGCTAGACAGAAATGCAATTGTCTACTTTAGTTTTTTCCACATGTATACTATTACAGACACCTTAATGCATGCTATTACAGCCTTATTATAAAATTGATTACATTTATGAAATAAAAATGATATTACATTTACATAAGTATTCAGAGCCTTTACTCAATACTTTGAAGCACCTTTGGCAGCGATTACAGCCTCGACTTCTTGGGTATGACGCTACAAGCTTGGCACACCTGTATTTGGGGAGTTTCTCCCATTCCTCTCTGCAGCTCTTCTCAAGCTCTGTCAGGTTGGATGGGGAGAGTCGCTGCACAGCTATTTTCAGGTCTCTGGCTGGGCCATTCAAGGACATTGAGACTTGTCCCGAAGCCCCTCCTGTGTTGTCTTGGCAGTGTGCTTAGGGTTGTTGTCCTGTTGGAAGGTTAACCTTTGCCCCAGTCTGAGGTCCTGAGTGCTCTGGAGCAGGTTTTCATCAAGGATCTCTCTGTACATTGCGCTGCTCATCTTTCCCTCAATCCTGACTAGTCTCCCAGTCCCTGCCGCTGAAAAACATCCCCACAGCATGATACTGCCACCACAATGCTTCCATGTAGGGAAGGTGCCAGATTTCCTCCAGACGTGATGCTTGGCATTGTCTTGGTTTCATCAGTCCAGAGAATCTTGTCCTGTAGGTGCTTTTTGGCAAACTCCAAGCGGGCTGTCATGTGCCTTTTTACTGAGAAATGGCTTCCGTCTGGCCGGTCTACCATAACGGCCTGAATGGTGGACTGCAGAGATTGTTGTCCTTCTGGAAGGTTCTCCCATCTCCGCAGAAGAACTCTGGAGCTCTGTCAGTGACCATCAGGTTCTTGGTCACCTCCCTGACCAAGGCCCTTCTCCCTATGATTGCTCAGTTTGGCCAGGCGGCCAGCTATAGGAAGAGTCTTGGTGGTTCCAAACTAATTCCATTTAAGATCGATGGAGGCCACTGTGTTCTTGAGGACCTTCAATACTGTAGACATTTTTTGGTACCTATCCCCAGATCCGTGCCTGGACACAATCCTGTCTTGGAGCTCTACGGACAATTCCTTTCGACCTCATGCCTTGGTTTTTACTCTGACATGCACTGTCAACTGTGGGACCTTATATAGACAGGTATGTGCCTTTCCAAATAATGTCCAATCAATTGAATTTACCACAGGTGGACTCCAGTCAAGTTGTAGAAAAATCTCAAGGATGATCGATGGAAACAGGATGCACCTGAGCTCAATTTTGAGTCTCAGCAAAGGGTCTGAATACTTATGTAAAGTTATTTGTTTTTTATTTTTAATTAAGGTGCCAAATTTTCTAAACATGTTTTCGCTTTGTCATTATGGGGTATTGTGTGTAGTTTGATGAGAGGGAAAAAAATGTTTTTAGTACATTTTAGAATAAGGCTGTAACGTAACAAAGTGGAAAAAGTCAAGGGGTCTGAATACTCTCTGAATGCACTGTACATCATTGGGTACTTCCTAGTGGAATGGTGCAACCTGCTGAGTGTCTGTGGTTGCTAGGATGTGTGCTGTGGTGGTTGAGCTAGTCTGGTTTGGATTGGGGGAATCCAGGTCGCCACGGCAGCACCGTGTGTGGGTGAATGGGATGCCAGACTGCGTGTGAGATGGTAGACAAAACAGTGTGAGACAGCACCTACTGTCTGAGAGAGCTCTATGCTAATCTGCCCCTCCTCCACCTTAGACACTAGACAGTGCAATGCTCAGCTGGAGGTGACATTTTGACTACTTCAGACTGCAGTGACTGCATTTAGTGTATGTATATACACACACATGCGCACACACACACACACTCATAGTGCCCCAGTCGTGTCAGCTTTTGACAGACGTCACAGACAGATCCATCCTGCTGCACAGACCACTTTCTGCTACCACAATATTGTTTTCACCCTTTCCAATCAGTGCAGATGAGAGGAAACAAGGAGAGGCTGGATTGCCATACACACTCAGCACTTTGATGTCTTACTGCAGGGAAAAGGTGGTTTAGGGTCCATGAACATTTAATGATCTGATAGAAGCCATTTAATGATCTGATAGAGGTAGGATAATGCAGGTGGATGTAATACTGGAGGGAAACTTGCTACTTATGTTAAATAATGTAATGTTAACTTATTGATTTGAATGTAAAGCTTTGCACACTAGCAGCTTTTAGGTTACCAACTTAAACTTTTTTTTACTTTTGTCTAGAACCGGAGTTTAGGTAATGGTTCTGGAATATGGTACCTCTGTGTGATCAGTTTAGAGCACGCCAACTTTGTAGAGAAGTGTAGTGAACCAGGGTTTTGGACCAACAATAACTTTGTCTTAATCGTTTTGAGTATTCTACAGCCAGCTAGACGTGGTCATGTGGAGGTCTTTGCTACTGTTAGAAACCCCTGGGCTGCGGCTCACCTCCCCAGCCGTAGCTATATTGGACCTGAGGGATGGCTACTGCTGTCACATGATGGTGTACTCTGAGGAATGTGTAATCTAGGAGGATAATGTGGATTATAGTCTTTAATAAACGCAGCATTTGAGCTCGCAGCCCAAAGCCCTTTTCACAAATGAGCAGATTGTCTTGGTGAATTAGCCTCCTAACCAGCGGTTTACCTTCTGTTTAAATAATTAATAACATTACATTGACTTGTATTGAGTTTAGCCTTATTCACCTCAATAAATACAATTATATTTTCTGCAAATGGGGATAGTATGGTCATTGATGTTGGTTAGATGTGTAGGCCTAGTTTTTTTCAGTACTTCACAGAGCTTGCTGCAACAGATGTCAGTAGGATGATGTTGGTGATAATGATGACTGGCTGTGTCAGTGGCACGCCTAAACAGCCTAGGCAGCTCCGCTGTCAGAGTTAATCAGCACAACCAACCAGCGCAGGCAGCGGGAAGGAATGAATGCTCACTCAGTGTAGGGTTGGGCGATGTCAAACTTTGTCCTATTGTGATTTAAGTACCCATAAAACATTGATATATGAAGGTATCGCCCTATATTGGCCAATATTTGTTTGGTTAAAAACGAAACAGAAAAATACATCTTAAAAGGACTGCTAGCACAAGCTCGCATTCTACGGGCGTGACAAGAGAAATCATGTCAAAATATATTTCGGAGCCAAATCTCTTTTTATCAGCCTTCCTTCATTTGGAGCTGTTGCACGAAAGAGGTGTGTGTCTGTGTGTGCCGACCCGCAAGTGACAGTAAGAAGCCTAGCTGGCTGTGTGATGGGTTGTAAATCATCAAGGTCCCGGCTGCAGGCAAACAACTCTGAGTTCCCCAGAACTGGATAATTATTCAATGATTAGCATTTTTTGCCTAATCTTCCTCTCATATCAGGCCTTACTGCCTAATTCTATACGTGGTAGGTAGGTTAGCCTATTTTACTAATAATAGGCTATGGAAATAGGCTGTGTAGAGTAGGCCTTTCATCAGATCTTTTTTTTTGGTCACATGCTTCGTAAACAACAGGTGTAGACTAACAGTGACATGCTTACTTACGAGTTGTAAGTAAAGATAAAAATTGAAATAGTGACACAGTGAATAACGAATAGCAATAACGAGTAAAAACATGGCTATATACAGGGAGTACCAGTACAGAGTCGATGTGCAGGAGTACGAGATAATTGAGGTACCTATGTACATACAGTGCCTTCAGAAAGTATTCAGACGCCTCTTTGCAAATGTATTAAAAATATATATATATGTCAAAATGGCATGTGTATATTGAGGATTTAAAAAAAAATCAGTAACATAATACCCCATAATGACAGGTTTTCTAAATATATTTGCAAAAATGTATAAAAAAGCAAAAACAGGTTATCATTATGGGGTATTGTGTGCAGATTGCTGAGGCAATAGTTTTCTTAAATCCGTTTTAGAATAAGGCTGTAACGTAAGAAAATGTGGAAAAAGTCAAGGTGTCTGACCGCTTTACTTTTTCCACATTTTGTTTTTCTCAGTAATATACCCACAATACCCCATAATGACAAAACATGTTTTTAGACAAAAAAACAAATACGTAAATAAGGTAAGTATTAAGACCCTTTGCTATGAGACTCGAAATTCAACTGTTTCCATTGATCATCTTTGAGATGTTTCTACAACTTAATTGGAGTCCACCTGTGGTAAATTCAATTGATTGGACATTATTTGGTAAGGCACACACCTGTCTTATATACGGTTACACAGTTGACAGTGTCCCCAAGAACACAGTGGCCTTGATCATTCTTAAATGGAAGAAGTTTAGAACCACCAATACTCTTCCTAGAGTTGGCCGCCCGGCCAAACGGCGCAATCGGGGGAGAAGGGCCTTGGTCAGGGAGGTGACCAAGAACCCGATGATCACTCTGACAGAGCTCCAGAGGTCCTCTGTGGAGATGGGAGAACCTTCCAGAAGGACAACCATCTCTGCAGCACTCCACCAATCAGGCGTTTATGGTATGACAGCCCGTTTGGAGTTTGCCAAAAGGCACCTAAAGGACTCTCAGACCATGAGAAACAAGATTCTCTGGTCTGATGAAACCAAGATTGAACTCTTTGGCTCGAATGCCAAGCATTATGTCTGGAGGCAACCTGGCACCATCCCTACGGTGAAGCGTGGTGGCAGCATCATGCTGTGGGGATGTTTTTCAGCTGCAGGGACTGGGAGACTAGTCTGGATCGAGGCAAAGATGACCGGAGCAAAGTACAGAGAAATCCTTGATGAATACCTGCTCCAGAGTGGACCTCAGACTGGGGTGAAGGTTCACCTTCCAACAGGACAACGACCCTAAGCACACAGCCAAGACAATGCAGGAGTGGCTTCGGAACAAGCATCTGAATGTCGTTGAGTGGCCCAGGCAGAGCCCGAATTTGAACCCGATCTAACATGTCTGGAGAGACCTGAAAATAGCTCTGCAGCAATGCTCCCTATCCAACCTGACAGAGCTTGAGAGGATCTGCAGAGAGGAATGGAAGAAACTCTCCAAATACAGGTGTGCCAAGCTTGTAGTGTCATATCAAAGAAGATCGAGGGTGTAATCGCTGCCAAAGGTGCTTCATCAAAGTACTGAGCAAAGGGTTTGAATACTTATGTGAATGTGATATTTCACTTTTTTTTAAATGTATTTTTTTTTGTTATACATTTGCAAAAATGTGTAAAAACGTGTTTTTGCTTCGTCATTATGGGGTATTGTGTGTAAATTGATGAGGGGGGGGGAATAATAATGATAATAATAATAATAATAATTTCAGAGTAAGGCTGTAATAATGTGGAATAAGTCAAGGTCTGAATACTTTCCGAATGCACTGTAGATAATTGAAAGTAGATGCAGCGTATGTGGTGAATGTGTGTGTGGCGTCATTATGCATGTGCGCGCATGTTATGTGTTTGAATGCAGGTATTCCGGATAGCCATTTGATTAGCTATTTAGCAGTCTTATGGCTTGGGGGTTAGAAGCTGTTCAGGGTCCTGTTGGTTCCAGACTTTGTACATTAGTACCGCTTGCCGTGCGGTAGCAGAGAGAAGTCTATGACATGGGTGGCTGGAGTCTAGGGCTGGGCGATATATTGAATTAATTCGCACGGCGCACCTTCCCACTCGCACACAGACACCAAGCCCCTTACTCTGCCACTCACATCAACAACGACGATGAAAGATCACTTCTTCCACTCTGACAACAAGCAGTTTAAGCTCTCTATTTGCATTTGAGGTTTGGTCCAACAGAATGGGTCATATGGACACTGAAACAGATATTATTTTACTGTAATAGAGAAGTTAACCTTTCTAATGATACCCTTTTTATGTAGAGCAGACCATACCAAAATGAGAGTATGAATGAACATGATTGTGAAAAATGTACGCTCAGTTTCTGTTGCGCGTGTCATTGCAGTACCACGTACCACTAGCAGCATTTTTGCAACAGACTTATGTGCTAGCTGTCTAGTCAGTGTTTTTTATAAATGAGCAATAAAATACCGTAAATTCTGGACTATAACCCGCAACTTTTTTCCCAGCTTTGAACCTCGCGGCTTAAACAATGACGCGGCTAATATATGGATTTTTCCTGCTTACATTTTTTTGGGCGGCATGAAGCTTTCATTAGACCAATGAAATTGCCGAACAGGTTAAGGTCAAAAACTTATTTGTTTACTGTTTAGATTAAATCGAGCGCTCTCAAACTTCCCATCATTCTGATTACGGTAGTCATTTTGTCACCCTCATCATGGCAAAGACACGGAGAAATGCATATGATGCAGCTTTCAAGTTGAAGGCGATTGATCTGGCTGTTGGAAAAGGAAATGGAGCTGCTGCACGGGAGCTTGGTCTTAATGAGTCGATTATAAGACGTTGGAAACAGCAGCGTGAGGAATTGACTCAGTGCAAAAAGACAACGAAAGCTTACTGCTCATTTTTTTTATTTTTTGTTACAAGCCGTGTTTCGTTAAAGCCTATTTATTTTTGTTACAAGCCGTGTTTCGTTAAAGCCTGTGTAAAGTTAATTTGTTTCAATGTACCGGTAGGCACCTGCGGCTTATAGACATGTGCGGCTTATTTATGTTCAAAATAATATATATTTTTTAAATTCAGTGGCTGCGGCTTATATTCAGGTGCGCTTACGGTACTAATTTATATCAGGAATTGGCAATCTGTTCTAATTCTGAGAAATAAGCATCTTCTTATCCATGTAGGCCACTTGATTTCAACAATCTAAACAAAGTGAACAGGCTATGTTGTTCGAACAGTTGGAGAATGACAGGAGGATGTAAGCCTATTCATAAGATTTCAACTGTTCTACCTTGTTAGCAAGCGAATATATCAAAGTTGGCATGACTTTAAATATAAAGATTGGCTGGCCCATCACTAGCACGTTAGCTTGTGCTTGAGAGATTGTTTGAGACCTGTGTTCATTTTCTATGCCTGCTACAATACGTTGGTCATCATTAGTGGATGTGATGGTTCTGGTTAAATTTGTAACAAATTGTCCTTTTCATAGACTTAAAAGTAAGATCAGTGACTATTGCAAAAAAGCAGGTTTAAGCTATTTTGATAACATTTTTAGTGGGTCTTATGGTTGAAGGCTTATATTTAGCCTAGTTATAATTTTACAAGCCCTGAATTCATTACATTATTCCTGACTGTTTGAAATGCAGTGTATTGACCTTTTAATTGTGCAACAAAGCTTATTTGGAGTGAACGTTGAAAAATCTAGGTCCAGTGCCTTCAGAAAGTATTCATAACCCTTGTCTTATTCCACATTTTGTTGATACAGCCTGAATTCAAAATGGATACAATTATTTTGCTCACCCATCTAAACACAATACCACATAAGGACAAAGTAAAAACATATTTTTGAAATGTTTGCTAATTTTATTGAAAATGAAATAAAGAAATCTAATTTACATAAGTATTCACACCCCTGAATTTATGCATGTTAGAATCACCTTTGGCAGCGACTACAGCTGTGACTCTTTTTGGCTAATTGTCTTAAGAGCTTGCCACTCCTGGATTGTACAATATTTGCCCATTTATTATTTTCTTAGTTCTTCAAGCTTTATCACTCAGGAAGATTCACTGTCTTGGCAAGCAATTCCAGTCTGGATTTGGCCTTGTGTTTTAGGTTATTGTCCTGCTGAAAGGTGAATTCATCTCCCAGTGTCTGGTAGAAAGCAGACTGAACCAGGTTAACCTCTAGGATTTTGCTTGTACTTAGCTCCATTCTGTTTCTTTTTTATCCTGAAACTCTCCTGTCGTTAACGATTGCAAGCATACCCATGTCATAATGCAGCCACCACTATGCTTGAAAATGTGGAGAGGTGTGCGGCCCCAAACATAACACTTTGTATTCAGGACAAAAAGGTAATTGTTTTATCACATTTTGGCAGTATTACTTTAGTGCCTTGTTGCAAACAGGATGCATGTTTTGGAATATATGTATTCTGTGTAGGCCTCCTTTTCACTCTGTCAATTAGGTTAATATTGTGGAGTAGCTACAATGTTGTTGATCTATCTTCAGTTTTCTCCTATCACAGCCTTTAAAGTCACGATTGGCCTCATGGTGAAATCAATGTGCGGTTTCCTTCCTCTCTGGCAAATAAGTTAGGAAGGACACCTGTCTCTTTGTAGTAACTAGGTGTATTGATACACCATCCAAAGTGTAATTAATCACGTCACCATGCTCAAAGGGATCTATTTTAATCCATTTTAAATTCAGGCTGTAACACAACAAAATGTGGAACATTTCAGGGGTGTGAATACTTTCAGAAGGCGCTGTATATATTGTGAATTACTCATAAATTTGAATACATTTAGATATGATTTTCAGGCTATATTGCCCAGCCCTACTGGAGTCTTTGACATTCTCTGACATCGCCTGCTATAGAGGTCCTGGATGGCAGGGAGCTCGGCCCCAGTGATTTACTGGGCCGTACTCACCACCCTCTGTAGCGCCTTGCGGTCGTGTGCCTTTCAGTTGCCGTGGTGATTCAGCAAGTCAAGATGCTCTCAATGATGCAGCTGTAGAAATGTTGATGATCTGAGGGTCCATACCAAATATTTTTCCCTCTTGATATTTTTTGCTCAATTTCATACCTTGTTGCATGCGATATTTGTCATTCAAAATAAAGCTGTGATAGAGAATCGCCTAGACTCTGACTTTCACAATTGTTCCCATTTGAAAGCGGCAACTTTAAGACACTAAACACTATTAGAATAGCCTATTTGGGAAATGCTCTTAACTTTACCTTGTCTTAATGCTTTTGATAGGCTATTTGAATTAATATGGCTTTTGGCCATTTGGTTTGCAATGACAGGTAAGAGGGATGCATGCATCATATCTTGTATGGTAGACTATGCTTTGCTCAACTGTAAGGTTTGTTCAAACTACTTGTTCTATCTTTCTGGTGTTTGTTCTACTTCTCTCATTATTAAGGGAAAGGGGATACCTAGTCAGTTGTACAACTGAATGCCTTCAAATGAAATGTGTCTTCCGCATTTAACCCAACCCCTCTGAATCGGAGAGGTGCGGGTGGCTGCCTTAATCGACATCCACGTCTTCAGGGAACAGTGGGTTAACTGCCTTGCTCAGGGGCAGAACGACAGATTTTTACGTTGTCAGCTCGGGGATTCCTTCCAGAAAACGTTCAGTTACTGGCCCAACGCTCTAACCACTAGGCTATCTGCCTATCATGTTTTTAGGTTATTCTGAAGCGACTTAAAACTTTCAGAGAGCGCTTAGCTCGCCGTTAGATAAATGTTTTGTTTGATCATGAAGTATCACGGCCGGAGAAAGTCAGCATGCATTACAACTGAAGTCATATTCATATCCAATGGAGATAAAATACAAAATTTGACTTTTAAAATAAGTAGACACTTGAGCGTCCACAAAACAAACAAAAGAAAGGTTCCAACTATATGGCCCAGAACATCTGACATTGAGAGAAAAAACTGAACACATTTTCTGACTGGACATTTTGCGCTGCTAATGGTGAATATCTTAGCTCTGTGTACATTGTTCTGTTGCATTCTGCTCTTTACTGCGTGGTGCCAGTCAAGTTGAAATAGGCTATACATCGTCTGTCACCATCGACGATGGCTGTCAATCATCTTTGATATCTGAAACTACCATAATATTGTTCAACCCTAACTCAGTGGTAACCTCATTACATTTGCTGCACACTCAACCAGGGTGTTAGTGTTAGGAGAGCGTGAGCAAATGACTGCCTACTAGGACTGTTCTGCCTCTATAGTACTAGATGACTGTTCTGCCACTATAGTACTAGATGACTGTTCTGCCTGGATTGTACTAGGCTAATTGACAACATGCCTTCCACTGTTTTCCCTCTCATCCTCAATGCTCATAGTGGCCTGATTTTTACCACCGTCAAATGCAAGGCATATGGAGTCATATTGCTGATGTTTGTTTTTTTCTGTTTAGTTGGATCCCATTCAAAACACAAGGTTTCATCACGTTATCTTTTTGGTTGCAAACCCTGCAAGTACCTATGGCTCTTGTCCTTAGCCAATAATAGACACATTGGATTGTCCTTGTGCCGGCAGATTCCTCAATTTCACTGATATGCATCTCTTTATTAGGACCAGGAGTTTTTTCACAACATTCACAGCCCTAACTCTGTTGTTGGACATAATGATGAAAACCTCTCACAGTGAATTGCGGTGTTGTTAGGTTGGGCTATTTTGGAGTTTCTTCTAGTTTACCATGACTGATACAAGTGGCAGTCATTGTTTTGTAAAGGACATGTCACTCTTCTTCCATGTAGACCAGGGCTGCCCAACCCACTTCTTGGAGATCTACTGTCCTGTGGGTTTTCAGTTCAACCCTAATTTAACACACCTGATTCTACTAATTAGCTGCTCAACAAGATCTTAACTAGCTGAATCAGGTGTGTTAAATTAGGTTTGGACTGAACCTACAGGACAGTAGATCTCCAGGAAAAGGTTTGGGCAGTCATGATGTAGGCTAATGATGCTGTGAAAACCAATTAAGGCATAAGAAGAAAAGGTCACCTGAAGAAGACCTCTGTGATGCAAGTTTTTCTCCATGTAGACTATAAATTACTGTCGTAGAGCAGCCAGCAACACTGTGTCGTAGGCCAGGACTCCTCTTTGTTCTAATGAGCAGAGACAGGCCATTCGGTCTTTGTTTGGTCCAACAGATTAATGACCGCTAGACAGCCAGGCAGGACAGGGCAGGCAGCTTGGTATGTTTATTTTAATGGCCTGCTCTAACCTCACTGTTGCTCATCTACAGTCCACTGTCAGTGTCTTGTCTTCATGTGGGAATCTCTCCTCTCGCTCTCTCTCTCTTCCGGGATACATGCCATCTTAGCCCTCCTCTGAGCCACTATGTAGATTTGTGAGTGTTGCATGATGTGTGTGACTCTTACATTAAGAGGTAGTTAATGGAAGATGTAGACTGAAAGTGGTATGTAAACTCAGCAAAAAAAGAAACGTCCTCTCACTGTCAACTGCATTTATTTTCAGCAAACTTGTGTAAATATTTGTATGAACATAAGATTCAACAACTGAGACATAAACTGAACAAGTTCCACAGACATGTGACTAACATAAATTGAATAATGTGTCCCTGAACAAAAGGGGTGGTCAAAATCAAAAGTAACAGTCAGTATCTGGTGTGGCCACCAGCTGCATTAAGTACGACAGTGCATCTCCTCATAGACTGCACCAGATTTGCTAGTTCTTGCTGTGAGATGTTACCCCACTTTTCCACCAAGGCACCTGCAAGTTCCTGGACATTTTCTGGGGGGAATGGCCCTAGCCCTCACCCTCTGATCCAACAGGTCCCAAACGTGGAATTGAGATCCATGCTCTTCGCTGGCCATGGCAGAACACTGACATTCCTGACTTGCAAGAAATCACGCACAGAATGGGCAGTATGGCTGGTGGCATTGTCATGCTGGAGGGTCATGTAATTACACTTAAAAATCTTAATGTATTCGTTTTCTTCCAGACCCCCCCCAAAAATGTAAGCGTTGACATGAAATCAGAAAATCCAATTTCATTGCTTCACTATGAACAATTGTAATTTTAAGAGTGAAAAACAATCTAAAACCATATATTTTCCCAAAATATGTTATGTAAAAATGTAACAGAACTTTTGGCGATATTGCCAAAATATATGATAATTTTCAAATGTGACGGTGTTTTATGTTTTTGATTAATGAAAGTTCTACATTTGCTTTATGAATAGTGCGTGACCCTAGGGTGGCAACACACACACACATTATATATATATATATGTATATATATATGTGTGTGTGTGTATGTATATATATATATATATATATATATATATATATATATATATATATATATATATATATATATATTCTAAATTATTTCAATGGGTGTTTCTCCATTCAGATTGTTTTATACTGTTCAATTCAACTTTAAATCATTTCCTGCATTTCCATCAATTTCTGCACTCATTTGAGATCATTTCCACACTGCCACGATATGGGCAAAAATACTAGGCCTTATTTTTAACCAAATGTTGCAATTGCGATTTAGATCAAAACCCTTGGGTGAACTTTTGGAATCATGGAAATAGAATGTTTATTATAATTCTATAGTTAGAATATAAATAATAGTGGGCACTTTGAATACAGTGTTTGACATGAGAATGAATGAAAATGCCATGTATGAGTTATTGTGACAGAGTAGGAACCAAAGTGATGTTCATTGTTTCCTATGGGACCCTATAGTCTTTGGCTGCATTAAACTTATTCATGCTTCGCCTATTCCTCTTTGATTTAGAAGATACTGTTGCACAAACAACATGCTGATTTTGGCCTCCACCAGTACTGCTATTAGCTAGCTACGTTTGCTCTGAGTCAGTACTTTTATTAGCTAGCCAGCTAACTAGCGATTAGCATTAGTGGCTAACACAATTTAGCTTAACTTACTAAGAAAATACAATCTAGCTGTTTGCAGATGTGAGAAACACAAACTAATATTGTAATTATAGAACGCTTGTCGCGTTATATTAAGGTCAAAGTAGAAACAACATCGTCATCAACATTGTTGCATGTGCTGCATTGACCATGCAGACTGAACGAAAGTGTATTGTGGTCAAGCAACAACATGCGCTCCTTGAGTGATGAGGTGGGACTAGGTCTGTGTGGAAAGAGAGCGGAGAGGGATGACTCAAGTAGCGTAAACTATAAAAATGGACGTTACACACGGCGTATCACATTTAACAAACCAAACATTTAAAATACCGTTATAGAAGGTAAAGTAGAAACCCAAACGGGTCCGTGCATCGGTATACTGCCCAGCCCTAGGACCCCCTTAGTAGTAGTTTATCAACCATTTTTTACAAGGTATATTGACAAAGAACAGTGCACTACTTTCTCTTGTACATTAAGAACCTGGGAAGAGATGCAGAGGAGAAGAAAACAATGTGCCTATTTGAAAGCTAGATACAAATAAGTAGCTTGCGACGTTTCATTTTTTTAAGTAACTTCCATGCTGGAGAAGGTTGGAGACCTCTGGTCTAGTGAGTGTGCATAGGTCCAGTGCAAGATGGTCAGTGCAGATGGATTGGGTTCCATTACTTGACTATTTAGCAGTCTTATGGCTTGGGGGTAGAAGCTGTCTCGGAGCCAGTTGGTCTGAGAGCCGATGCTTCTGTACTGTTCCCCGGACGGTAGCAGAGTGAACAGTCTATGGCTTGGGTGGCTGGAGTCTTTAGAAATGTTCTGACATTGCCTAGTATAGAGGTCCTGGATGCTTGGGAGCTCAGCCACAGTGATGTACTGGGCTGTCCGCACCCCTCTGTAATGCTTTGCGGTCTAGGGCAGTGCATTTGCCATACGAAGCGGTGATGCAGCCAGTCAAGATGCTCTCGATGGTGCAGCTGTAGAACTTTTTGATGGTCCGAGGGCCCATGCCAAATCTTTTCATCCTCCTGAGGAGGAAGAGGCGCTGTCGTGCCTTCTTCGTGACTGTGCGGAGGTGTGTGGACCATGTTAAGTCCTTAGCGATGTGGACACTAAGAAACTTGAAGCTCTCTACCTTCTACACAACATCCCAGTTGATGTAGATGGGGGCGTGCTCTAACCTCTTTCTCCTGTAGTCCACGATCAGCTCCTTGGTCTTAATGACATTGAGGGAGAGATTGTTGTCCTGGCACCATACTGCTAAGTCTCTGACCTCCTCCCTGTAGGCTTATTCATCGTCGTCAGCACACAGCACACAGTCCTGGGTGAACAGGGAGTATAGGAGATGACTAAGCGCACACCCCTGAGGGGCCCCCATGTTAAGGGTCAGCATGGCAGAGGTGTTGTTACCGACTCTTACCACCTGTGTCCGACCTGTCAGGAAGTCCAGGATCCAGTGTCAGATAAAGGGGTTCACTCCCAGGGTCCCTAGCTTGGTGACAAATTTGGAGGGGACTATGGTGTTGAATAGGGAGATGCTTATCTGTGTTGTCTCTGTTGTGAATGTGATGTCTGTGGCAGTAGGGCAGGGAGCCATAGGAGTGAGTCTGTGTGAGGCTGTCATTGTGTGGAGATCATCTAGATTAGCTCCCAAATTAACACCAGGGACAGAGAGAAAGTGGCTCGGGTCAGCCCAGTTTGGACCAGTTTAGACCAGTACTTAGAACTTGGAACAAACTGGAGTGAAGTGGGGAGCATGTCATCAGATGGTCACTAACTGAAATATGAAAAGCACTCAGACATCCAATGATTCTTTATGCAGGTCCTTGAAAATGTTTAAGTTATGACTTAGAGAGAACATGTTGGAGCATGTCACCGGTCACTATCTGGCCATGCTACAGTGAGGGAAAAAAGTATTTGATCCCCTGCTGATTTTGTACGTTTGCCCACTGACAAAGAAATGATCAGTCTATAATTTTAATGGTAGGTTTATTTGAACAGTGAGAGACAGAATAACAACAAAAAAATCCAGAAAAACGCATGTCAAAAATGTTATGAATTGATTTGCATTTTAATGAGGGAAATAAGTATTTGACCCCCTCTCAATCAGAAAGATTTCTGGCTCCCAGGTGTCTTTTATACAGGTAACGAGCTGAGATTAGGAGCACACTCTTAAAGGGAGTGCTCTTGATCTCAGTTTGTTATCTGTATAAAAGACACCTGTCCACAGAAGCAATCAATCAATCAGATTCTAAACTCTCCACCATGGCCAAGACCAAAGAGCTCTCCAAGGATGTCAGGGACAAGATTGTAGACCTACACAAGGCTTGAATGGGCTACAAGACCATCGCCAAGCAGCTTGGTGAGAAGGTGACAACAGTTGGTGCGATTATTCGCAAATGGAAGAAACACAAAAGAACTGTCAATCTCCCTCGGCCTGGGGCTCCATGCAAGATCTCACCTCGTGGAGTTGCAATGATCATGAGAAGGGTGAGGAATCAGCCCAGAACTACACGGGAGGATCTTGTCAATGATCTCAAGGCAGCTGGGACCATAGTCACCAAGAAAACAATTGGTAACACACTACGGCGTGAAGGACTGAAATCCTGTAGCCCCGCAAGGTCCCCCTGCTCAAGAAAGCACATATACATGCCCGTCTGAAGTTTGCCAATGAACATCTGAATGATTCAGAGGACAACTGGGTGAAAGTGTTGTGGTCAGATGAGACCAAAATTGAGCTCTTTGGCATCAATTCAACTCGCCGTGTTTGGAGGAGGAGGAATGCTGCCTATGACTCCAAGAACATCATCCCCACCGTCAAACATGGAGGTGGAAACATTATGCTTTGGGGGTGTTTTTCTGCTAAGGGGCCAGGACAACTTCACCGCATCAAAGGGACGATGGACGGGGCCATGTACCGTCAAATCTTGGGTGAGAACCTCCTTCCCTCAGCCAGGGCATTGAAAATGGGTCGTGGATGGGTATTCCAGCATGACAATGACCCAAAACACATGGCCAAGGCAACAAAGGAGTGGCTCAAGAAGAAGCACATTAAGGTCCTGGAGTGGCCTAGCCAGTCTCCAGCCCTTAATCCCATAGAAAATCTGTGGAGGGAGCTGAAGGTTCGAGTTGCCAAACGTCAGCCTCGAAACCTTAATGACTTGGAGAAGATCTGCAAAGAGGAGTGGGACAAAATCCTCCTGAGATGTGTGCAAACCTGGTGGCCAACTACAAGAAACGTCTGACCTCTGATTGCCAACAAGTGTTTTGCCACCAAGTACTAAGTCATGTTTTGCAGAGGGGTCAAATACTTATTTCCCTCATTAAAATGCTAATCATTTTATAACATTTTTGACATGCGTTTTTCTGTATTTTTTGTTGTTATTCTGTCTCTCACTGTTCAAATAAACCTACCATTAAAATTATAGACTGATCATTTCTTTGTCAGTGGGCAAACCATACAAAATCAGCAGGGGATCAAATACTTTTCCCCCTCACTGTACTATTAGCCTACTAGTTGGTGGGTGTTGCCTACCATGTAGCTTTGTGGCTTCACCTACCACCTAGCTCTGAATCACTTCCACTCTGTCATTCAACAGATAAGAATAGATGATCTGAAGCAGCAGAAATTGTCTGACTGAGGCCACAGCCTCATCTGTTTCCCTTTTAGAATGCAGATCCATCAAATGAAAATGTATTTGTCATATGCTTTGTAAACAAGTGTAGACTAACAGTGATGGAAGAAAAAAATAATAACACAAGGAATAAATACAGAGTAAGAAAAACATGTATACAAGAGGTAGCAGTAACGAGTTGATGTACGAGGTAATTGAGGTAGATATGTGCATATACAGTTGAAGGAGGAAGTTTACATACACTTAGGTTGGAGTCATTAAAACAACTTGTTTTTCAACCACTCCACAAATTTCTTGTTAACAAACTATAGTTTTGGCAAGTCGCTTAGGACATCTACTTTGCGCATGACACAAGTAATTTTTCAAAATTGTTTACAGACAGATTATTTCACTTATAATTCACTGTATCCCAATTCCAGTGGGTCAGAAGTTTACATACACTAAGTTGACTGTGCCTTTGAACAGCTTGGAAAATTCCAGAAAATGTTTACCTGTGGATGTATTTCAAGGCCTACCTTCAAACTTATGCTTGACATAATGGGAAAATCAAAAGAAATCAGCCAAGACCTCAGAAAATAAATTGTAGACCTCCACAAGTCTGGTTCATCCTTGGGAGCAATTTCCAAACGCCTGAAGGTACCACGCTCATCTGTACAAACAATAGTACGCAAGTATAAACACCATGGGACCACGCAGCCGTCATACCGCCCAGGAAGGAGACGCGTTCTGTCTCCTAGAGATGAACGTACTTTGGTGCGAGAAGTGCAAATCAATCCCAGAACAACAGCGAAGGACCTTGTGAAGATGCTGGAGGGAACAGCTACAAAAGTATCTATATCCACAGTAAAACGAGTCCTATATCGTCATAACCTGAAAGGCCGCTCAACAACACATTTGGCAGAAAATCGTTTTCATAAGATTAGAACAGAACTGCAATGCTATTTGGCATTCTTTGCAAAAACAGTGCACGGCCATCATATTTCAAATGGTTATCATAGAAAGAATGTAGCCAGCTCCATGTCCTAATGTTTCCTTGAAGTTAATCTTGCATTTTATCTCGCTAACGGAGAAAACTAGCTTACACAGTCAGAGCGCTGTCTGGTGATCCAATGATGAGAGAAAATATATTTAATCTCAGTGGAAATGTGCCACTGAAGCACAAAATTTGTCCTTTTACATGCATTTGATTTGGAGACTGAAGCAGAGTAGAATTTACAATAAGAAGCATTTTAGATCTGCTTTTACCAAACGCAGCAAGATCTTTTTTCCTGTGATTTATCTTTCCTTTTCAGCTTGAAAACACAGAATCCTGAGTTAGGCTAACACAACCCATGGTCTGTGTCTGGCTGTGTGTGTCTTTGTTCCTGGAGCGCTCTAAGACAAATGACTGCTTTATCAGGACTGAAACACGATCTGGGACCCAAAATGGCATCAGCAGTCTCTCACTGTCACCTGTCCTGACTGTCTTGTCCCAGCTGTGTGTGGACCGCAGTATTGGATTTTATAAGCTGATTTATGTGTTTACCGCTTGTGTTTAGATCCCTGGCTTTATACTAATTATTTCCTCTGCTTTATTGGATACTAAAAAACTTGTCATGGTCTGTAAACATTGATTATAGGCCTCCTACTAGACTACCATAGCAGCATGCACATTGTGCTTGGTAATACAGGGTGGAGTGGAGAGAGGCTATATTTATGGTCCTAGTTGGGAAATAGTTTTGGATTATTTATCTTCATGCAGCGTACGTGTTGCTTTCTGCGTAAGTATACTACCAGTTTCCGTTTGCCAGTAATAGCCGGCTTTTGGCCTATTAAAAAAAAAAAATAGAATAGCCAACAAATTAAATTGCCGCTGGCCAATTGTCCGGGAGAAGAAAAAATCCCATTGCAAAATAATGCTTTTTTTGCCTATTGATGGAAATACCAGTCGATGTAAATTCATTTGATTGGTCATGCTTATCGGTCTATAGGTTAATTTACATAATTTAGTGGAATTAAATTGGCGTGTGTGTCGGCTACAGTGTATCTTATTTCACACCCATACAGCAAACTGAGCCTTTGAGTGGAAAATCTGTCACAGTGGGAGAGCTGCTGCAGCATCTCAAATGGCAGCAGAAGGCAGTCTTCATCAATGCGTCACACACCACCTTGCAATGAGCTGGAAGCAGTAGGCTAAGCATTTTGAAAAAGTATACTTATTTGTTTGAAACCTGCATGTTTATGCTTCAAAGTAACCTATTATTAGATATCCTCTTTCTAACCCCCCCCCCCACACACACACGTTATTCAATCATTGCATCCAAACTGCTTGCTCGTGTCAATGAGCATCTGCGTAGCCAGGTGCTAAAATGGTACTTGGTTATATTTTTGAAGCTGCAAGTCCCACCTCTCCCATCTCCTCATTGGTTTTTAGGAGCATATACCCATGTGGCTGATTTGAAAGTTGAACTGAGGTTCACACTCCAGTCCAGTTGGTAGTGGTAATGCACCTTAAAGTTGGTTGCCGACCGCCATATAAAGTCCAAAGAAGAAGATTGAAGGAGGAGAGGTACTAGAAACTAACTAGGTTTACAGTTTTATCTGTGGATTAATTGTCGGAGTAGAGGACCTTGTGCATTTCAGGTAAAATAACGACCCGACATTTATATCCCAGGACAAATTAGATAGCAACAGCAAGCTAGCTAAATTGCCATGAATGTTTCATGCGTTTTGACCTTTCTGCATGTCCTGATTGCATCTGGTGTGGATGGACAAAATCAAAATGTGCGATGGCTCATGCGGACGGGCGTGCGTGCCCGGTCTACTCAGCATGTCAGCTTGTCTGGGCATGGACTCTACAGGGTGTTGAAAGCGTTCCACAAGGATTCTGGCCCATGTTGACTCCAATGCTTCCCACAGATGTATCAAGTTAGCTGGATGTCTTTTGGTTGGTGGATCATTTTTCAGCTGTACTGTTACTTAGGGTTGCACTATCAAAAAGCCTGTGTGTGTGTTCTGTTATTCATCTGTGTGATGTGATCAATCAGTTTATTCCAGTTCAGAACGAAAATGATTTATTGTATTTTAACAGCAACAGTTACAGGTATGTTAGTGTTTTTAATGGGGGAAAATAAACATGAATTTATATTTATATGGATATTTCATTATTTGTTTTTGTTTATATTGCATTTATTTTAGGCATAAGTGCAATATGAATGAAAAAGGAAACCGCACACTGCTCTTGATAGTATCACTGATCATTAATAAGATTACGAATCGGCCTCACGACCTTCGTCAGAGCTTTTGTGAGGTTTTTTAAATTAGCACCCTTATGTAGACTTAGCCCCACCCACATCCATTCCACGCATCGAAAGGGGTTTGGCGGCGAAGGAAAAACATAAGTGCTACCAAATATAACAATATGCATTTCATAAATATTCAAATAAAGTGTGTAAATAAGACGTATTAAACACGTTTGTAAAACCACAATGAGGACATAGACCTACCGAGCAAGTTTTCATTACATTTTGTGTACATCGTACGAAAAACAGTCATCTTAAATAGGGGCATAATTCATGTTCAAATTCACAGCATAACATACATAGGCATTTCATCATTAAGACCTTCAGGAAATAATGTCTGGAGGGTGAAAATCCAAAAACATTCTCTTTTACTCAGAGTATTATTAACATCACCTCCCCTGTCTGATATCTTAACTTTCTCTATGCCACAAAATCTAAAGGTAGAAATGTCATGCTTTAGGTCATTAAAATGTACTGCGACTGGATAATCCCTGTCGTTTCTCCTGATTGAATTTTTATGTTCACTGATTCTCTGTTTGAGAGCCCATATGGACATTTAATAATGTAACTAACATGGGTGGTGGAACACGTAATAATGTAATTTATTTGGAACCGTTTTCCTGTGTGTGGGTGGCAGAAATATTCACACTTCATCATATTGTTGCACGGTGCGCATCCTCTGCCTTTATAGCTACCATTTGGAAGAGGGCGTAAAAGATCCTGGCTGATTTTCTTTTGTGGCTGGCAGTTGGCATCAACCAATTTATCGAGTAAATTGCGACCTCTCCTATACACAATAAGTGGTGTTTTTTTTAAATTCAGCCGGCAAAACTGGGTCCAATGATAAAATATACCAGTGTTTCTTTACCGCATCTCCCACTTTTCGCGAGTTCAAAGTATATGTGGTTTGTGAACATTACGGAGTGTTCTTTAGCGGGTCTTTTTTTGTAGCAGTTCATCTCGTGTTTTTCCCTATGTCAAATTAAGAGCTTCATCCACACATTGTGGCGAACAGCCTCTTCTAATGCGCATCTCCGCTGCTTTTTCTACGTAATCCTCTGCATATATACAGGCGCAGTCTGAAAAACTGGCTTCTTGGAAGGCCTCTTTTTTTTTTAATGGCTCAGGGTGGAACCTGTCTCCATGTAATAGACTGTTTCTGTCCGTTTCTTTTCTATACAGAGTTGTAAACAGGGTTCCATTTGATTTCTCCATCCACATATCGAGGTAATGAACACGTTGAGTGTCACATTCAATAGTGAATTTGAGATTGGGGTCAATGTCATTGAGTAGTGCCATAAAGTATGACGGCTCTTTTTCCATTCCTTCCCATATGCAAAAAATGTCATCAATATATCGATACCACTTCAGGACTTTATTCAAAAATGGATTTTCGTTTTCATTATTAACAAAAAGTTCTTAAAAAATACCCACATAAAGGTTAGCGTAGCTCAGAGCGAATGTGGAGCTCCAGATTAGAGCATATTTCCCCTTGGAACACCTGTGTGGGATCAACACTCAGTTTTCTATAGAAACGTTCATTGCTGAGTTGTCTCTGAAATTCTTCTTTAGATTTTTCATAGTCGAAAACAACCACCGCACCCCCCTTATCTGCAGGCTTAATAACCAAAGATGAATATTTCATTAATTGATTAAGTACCTGTTGTTCAGTTCTAGTGAGATTCTTCTGAATGTGGTTTGTTTGTCGCGTATATACTGACATGGCTTCTTGTTTGACTAACCTACAATGGGTATTAATCTAGGAGTTGTTAACCATAGGACAGAATTTGCCTTTGGGCTTAAAATGGGTACCAGTTCTTTGATGTGTTTCTAGGCCCGAAACAGTGTTTTGAGAATGCATGCTTAAGTTTAATCTTGCGAAAGAATTTAAACAGATCTACTTTTGTATCGAATGGTTTATCTATACATGTAGGTACAAAAGAGAGGCCCTTTAGATAAGACTGAGACTTGTGCGTCAGTAGGGTCTTTTTTGGAGAGGTTAATTACTGTGTCCTGCTGTAGCCCCGTGTCCATGGCCTATGTTCCTGGTCCCGTCTTCGACCGCTTGCCTCTCCTACATCGTTTCTTTTCTTTCGTGGAGCCTTGTGTTGCTTCCGGGCTAAAAAAAAAAACGACTCTGTGCGATGGTAGCTGGAGTCGCTGTCTGTAGGGAATTCTTTCTCAGTGGATGCCTCTGTGTCCAAGTTTCCATGTCGGCCTCTGCTCATGTCCTTGGGCCTTCCCATGCATACACCTGGTTGAGCTGGTAGTCCTCTGTCTCACTGATATTTCTTGATCTTTGTTGCTTGTAGAAAGTCTCTGTATTTCCCAATGGACTGATTGATCGTGTCGTCTATGGCTGAAATTTTGACCTAGAATCTCCTTCATTATAACCTCATGTTCGCTAATCTTAACTTCAACTTCTTTTACTTCCTTCGACACATGTTCAACGATTAATAGCATTAAATCTAAAGAACATTTGTTGAGGATTTCACCCCATTTCTGATTTTAAGTTTGACAGTCTAGTGCGGAACTGGGTTGTCCATGTTGGAGGTAGGGAAAATAATCTTGTTGGTGTCTTCTTGTGTGAATGAAAGGATACTCGCACAATGCGTGGTAAGTGAGTTGATCTCTCGTAGTGGATCCATTGTATACTTGGTACTACTTTTTATTTTTGTGTATACCTACAGGATTTCAGAGTGAAACAGTAATTCAAAATTCAAAAGGCACTCGCACATCTGAGCAATCTTTTTTGCAGGTGCATGGTAACGTACGCTAACCCCATTCCGTACAAATGTGCACAACCGCGACATTCAAACGAGGCTGCAAAACAACTAATGGGACTGTAGCGACTGTTTTGACATCAAAATCTGGGGTGTGAACTACGTTTCTATTCAAGCGTTGATTGACATGGTAATGGCTCAATAGTATTGGAGAAAAGTTGAAAAAATTGACACTTCCGACGCTGTACGTTACATCGTGACGTGTCATGGCGTAACGTACAGCACGCATGAAGCAACTATTTCTGTCTTACAGCCTCACTCCACCAGGTTGTAGCACTTCTCTCATCGTTTAAAACAAGAAATGGACAGTGACGGGGCTAAGGGGGAATACCTAGTCATTTTTTGCGTCATCACTGCAAGCTATCATGACTCTCAAAAGCCGCTGTTTACTTCTGATGATCACTTTAGCACCACCCTAAAAACCCGATTCAAATTCGACACAAACCTTCAAATAGGTATGTAATGACACATTATATAAACTCTTTATACTGTTTTATTTACATTGTAGAGGCGATAGGTGATAAGTTGGACAGATCGAGTGAAAAAAGCCGTTGCCCCACACATCTCTCCTTCTCACTATCACACAATAGGTTTAGCTTCCCCACACGCCATTTTTAAAAAGACCAGACGGAGCTCATTGCCTTCATGAATCATGCAGAGATGGTCATCATGAAGGTCTCGTCATTGATTTTGTTCGAAAGGAGAGAAATTGTGCTTTACAATGGTATTAATATTACAGTTGATCTGGAAGTATTATGTTTTTGGGGCGCTAAAATAAGGTAAATTGTACGGACAAGCGCGATGTACAAAAGTGAGTGCGTTCACGTTAACAGTTGAACAAGATGAAGGAGAAAGGAAACCGCACACTGCTCTTGATAGTATCAATGATCATTAATAAGTTTACGTATTGGCCTCACAGCCTTCGTCAGAGCTTTTGTGAGTTTTTTTTTAATTAGCACCCTTATGTAGACTTAGCCCCACCCACATCCATTCCACGCATCGAAAGGGGTTGGAGGCGAAGGAAAAACATAAGTGCTAAGGCCGTGAGGCCGATACGTAAGCTTATTAAAGATCAGTGATACTATCAAGAGCAGTGTGCGGTTTCCTTTTTCCTTCATGTTCAACTGTTACCATGCACCTGCAAAAATGATTGCTCAGATGTGTGAGTGCCTTTTTGAATTTAGGCATAAGTGCAATGAAATGTACTGATATTTATGTATAGTTGCTTATTTTCCTAAGGGTCCCAGGAAAACACTGAATTTCTAATTTGGGTCCCAGGCTGAATTAATTTAACCTGTCTGGGAACCTGGGACGCTTGCGTCCCACCCTAGTCAACAGCCAGTGGAATCGCGTCGCGCGAAATACAAATACCTCATAAATGCTATAACTTCAATTTCTCAAACATATGACTATTTTACACCATTTTATAGATACACCTCTCCTGAATCGATCCACGTTGTCCGATTTCAAAAAGGCTTTACAGCAAAAGCAAAACATTAGATTATGTTAGAGTACCCTGCCAAAAAAAATCACACTGCCATTTTCAAAGCAACTAGCATGCATCACAAATACCCAAAACACAGCTAAATGCAGCACTAACCTTTGACAATCTTCATCAGATGACACTCCTAGGACATCATGTTACACAATACATGCATTTTTTGTTCGATAAAGTTCATATTTGTATATAAAAACAGCATTTTACATCGGCGCGTGACGTTCAGAAAATATTTTCCCTCAAATGCTTCTGGTGAATCAGCGCTACAATTTACAAAATTACTATTCGAAAACATTGTTAAAATTTAATATTGTCATTCAAAGAATTATAGATTAACATCTCGTGAATGCAACCGCATTGCCAGATTTAAAAATAACTTTACTGGGAAATCACACTTTGCAATAAACGAGGTGGTATGCTCAGAAAAATAGGCTAGGCGATACAGGTTAGCGCCATCTTGGAACCATCTAAAATCAAATATACTATTGTAAATATTCCCTTACCTTTGATTATCTTCATCAGAAGGCACTTCCAGGAATCCCAGGTCCACAACAAATGTAGTTTTGTTCGAAAAAGTTAATAATTTATGTCCCAATAGCTCCTTCTTGTTAGCGCGTTCCGAAGGCTACTCAAAATGTACTGTAGCGCGCGGGACTTGTCGTCATGAATGTGCAAAAAATATATATTGATGTTCGTTCAAACATGTCAAACGTTGTATAACATAAATCTTTAGGGCCTTTTTCAACCAGAGCTTCAATAATATTCAAGGCGGACGATTGCATTGTCTTACTAAACGTTTCGGAATGAGAGGGTACCCATTGGCGCCCGCGTCATAGTAGTAATGGCCCTCCCCCTGTGACCAACTTCCCAAGCCTCTCTTTCGGTCAGTTTCTACCATAGAAGACTCAAACCACTTTGTAAAGACTGTTGACATCTAGTGGAAGCCTTAGGAAGGGCTAAATGAATCCTAACTCATGGTGTGTTTCATAGGCAAAGTGTTGAAGGTGATTCCACAAATCAGATTTCTACTTCCTGCATGGAATCTTCTCAGGTTTTGGCCTGCCATATGAGTTCTGTTATACTCACAGACACCATTCAAACAGTTTTAGAAACTTGAGTGTTTTCTAGCCAAATCTAGTAATTATATGCATATTCTAGTTACTGGGCAGGAGTAGTAACCAGATTAAATCGGGTACGTTTTTTATCCGGCCGTGCAAATACTGCCCCCTATCCCCAACAGGCTAAGAACCCCTGTGCTAATTTGCTGACTAAGTGGCTAGATGTCAAGGTCAAGCTTCTTGATTACAGCAGAGAAATTAAATCAGAGAGATCCTATTAAATTACTATTAGTATTCTAATTCTTAATTATATGCATTAAATCACCTCCTGGATCGAAATCCCTGTTGCCTAAATAGTTTTGTGCGTCTCCACAAAAAAAAAAAAAAAATGGTGCCCCTTGTCTGCACATTCGGTAAAACCGTATACCCCGGTATGGTACAGAAACAGTATGAAAATGTGCATACCGCCCAACCCTACTAAGTACTCTCGGCCAGGAAACACCATTGGTGTGTCTGAGCCCTAAGTACTGTTATAATACTCCACTGTCTGTGCTGCTGCAGGGCTCTGTTAATTGAATCAGACCTAGCCAGCCTCTCTCTTTGGAAAGCGCTTCAATGTAAACAACATTTATTATGCTGAAGCCTCTCTCTCTCTCGTTGTCTCTCCCTCTTCTCCCATACAACACAGCAGAGCAGCAATGTGTGTGTCTGTGTGTTGCATCGTGTTAGTGGAAATTTTATTACCACTATTTGATCCAGGTGCAGATGTGCCTTTGCTTTCTGATGTTTTATCTCTCTCTTTTGATGATTTCTGTTTTTATTCTAGCCATTAAGGGGATCAATTGGTGTGCGCGTGTGTAGGCCTTGTTATTGCTAATGGGTTATAATGGACAATAATGGCCTGTGTTTGTAGTTGACCTTTTCATCTCAGAGGCTTTAGAGCTTTAGATGGCATAACACCCTCCTTCACCAATAGATAGGAGTAGGAGGAACCACCTTTATATCAAGTAGATGTGGGACACAATTTTAGAGTCAAGCTTTTCAACAGGCACAACTCCCCCTTTTAGGCCTAGCCTTTTACCTCCTTGATGGGGTTTGATCACATTGTATTGGAACTCTTCTAATTCGAGCAGCGTTTCATTTAAACTTCAGTTATTGTGAATAAAGCTCAGGTGTAAGTCATTCGCTCTGTCCCCTCTCTCGGTGTCTGTCTCTCTGTCTCGGTCTCGCCTTCTGTTGCGCTCTGGTTCTGTCTCGTTCTGTCTGGTTGTTGCGCTCTCACTCTGTCGTGGTCGCGCTCTGTCATCGTGTCTGTGGTGGTCCGCTCTGTCGTGCGGTCGCGGTCTCTCTCTGTCATGGAGACAGAGCTCTGTCTCCCATGCTCTCTGTCTCCCATGCTCTCTGTCTCCCATGCTCTCTGTCTCCCATGCTCTCTGTCTCCCTTTCTCTCCCTATATTAGTATTGAGAGATGTTGATGGACTCTACTAGTCTGTCAGCTTTCCGCACATGTTATAATGTGCTGAATCATGCCTGAAATTCCTGTGACAATACGCTGTCCAGTCAGGACCAGGAATGTGTACACACACACACACACACACACACACACACACACACACACACACACACACACACACACACACACACACACACACACACACCTGCGATTAATGACTTTGTACATCACACACTGTCTCGATCTGCCTGACCCCCCCCCCCCCATCTCTGTGAATGTGCTGCAGCCTTAAATGAGTGCTCATGTGGCTCTGCTGCTCTGGTGAGCAGGCACAATGACATTTCTCCTCCTTGTGTCACTGGCCCAGTCTAACCAAGCCAGGGAGCCCTCCTTAACGGCCTGCCCAGCCCGGCCCAGCCATGTGAAATTAGGTCACTGGGAGACAATGGCTTGGTCTGGCACAAAAGGATTTTATCCCCCTCTTTCTTCCTCTCCCACTTGTCTCTCATTGCCTAACCTATAGTCCAAGAAAGTTCTTCTGAATTTGCAAACTCCCATATTTTCCCTCCTAAATGAGCTGCCTCAAATCGGTAGTACGTAGTCACACATTCTTGAAGACCTGTTTGGGTTTTAGCTGCCATTTAGATATTAGCTACCACGTCATCAAGCAACAGATTTCAGCAAAGCACACAACAGAACACTGTCTACTGTCTACACTCGGTTTGTTGTTTTTATGAAATAGTTTTAATTTAATGGTTTTTAATCATAGCTGAAGTTTGTGTTGCTACTGGTTCTGCGACTGGTCCGCCTTTACAGCTGGGAATGCAGGTTTGTGTCCGGGATTCCTGTTAAGTAGCAGTTAGTGTTAGCTGTTAGCCATTATGAAAATGGAGCAGGCTATCTGTCCTAGCCCACCAGTGTTTTTATCCACGGCTGGGCACAAATGCTTCAGGTGTGAGATGATTTCCACACAATCACAAGATGCAGATAAGGTGAAAAATGGACACGGATTTGTCTGCCCTAAATGCACTACCATCAAGCATCTTAGGGAGAGATCCTCCGGCTGTTAGCTCGGCTGAGAGAAAAGGAAAACCTGCTTTCTAAGTACACCGACCTTGCTGTAACCCAGACAAACCCAATCTCAGTTTTAAATTCCTCCTATAGCAAAGCTTTTGAGTCCAGCAGTGTTGATCTGTCCCAATCAAACGCTCAGATGTTAAGCCATGGAAGACTGGACACTCGCAAGCCGTAGGAGATCAGGGAGGCAGTCTTGGCCACCCATCTATCCAAGAAGATCCGGTCCAGCTATCAAACAGCTTTGCCTGGCTTGAGACCAACCTACCAGCCCCGGGAGTCAGCACGGATCCTAGGTGTATACCAGCCGCCGGCCGCCCAGTGGCACCCTTTTGGCCTGCCTACTGTCTGTGGACCGACCCAGGAGCACGTGTTATTGCCCACAGTTCTGACCAACTACTCCAATATTTACACCATCACTCACACGGGTTTTAACAACCTTTGTTTTAGGCAATCTGAGGGAGGACTACAAACACATTTTTTACCGACCCTCGCTAGCACAGGGAAGATCATTTTTCCTGGCCCACTCTCGTGCTACCGAAGGGGTTCGGAACGCTTTAGCTGACTCTTTGCCTTAAATGTGAATGTCTCTTTTTGTGTCAACTTTGATTTGCTGTGGGAGCAACCAGCACTTTTTAAAAGAGACTGGATTCATCCTAACCGCAGGGATTCCAGGATTATTTCCAGCAACATCGCAAACTGTTTGGTAGTGCTACAGTTCTCTTTGTCAGAATAAGCAACAGAGGACTTGGAAACCATACCAACTCCTATAGAAATGGCACTATGGTCATTATGAGTGACCTAATTTATGTTCCTTTAACGCCTCCTTCTAGTGAGTTTATACAAACTCATCTCTTACCATTCTGATAGATTGAAGACGGTCAAAAAACGTGGTTGTAACGTTAATAAATTGGTTGTTATTCCATTGGTTACCTCTAGGCAGATACCACAGAGGCAAAGTAGGGCCCACTCATTGAATATGGCACTGTCAAATGTTAGAGCAATCACTAGTAAAACCATTCTCGTGAATGAGCGCAAAGTTGATTGCGTGTTTCTAACTGAAACCTGGCTGTCTTCAGACTGTAGTGCCGCTCTTATTGAAGCCTCGCCCCCGGACTACAGCTTTTCATACTCTAACAGAAAAGTTGAAAAGGGGTGGGGGGGGGGGGGGGGGCATCCTCTATTTTTACGAGTGCTCTGCTTTAAGGGCTTTTCATTTGGCGACTTTGGATCTTTTGAGCATCTTGCAATACTGTCTAAATATCAGCCACCATTGCTGGCCATAACCTTGTATAGGCCACCAAAACACTGCCCACTTTCTTTATTGATTTCTCTTAACTATTGGCTATTGTCCTTGAGAACTATGATCTATGACAATCGTAAAAATAAAGAAAAACCCTGGAATGAGTAGGTCCATTCTTACGAATGGTACTGTATAACAAGGCAATTAGAAATGCCAGACGGGCTCATTTTTCACTCATACTCTGAATAATTAGTTCTCTTCTCGACCATTGATGTCTTGATAAATCCTTCCCCCGCAAACCTATGTGAACTTTCCTCCACATCTAAATGTAATGATTTTGCGGCATATTTCAGAGATAAGATGACAAACATTCGGCTGGGTATCAGTCAACCAAGACCTCCCCTAGCCTACCACGCAAAGGCACTTTGGATTTATTTTCCCTGGTTGACACAGACGTGCTCAGCAAGGTGATATCACAAATTAAGCCTTCTACCTGCCTTTTTCGATTCTATCCCCATCACCTACTTTAAGTTTTAATTGCATATCTGAAGAAGTGCAAGCTACTGTTAATCACTCCATTTTCACAGGCACATTCCCCACTGAACTAAAAACTGCTAAGGTGAAACCCCTTCCTGAAGAAAAGTAATCTAGATTATTGAGCTCTTAAAGTGGTAAATGATCTTAGAGCCAACACAGATGCCTAACAGCTCTCTGTCCTTGTGCTCTTTGATTTAAGTGCTGCATTCAACACTGTTGACCATGTCCTTCTGGACAGACTGGAGAGGTGGGTTGGCCCTTCTGGTCCAATTCTAAATTGGTTTAGGACCTATAACCGGTCGAGAGCTTCTTGTCACCCTTGGTGAACATTACTCAGAGAAAATAAATATCACGTGGCGTTCCACAAGGTTTGATTTTGGGTCCGGTACTGTTCAGTTTATATGTTACCCCTTGCCTGCGTTATCAGAAAGCACAGCATTGATTTTCACTGCTACACAGACGATACATAACTTTACATTTCTGTGTCACCAGAGAATTTTAGCACCACGTATAAATTATTCCACTGTATTAGTGATTTTAAATACTTGGATGGCTCACAACCTCCTCTAGCTAAATCAAGACCAGACCGAGGTACTTACTGTTGGAGCCAAAGCACAGAGAGAGAATCTGGCCGCACGTTTTAATTCATGGGAAATAAAGACACAACACCAGGTAAAAAACCTACGTGTTATTTTAGATTCTGAACTCCATTTAGAATCACACATTAGCAATGTGACCAATATATTTTGCCACCTGAGGAAAATTGCCAAGGTGCAGCCTTTTAACTATCCCAAAGCCTAGGACAAAGAGGCATGGAGAGGCATCCTTTAGTTACTGTACCCCCAGCCTCTGGAATAGGCTGCAAGAGAACCTGAGGGGCTCTGGAATAGGCTGCTAGAGAACCTGAGGAGCTCTGGAATAGGCTGCTAGAGAACCTGAGGAGCTCTGGAATAGGCTGCTAGAGAACCTGAGGGGCTCTGGAATAGGCTGCTAGAGAACCTGAGGAGCTCTGGAATAGGCTGCTAGAGAACCTGAGGAGCTCTGGAATAGGCTGCTAGAGAACCTGAAGGGGGGCCAAAACTGGACATGTTTAAAATCTCTTAAAACACGTATTTTTAGCATGTCAGCATTATCATATAGCGCAACCCATCTCTACATTAGCCTTTAGCTTACCCCTCTGTAGCATGCTCATCCCTTGTTCTTTCCTTCAGCACTGAGTAGCCCTTGTTCTTGCCCTTAGCTTATCATTCAGTCATTGTTTTAGTATCAGTGCTGTGGCTGCCAGGTCCTCACCCTTCACCACACCACTGACTACCCCCTCTCTCCCTGGCTGGCCAGCACTGCTCCATACCCCTTTGCCTGTGTCTCCAATGACACCCTATTCCACATATAGTGCACTACTTTTTACCAGAGCCATATAGGGCAACACATTTTGTGCACTATGTGAGGGATAGCTAGTCATTATGAGTTTTATTCAGCCTGTCTGAATGAGGTAAGATGGCAGTGGGACAGACAGACAGTCTGTCTGACTGACTGGCTGGCCTAAAGCCCCTAGCACAGCCATTCTCCAGCCAAGAGTGACTGCATCACCCTCAACAAGCCTCTACACACACATACACACACAGAGGCAGCAGCACCACCTCTCAATGTCACAATCACGCTTCATGCAGAATGGAAAATCTCCTGGATTATGTTTATGCATATTGTATAGACGGGTGGGTTGTTTAGCAACAGAACCGATGCATGCACAACAGTGGAGAAAACATGCGCGGTTGGCTTAGAATTAAAGGACTGTTGACAACATGTAAACTATTTCCTCTCAATCTTTATTGAAACCATAAATACATTTGCAAAATGATCACTTGTTGTCTCTCAAATACATTGTTTCGGAGAGGGGGAGTGAAGAGGTGCTTCAGGGATTTGTTGGCTGCCCATCCTCATAAGAAGGAAGGGAAACCTATGTATGTTCTGCCATGGCATGTTCAAAGTTTAAAAGTGCGGCAGCTTCTGTTCTTCTACAGTATATCTTCAATCGCCTGGGGATTGAGGCTTCAGTCAGCCATCTGACCCCCATCTAAACTCCAACCCTTCAGAAGCCTGTTCAGTGAGTCAGCAGGTTTAACCAGCCTCTGATGACAGGGCTGTTCTGTCTATGCTGGCATAGGTCTCTCTGACAGGTGCCATTTACTGTAGTGTTGCCCCGGGTACATCTTACCGTACCTGCTTATCTGGGCTCTCTGCCGAGTTTGTTTCTCCCATACTTCCTCACATCCTGTAATTACCTTTTTATTTGTTCTTTCACTCAGGTGCTTTCCACCGCGGCAACCGCAACTGCTTTGAGTTATTATCTAAATTAAGAGGGTGGTGACCGCTTCTGAATAACAGAAGGCATGACAGTCATTCTGATCTTTGCACTACAGGGGTGTGTGTGTGTGTGTGTGTGTGTGTGTGTGTGTGTGTGTGTGTGTGTGTGTGTGTGTGTGTGTGTGTGTGCGCTAGGTCATAAATTGAGATGGGAACTTTTCAATCAATTGTCATCGTTTCTGGTTCCATAGCAGGTGTTGTCTGGCTGTACCCAGGTCCTGGAGCTCTTCATATTTAGAATGTGTAAAACCACATGTTAGTTCTGTTATTTTACTAGCAGTTTATTGTTATGATGACTAGTTTTCATGGTACCCAGTCTCTTGTGCCACGTCGTACACATACATACGTACGCAGACACACTGACATTCAGAGTTCCAGTACCAGTATCATGCAGTATTGATGGGGGGGTGAAGATATCAACAGATATAAAATATACATCACCTCAACTCAGGGCTGCTCTTTCACAACTGTTTAGTGTTGCATCAGATACACGACTGCTAACAGGGTGTACGTAGGCTATGTCCTGCAATAACCACAATACAGGTTGTTTTCTTAAAGCTACTGTTTAGTCTCAACCACACACTGACGTCATTGGCAGTGAGTCATGCTGACCTCGGTCAGAGCTCGTTAAAGTCCTAATATTACACAGATCGATTGTCAGAAATCATATGTCCCAACCTGGTTCATTCTTAGTGGTGTGAGTGAGAATGGATTTTGTTTGTACATGTCTTTTCAGCTGACAGAACACACCCACAGGCATAGAGCATACTGAAGGCACTGGGTTCTTTTCTAAAGCTGCATGCATTGGACACACCCACCTAGCTACACCCACACAGCCCTGTGGTAATAGAGGTGTATGAAGTAGAGGAGCAGGATTCCCCCTCTCTCATGTCTCGGATTCCCCCTCTCTCATGTCTCGGATGGATGTGTTGCGTTCAGAACAAGGAGGAGATGTTTTAACAGACTTTTTAGGGCCAGCAATCACGGAACCAAACATGTCATCCATTTATTTATTTTCCAAGTTATATCACACACTATTTTACATACAGCAGGTTCTTAAAGAGCAAAAGAGTGATCTGCTTCATGTTTTCCTTTTTGCCATGGAAACAATATTGTGACACTGGTATTGTCACAACCTTATTACTTTATTTTTGTTTTGGAACCAGCTAGTTCAGGTTACATTACATCATCCTGTACTTACTCATGCTCACATGAATAGTCAGTGAAATTATAGTTCTTCAAAACATTCATGCATCACCTAAACTGAGTACACAAAACATTAGGAACACCTGCTCTTTCCATGACAGACTGACCAGGTTAATCCAGGTCAAAGCTATGATCCCTTATTGATGTCATTTGTTAAATCCACTTCAATCAGTATAGATGAAGGGGAAGAGACGGGTTAAAGAAGGATTTTTAAGCTTTGATACAATTTAGACATGGATTTAAGTGCCTTTTGAATGGGGTATGGTTGTAGGTACCATGCGCCAAGAACTGCAACGCTGCTGGGTTTCTCACGTTCAAAGGTTTGCCGTGTTTGTCAAGAATGGTCCACCACCCAGGCACCCAAAGGACATCCAGCCAAGTTGACACAACTGTGGGAAGCAGTGAAGTCAACATGGGTCAGCATCCCTGTGGAATGCTTTTTACACCTTGTGAAGTCCATGCCCTGATGAGGGGTGCACTTAATATTAGGAAGGTGTTCCTAATGTTTTGTACACTCAGTGTAACTGCACAACAACTTTAATTAACTATTTATTGAGTTTTATAAAGGCACGCTGATGCATTACCTTGCCGACTCTTGCTAGGTCTCTGTTACTATAATTCTTTTGACTCATTACATACGCTGCTGCTACTGCTTATCTATCCTGCTGCATAGTCACTTTACCCCTACCTATATGTACACTACCATTCAAAAGTCACTTAGAAATGTCCTTGTTTTTGAAAGAAAAGCATGTTTTTTTTGTCCATTTAAAATAACATCAAATTGATATCTGAATATGAACTGTACAGTGGCTTGCGAAAGTATTCTCCCCCTTGGCATTTTTCCTATTTTGTTGCCTTACAACCTGGAATTAAAATAGATTTATTGGGGGGGTTGTATCATTTGATTTACACAACATGCCTAACACTGAAGATGTAAAATATTTTTTCTTGTGGAACAAGAAATGAGACAAAAAAACTGAACTTGAGCGTGCATAACTATTCACCCCCCAAGTCAATACTTTGTAGAGCCACCTTCCCCACAGCGTGATGCTGCCACCACCATGTTTCACTGGGATGGTGTTCTCGGTGTGATGAGAGGTGTTGGCTTTGCACCAGACATAGCGTTTTCCTAGATGGCCAAAAAGCTTTTTATTTTAGTCTCATCTAACCAGAGTACCTTCTTCCATATGTTTGACGAGTCTGCCACATGCCTTTTGGCGAACACCAAAGGTGTTTGCTTGTTTTTTTCTTTAAGCAATGGCTTTTTTTCTGGCCATTCTTCCGTAAACCCCAGCTTTGTGGAGTGTACGACTTAAAGTTGTCCTATCGACAGATACTCCAATCTCCGCTGTGGAGCTTTGCAGCTCCTTCAGGGTTAGATTTAGTCTCTTTGTTGCCTCTCTGATTAATGCCCTCCTTGCCTGGTCTGTGAGTTTTGATGGGCAGCCCTCTCTTGGCAGGTTTGTTGTGGTGCCATATTCTTTCAATTTTTTAATAATGGATTTAATGGTGCTCTGTGGGATGTTCAAAGTTTCTGATATATTTTTTTTAACCAACCCTGGTCTGTACTTCTCCACAATTTTGTCCCTGACCTGTTTGGATAGCTCCTTGGTCTTCATGGTGCCGCTTGCTTGGTGGTGCCCCTTGCTTAGTGGTATTGCAGACTGGGGCCTTTCAGAACAGGTATATATATATATATATATATATATATATATATATATATATTACTGAGATCATGTGACAATTAGATTGCACGTAGGTGGACTTTATTTAACTAACTAATTATGTGACTTCTGAAGGTAAATGGTTGCACCAGATCTTATTTAGGGGCTTCATAGCAAAGGGGGTGAATATATATGCACGCACCAGTTTTTCTTTTTTTTGAATTCTTTGAAACAAGTAATTTTTTTTATTTCCCTTCACCAATTTGGACTATTTTTTTGTGTATGTCCATTACATGAAATCTAAATAAAAATCAATTTAAATTACAGGTTGTAATGCAACAAAATAGGAAAAATGCCAACGGGGGTGAATACTTTTGCAAGGCACTGTAACTCAGTAAAATCTTTGAAATTGTTGCATGTTGCGTTCATATTTTTGAAAACTGTATATATATTTTTCTGCACTGTTGGGAAGGGCCCGTGTAAGTGAACATTTCACTTTTAGTCTACACCTGTTGTTTACAAAGCATGTGACAAATTGATTTGATAAAGGTTGGGTAAAATGTATCAATGTCTGTTTGGAGAGAGGAGCATTTTGCTAATGTGTAGAGTGGACTGGGTCTGTAGGGTCGGTAGAGCTTTTAGGTACAAGGTCAGTATCTGCAGACTCGACAGGACTCAGGAGAGACTCGGAAGGTAATGGATCTATGACAAGGCAGGACTGAGGAGAGACCAAGGTAATGGGTCTCATTTCAGCCATGAGTCACTTCTCTCCTGAAACGTGTGTGTTTGGTAGTCTTTGCTAGTCTTTGGGGACATCTAGTGGTTATTTGGCTGTCAGGATTCAGTTTTTTTTCTAAGCAAGCAAAATACATTGTTGGCGATTTTAGCATGTAAATCTTGGTGGGGCAAACACAACAACAAAATGGGGGCTGCATGCCAGCAAAGCCACTACACAACACTAAACAATACATTAATTGCACTAGAACGGTGACAAACGGTGCCCACAAACTGTTAGGGCCTACATAAAGCTGTCCCAACAGCAGAGTCCCAACAGCAGTCCCAACATCTTACCACTGCTGCACCTGGCTATCAGCGGAGCCTTGTCTGGCAGCGAAACAGTTCATTCAGCCTCATTTAATGCCTTTAAAAGAAACATAGCTGATAAGGCTGACTTGCTTTAACAAATGTGCTTTCTACTGACAATTGAGATGTACAAACTATGGCATAAGGGGACAACAAGCGGAAAAGAGGCAATCTGTTTCGATTAAGACATTAATTAGCTAGCTAGGACGATCGTAGACAATATAACTATTTATTCAGCACTTTTGAAACGTACAGCGACAGAATTCAGAACATGGGCCGTTCTTTGTGTTCCCCCTGTACACCAAGTCAGAACCGTAGGATAAATAAAGGGGGCATGTAAGCAGACAATGAAAGCTCTTAGAATATTCAATGATTGCATTTCTCTAAAACAGGTTAAAGGCTACATGTAGTGGTGCAACGGATCACAAAACTCACTGATCGGATCACGGTTTTGAGTCAGGGATCGTATAATTATTTTGGATCAGGGAAAAAAAGGGAGACAAATATAACTTTGCTTTCCATTTATTACTTAAAGAACACTTACAGCAAGGAACTTTTCAATGTTTAAATACAATATTAAAATAAAATATTCAATACTGAATTAAATTAAAGTTAAATAAAAGTGCAATATGAGGCATGATACCTTCTTCATTTGAACAATGGTGAATGAAAAAATAGCCTTTGTCCACATCATCAAAAAAAAGAAAGAAAGCAAAGCAGACCTGAGCTTATAACGCCAAATTATTTTTCAAAAAGATGAGGATGTCTACATTGTCTGGGGAGAGGGTAGACTTCTTTGCAGTCACTATGTCCCCTGCCGTGGAGAACACCCTCTCACTAGGTAATGAAGTGCCAGGCACAGCCAAGTAGCTTCTTGCCATCATGGCAATGTGAGGGTATTTACACTCCATTGCTTTTCCACCATGCCAGTGGATCACCATCCACTGGAATACCGCTTGCTGCCTTGTAGGATGACGCCACCTCTTTGATGGTGTTGGCAAACGTGTTGCCTGTGTCCTTGCTCGCAAAGGTCTCCCCGAAAAGCTCCTTCATGGCCAAATGATTTTGTGGAGGAGATGCCTCTGAGTCTGCTCCTGTCGACTCTGTGGCTTGACCCTGCAGAAAAAAATGACTTGATCTATTCAACTAATTACTTATTTTCATATTTCATAGAAGTATAATTATGGCAATAACATTTAATACAATTTCAAATAAAATAATAATAGCAATAGCATAGACTAAGATTAGACAGCACCATATTTAGTAATTCAGTAATTCACTCTTTTTTTTGTTACCTCTTCAGTGGCCACAATCTCAGTGGTGAGACCACTGTATGTCCTCCGCCATAGGGCAGGGTCTAGGTGAGACAGGGACTTGAACCTTGGATCCAGTGCAGTAGATCTAGGAAAGTAGTCCTGTACATTAGGGGGGTATCTGGGGTGCAGGGCTCTCTAATGACAGGCTTGACATGTCTTGTGATGGTGCGGTCTTCCTCACTTGGGGCCATGGATTGTAGAATCCTTGTTTTCAGAGGTAGGATCATGGACAAAGACGTTGCAGTTTCAGTGCTCAATAGGGTTGTAACCAGTTTGAGCACCTCCCCTGCCACTTTCACGTCATCATCCGACAAGGTGATGATATCTTTCTTTTTTTCAGGATCTTGTCTGTCAGTACAGACTATACAGCTGCCTGCTGTTCAAGATAGCGCTCCAATATGTCATTCCATCTTGTTGTGACATCGTGTAGCACAAACTCCAAAAGGTTCTGGGACACTGTAAAGTCCATGGAGAATAAGAGCACCTCCTCCCAGCTGCCCACTGCACTGAGGCTAGGAAACACTGTCACCACCGATAAATCCACGATAATCGAGAAATTCAATAAGCATTTTTCTACGGCTGGCTATGCTTTCCACCTGGCTACCCCTACCCCGGTCAACAGCTCTGTACCCCGCCACTGCAACTTGCCCAAGCCTCCCCCATTTCTCCTTCACCCAAATCCAGATAGCGGATCTTCTGAAAGAGCTACAAAATCTGGACCCCTACAAATCCGCTGGGATAGACAATCTGGATCCTCTCTTTCTAAAATTATCCGCCGCAATTGTTGTGACCCCTATAACTAGCCTGTTTAAACTTCTCTTTGGTATCGTCTGCGATCCCTGAAGATTGGAAAGCTGCCCCGATCATCCCCCTCTTAAAAGGGGGTGACACTCTAGTCCCAAACTGTTACAGAGTATTATCTATCCTACCCTGCCTTTCTAAAGTCTTCGAAAGCCAAGTTAACAAACAGATCACAGACCATTTCGAATCCCAACATACCTTCTCCGCTATGCAATCTGGTTTCCGAGCTGGTCATGGGTGCATCTCAGCCACGCTCAAGGTCCTAAATGATATCATAACCACCTTCGATAAAAGACAATACTGTGCAGCCGTCTTCATCAACCTGGCCAAGGCTTTCGTCTCTGTCAATTACTGCATTCTTATCGGCAGACTCAACAGCCTTTGGTTTTTCAAATGATTGCCTCGCCTGGTTCACCAACTACTTCTCAAACAGAGTTCAGTGTGTCAAATCGGAGGGCATGTTGTCTGGACCTCTGGCAGTCTCTATGGGGGTGCCGACTCTTTTCTCTGTATTTATCAATGATGTTGCTCTTGCTGCTGGTGAGTCTCTGATCCACCTTTACGCAGACTACACCATTCTGTATACTTCTGGCCCTTCTTTGGACACTGTGTTAACTAACCTCCAGACGAGCTTCAATGCCATACAACTCTCCTTCCGTGGCCTCCAACTGCTCTTAAATGCAAGCAAAACTAAATGCATGCTCTTCAACCGATCGCTGCCCGCACCCGCCCGTCCGTCTAGCATCACTACTCTGGATGGTTCTGACTTAGAATATGTGGACAACTACAAATGCCTAGGTGTCTGGTTTGACTGTAAACCAAGCCATGAGGTCGAAGGAATTGTCCGTAGAGCTCCGAGACAGGATTTTGAGGCACAGATCAGGGGAAGGGTGACAAATGTTCTGCAGCATTGAAGGTCCCCAAGAACACAGTGGCCTCCATCATTCTTAAATGGAAGTAGTTTATAACCACTAACACTCTTCCTAGAGCTGGCCAAACTGAGCAATTAGGGGAGAAGGGCCTTGGTCAGGGAGGTGACAATGAATCTAATGGTCAGTTCCTCTGTGGAGATGCGAGAACTTCCAGAAGGACAGCCTTCTCTGCAGCACTCCACCGATCAAGCCTTTATGGTAGGGTAGAATGGCCAGGTGGAAGTCACTCCTCAGTAAAATACCCTTTGAGAGGATCTGCATAGAAGAATGGGAGAACTTGTAGTGTCATACCCAAGAAGACTCAATGCTGTAATCGCTGCCAAAGGTGCTTCAACAAAGTACTGCGTAAAGGGTCTGATTACTTATGTAAATGTGATAGTTGTTTTTTATTTTGAATATATTATCAAACGCTTCTAAAAACCAGTGTTTGCTTTGTCATTATGGGGTATTGTGTGTAGATTTGATGAGGGGGGGGAACTATTTAATACATTTTAGAATAAGGCTGTAACATAACAAAATGTGGAAAAAGTCAAGGGCCCTGAATACTTTCCGAATGCACGTTATATATATTTGTTATGTTACAGCCTTATTCTAAAATGTATTAAATAGTTCCCCCCCCCCCCATCAGATCTACACACAATACCCCATAATGACAAAGCAAACACTGGTTTTTAGAAATGCAGTAAGACAGTGTGTGTGTGTGTGTGTGTGTGTGTGTGTGTGTGTGTGTGTGTGTGTGTGTGTGTGTGTGTGTACACAGTCATTGCTGTTATGGGAAAACTCTAAACTGTGCTGTTACCTCTAACGTCCACCAGATGTCAGTGTCATTCCTTTAATCATCATCCTCCTCCCTCTGCTGTTCACTGGAGAATCTCCCTGATGGGCAGAGTTTGCCTGCTGGTTTTGGGGAGAGAGAGAGAGAAAACTGTGGACTTATACTGTGTAAATATTCCCCACTGGGTCTGAAGTGGTTTATAAAAATAAATAATTATGTATGCCATTTAGCAGACGCTTTTAAGCGACCTGGGGCCTGTTGCACAAAACTAGGATAAGGGATTAAGCCAGGATATCTTGGTGATCCTGGCTCAATTGATCCGTAATCCGGTTGCACTAAAGATGGATAGGGGGCAGGAGGATATGTTATGGTATAAATTACCATGGAGATTTATTCTGTGGAGCTAGCCTGCTCCAGACCAGGCTAAATTCCAGGATCTATTTAATCTCATCCCTAATGTCAGTCAGCAGTCACCACAAATGGAAACCAATAGTTATTTCACTGCTCACTATACATTGTTATCACATAACTAGACCCACTGTCATTATTTAAACGTTTGTGATCATTAATTTCAATGATTTTGGATAAAAAATAATTTTTAGATTATGTTGCTATCATTAGATAATTTACAGTTTCCCATAGACTATAAGGCTATATATAAAATGATAGAATATTAGGGCCACAGAGGGGAAAAAAACACAAGTAATAATATTGTAACCGGTTGTTTTAAAGGAGGACAGTTGTTAAAATGACAGATGTGGGGCATTTCGTGAAATTGTACTTCAGTATGGTTTCATAAACAAAGACATGCTGATGTGCCAGAATATTAAGTATCACATTGTCATAAGTATCAAAACTGTAAAAACAATATGTAGCTTTTCTGCAGAAAGAACCAGCCTCATAAATTTATGACTTTATCCTTTTTCTTCAGTGTGGCCCTAGTACTCTGTCATATAAACAAATACACATTCCATATGAATATAAAAACACAATGTGTAACATTATGTTCCTTTATTGAATAAGGACAAAACAAAGCAGGTAAACCATCAGCTCCTTTCGAAACTGAAGTCACAGTGACTACAAGATGGAAAGCACAGAATCCAAGCATATTATACAAAATGATACATACACATTCAAAGGTCTGTATATAACACACCCTGCATGTCTGCACACTAAAATAAATGCAGGACAAATCCATACACATCAACTGAACAGACAAATGAATGGATGCAGTAGCCTCCCTGCAGCCTTGTATTACACACAGTATACCGCACAAACATCATAAGAGGCCAAATTCGTAAAAAAACGCACCCAAAAAAACCCCAATTCCTCTGCCACCGCAGGACATATTTAACCAAAATTGAAAGCACACATACTAACTAAAATAATTCAACACATATTGGTCCCTCAGCAGCCGACCACTGTCGTCATCAGGGAAGATTGCCGGATTGTCCCAGTCCATGGCTGGTGGCACTCTGGGGGCCCTCTCCTTCCTCAGGCAGGCCACATTGTGGAGGACAGCACAAGCCACAGTAATATCACATGCCCTAACAGGGCTGACCCTTAATTTGTGAAGGCAGTGAAAGCGTGCCTTCAGGAGGCCAAAGGTCATTTCAACTCTGGCCCTGGTCCTGGCATGGGCATGGTTGTAGGCCTGCTGTGCTTCCTGGGGGTCTGTGAAAGGTGTCAGGAGAAAAGGCTGGCAGCCATACCCCCTGTCTCCCAGCAGCACACCAGAGAATTCACCTGTCAACACAAAATCTCATCATTACTACCTCATAAACACAGTGATATTCTTGACACAGCCATGATGGTTATAAATAGGGGTTGTGTGGCTTACCTTGTGATAGGCACTGATAGATTTCAGAGGCCCGAAAGATTCTGGAGTCATGGACTGAGCCAGGCCATTTTGCCACAACATTGCTGATCACAGTCAGCATTGCAGACCATCTGAAATCATAAGATGAGGAATATTACACCAATCAATGCACATCACTGGCAATGCAGAGTGTTCGTCAATGGACAATATCAAAAAGTTATGTTCACCTGAACATTAATGCTGTGAAAGGATTTCCTATTCACAAAATCGGCCTCATGGGCACCTGAGGGGGCTTTTATCCTTATGTGTGTGCAGTCCACTGCACCAATGACATTGGGGAAACCTGTCACACAAAGTAATGAGTATCCTACTATGTGTTAACAGTTGTCCTGTAATTTGTAGATCCTCTTACCTGCAATCCTATAGAACTCCTCTTTGATGTCACAGAGTCTTCTGTGGCCAGGGAAGGAGATGAAGACATCTGCTAATGCTTTGATAGCCAGACACACACTCCTTATTGTGCGGCAAATTGTGGCCTTGTTCAGCTGTTCTGCATCCCCCACTGAGTACAGGAAGGCTCCACTAGAAAAAAAGCGCAAGGCCACACAAACCATTTGCTCCACACTCAGTGCATGGCTCCGTGCAGTGCGGTGCTTAATCCTGGGACCCAGTAGTCTGCATAGATACCTGATGCCATCTGCAGAAAACCTGTATCTTTCATATAGATGGTCATCAGGGAAGGCCAGTGGGTCCAACCAGTCCCTGAAGACCCTTTCTCGCCTGAAGGCTCTCCTCAGCACAAGTGCTTCTTCATCCACCACATCTCGCACGAATGGGCATGCCATTGTCAGAGCAGAAAGGAACACACAATTTTGGGCCTTCATATAGGCTAGTGGCCACACCTGGTGCTGGGGGGGTGGGCAAAAGAGGGCGATGCCTTATAACGATGACTTGGTTGTACTGATTGCTGGGAAAATAAAAAAAACCTTAGAAAGATGCCACCGTCCTGTGTGCTCACAATAAGAGCTCATATGTCATGGCTCACTTGACTTTACGAGAATATACCTAATTTTTATTTTGAGCTGTGTCATCTTCTTGGAGCTGGGGGAGGAAAGAAAAATAATGATTAATACATTTGTGTTACAGTTAGCATACAGTGTACATTGAAGGCATATCTCACCTCCCTCTCAAGTTTTTTTATTTCAAGGTCCAGTTTCCTAATTGTCCTCTTTTTTATTTCGGACTCCAGTGCAAGATTTTCCATCTTTTTCTTCTTGTACTGAATGTCTATGTCTGCCAGTTCTATTTGGCGCCGGAGGTGGTTGCCATACAACTTTCTGATAGCTTGTGAGCTCTGTGAACACAATACAATTAGCGCAGCTGGAATTTGGCAGGATGTGGTGTCCTTTTATTAATACGCACTATGTTGCCAGGCTGGTTTTCCCACTGTATAGCATCTGGGTCCTGTAAAAGAAATTAGATTTTTTGATTTTGATGAGGACTCCTCACCATTGTAGAGTAAATAGTACTTTCACAGTCTTAACATGATACCTCATGCCTTCTGGAATCCAGAGAGATGGTCTCCTCCTCATCATCGTCTCCATCATGTGCTGTTGCTGCTGCACTGGGGCCTTCACCCTATCACATTTAATCGGATTCATATTGAAGCTAGTAGACAAGACATGCCAGGCCTACAGTATGCCTTTGATGGAGTACTCACTGGATCAGCATCGTCTGGTGCTTGTGCTGGTGGCTCTAACAGGAACACAGTGCTGCCAGACACTGCAAGGCAATAGGTAAACCAAAGTCAGACAGTCCAAATTGATTCAATATGAATGTGGTTGTATCCCATGTAGAGATGGAAGGACATACCTTGAATGAAGCGGGTGGCATCTTGGGAGGAACCTATGCTCGTCTCTTTCCCCCCAGGGATCCCCTCTAAGACGGGCCTGCCTTTATTTAGCTCCAAGGCCATGTCCTCTGCTGGGGTAAGGTCAGCCTTTGGTGACCCACCACCCGTGCCTTGTCTGTGGGTATTCTTTTTCACTGCTAAAACAGTACAGACAATGTGTGAGCAGGCACCTTCTGGGTACAATATATGCTTGTGCTTTGTTAAATATTAGTCAGGGACCATACCATTCTGCAGAATGTTCTTGTATTTGATTTTGACCTGCTGCCATGTCCGTTTTGGCCCGTTCATGTTTAATCTACACACACACACACACACACACACATTTAATGGAGTCACACTGCAAAAAATTACTTGGTATTTTTGTCTTGTTTTCAGTAAAAATATCAAAAAATCTATCATAGCTTTATACAGTGTGATGGAGTTACTTTACACAATTTCACTCATATCTGCAGTGCATTTCAATTAAAAATTTAACCGTTTCATAATTACAGTACAACTGCATTTTTGGAGATGTGAATTAAATATTTGAATTGTAATTGTGATGTTTCAGCGGAGCGGTGACTGTGTAATTGTGCACTACTTACGCATTCAGGCGGTCTGCAATACTTTGCCACGCTTTTTCTCTTTGCTTTATCACTGTGGCGGTGTTGCCTTTCTTCTTAATTATATATTTTACCTCCTCGTATGCCTCCATGAGGATTTGTGCTTCCGACGGGGAAAAGTACGCGGCTCTAGTTGCCATGGTAAATCAGTTAATCTGTGATCTGTGGCGGGGTCTATTTGAGTGAGCCGTGAGCGCGCACCTATCCAGGATTGGTTTCACCTGGCTTAATGAATCCGTGTCTGCTCATCCTGGCTTGGTCTTTGTGCAACCAATTAAGCCTGGACGCACATGTTTTGGCTTCATTGAGCTCAGCTGAGTCATTTATCCCGGATGTCTTAATTCTACTTTTGTGCAACAGGCCCCTGGTCATGTGTTGCATAGGTATATTTCTTCAAGTATGGTTAGAGATTTGCTGTACTGGTGTGAAGTGGGAGGAGACCAGTGGACAGTTACCTAATGATGTTACTTTGAGTAACAATGACAAAACCACACCCCGGCCTCTGAATGTATGGAACACATAGCCTTACCTAGTCATGGCCTAGAGGAATAGGCCTGTTTATGGCTATGGTGTAGTAGTGTTTAAGATTAGGCTGGGTGAGGATAGGCCCTATCCTAGTGAGGATAGGCCCTAAGAGGGTGTGCGTGTGTGGAGTGACTTGTGGCACGGGTATCTATACTACTATGGGCATTTGTTAGGAAGATATTTTCTGTTGTGTAACCGTATAATGTAACCTACACACAGGCTCTACCAATAATTGTTTTGCTCTACCCTCCCTTTTGGCCTAGTCACTGTTCCTGCCCTAACCTTCACCTTGCCTAACCCCACTATTTACCTGTGTATTACTTACACACACACACACACACACACACACACACACCCACACACACACACACACACACACACAGAGAGAGAGAGAGCCTGCATTCACTGTAAACCTACAGTGCATTCGGAAGGTATTCAGACCTCTTGTCTTTTTCCACATTTTGTTATGTTAGTCTTATTCTAAAATGGATTAAATAGTTTTTTTCCCTCACCAATCTACACACAATACCCCATAATGACAAAGCAAAAATAGGTTTTTACCACAAGTGGACTCCAATCAAGTTGTAGAAACATCTCAAGGATGATCAATGGAAACAGGATGCACCTGAGCTAAATTTCGAGTGTGATAGCTAGAGTTGCACATTTTGGGGAATATTCAGAAGTGGAAACTTTCTGTGGGAATTAACGGGAATATATGGGAATTACCGTGAATATATGGGAATTAATGGAAATATATGCAAATGAATAATAATAACATTTAAATGTAGATGTTTTTTGCATTGGATATATGTACCATTTCATATGGAGACAAACATAAGCCGTTTACCTTATCATAAGTAGACATAATTGCAAATTATTAAAACCTTACAATAGAAATAAAAAACAATTTAGTTACGAATTTAACTTAAATTAGTTGACTATTCACATGGGATGATTTCACTGAACAACAAAAGAAAGGGAATATTGAATGATCCCCAATGGTCCATCCAAACGTTTTTAACATACATCTGTAAAATGATAGTCTAGAAACTAAAGCTTTGGTTGTCTTCCTCTCTGGCTTCCATGTCTTCTGACCTCCTCAAAGTCCACCTCTTGAAAATCAGACTCTGAGGCCTCATCTTCACTGTCACTTTCCAACCTTGAGGATGGATCGTTGTCAGGCTCAAAAAGCCTCAAATTTGCACGGATGGCCACCAATTTTTCAACCCTTGTATTGGTCAGCCTGTTGCATGCTTTGGTGTGTGTTCCCAAACAAGGACCAGTTGCGCTCTGAGGCGACTGATGCTGTTGGGATTTGGAGGATGATGGAGGCAACAGGGGAAAGAGCCTCAGATCCACAAAGTCCCTTCTACCAGGTGGCTGATGAGATATGTTGGCATGACTGCCATTGTGCATCTCCATCCCAAAGCCCTTGCTTGGAAGTGTACTTCGCCAGACTGCCACCACCTCGTCCAGACCAAGGTGGTGAGACATGGTTGTGATGACACCGTAGGCCTTGTTGATCTCTGCACCAAATAGGATGCTCGTGCCAGCATACTTGGGGTCAAACATGTACGCTGCGGCATGGATGGGCTTCAGACAGAAGTCGGTGCGCTTTTTGATGTATTTCAGAACTGCAGTTTCCTCTGCTTGGAGCAACAGTGAAGTGGACAGGGCAGTACGGATTTCTTCCCTTACATCTGCAAGCAGAGTCTGAACATCAGACATGATGGCATTGTCTTCCCCTCCAGGACACTGTCAAATATGATGACACCACCCCAATGGGTGTTGCTGGCCAGCTTCAATGTGGTGCTCTTATTCTTCTCATTTTGCTTGGTGAGGTAGATTGCTGCTATAACATGATGACCATTCACATACCTAACCATTTTGTTGGATCTTTTGTAGAGTGTACCCATTGTTTTGTGTCCCATGATGTCCTTGATGAGCAGATTCAATGCATGAGCAGCACAGCAAATGGGTGTGATGTGTGGGTAGGACTCCTCCACTTTAGACCAAGCAGCCTTCATGTTGTCAGCATTGTCTGTCACCAGTGCAAATACCTTCTGTGGTCCAAGGTCATTGACTGCCTTCAGCTCATCTGCAATGTGAAAACCGGTGTCTGTTGTCCCTTGTCTGTGCTCTTGTAGAATACTGGTTGAGGGGTGGAGATGATGTAGTTAATTATTCCTTGCCCACGAACATTCGACCACCAATCAGAGATGACTGCAATAGTCTGCTTTCTCTGATTTGCTTGACCTTCACTTGATCTCTGTTGAACTCTGCATCCAGCAAATTAGTAGATAAAGCATGTCTGGTTGGAGGGGTGTATGCTGGGCGAAAAACATTCAGAAATCTCTTCCAATACACATTGCTTGTGAGCATCAGAGGTGAACCAGTTGCATACACAGCTCGAACAAGACATTAATCAGCATTTCTCTGACTACGTTCCGCCATTGAGTCAAAAAAAAATCTGATTCCAGGAGGACCATGAGCTGTTGCTATCGATAAGATGTCCAATTCATAATTTTCATCTAGAATAGAAGTAGAGGGATTTTTGTCAGGTTGCTTGTTGTGAGCACTGAGGGAACTATGCTCTTGGCCAGATGATTCTGCATCTTTGTTGCGTTCTTCACATATGATTTGGCACAGTATTTGCAAATGTACACCGCTTTTCCTTCTACATTAACTGCAGTGAAATGTCTCCACACATCAGATAGTGCACGTGGCATTTTCCTGTAAAGATTAGAAGAAAAAAAAGGTAAAAAAAAAAAAACTGAATTCCATGTACAGATAAATTAGTTTAAACAGTTAGATTAAACAACTCCTTTGTAAGATGTTTTAAAATGAAACATGTATGGAAACGGGTGAATTAACGCTCCTCAGTTAGCAGGCTCATGCAAGCGAAAACCCACATGGTAGCAAAAACTAACTAGCAGAAATTGTTAACAAGTTAGAAATGATTTAAACACACTTTGCTCTAGGCTACTATTTACTAGTTAACCTCTTTGCGGTAGGTGGGACAGCGCCCCGCATACAAAAGCATTACAAACATTTTCCAAGCAAGCAGAGGTGTCACGAAAGTCAGAAATAGCGATAAAATAAATCACTTACCTTTTGAAGATCTTCCTCTGTTTGCAATCCAAAGGATCCCAGCTACATCACAAATGGTCGTTTTGTTCGATAAAGTCCTTTATATCCCAAAAAAAGTCAATTTATTTGGTGCGCTTGACTCAGTTATCCACCGGTTTCCCTCGTTCAAAATGCATACAAATGAATCCCAAAGGTTACCAATAAACTTCGTCCAAACAAGTCAAACAATGTTTATAATCAATCCTCAGGTACCCTAATATGTAAATAAACGCTAAAATTTAAGACGAAGAATAGTATGTTCATTACCGGAGATAAATAACAAAGTGCGCGCCCTCACCGACGCGCGCCCTCAGTCAACTTTTTTGATGAATTTTATCAAAATTCCCAGGCTTAACTTCCCATCAAAGAATTCAGGAAAAATTCCAGAAATGTACCGAAAGTTTCTGACCCTTTGCAAAGGGTCTGAATACTTTTGTAAATAAGGTATTTCTGTTTTTTAATTTTTAATGTTGCAAACATTCCTAAAAACCTGTAGATTGATGAGGGAGAAATTACATTTAATCCATTTTAGAACAAGGCTGTAACGTAACAAATTGTGGATAAAGGTAAGGGGTCTGAATATTTTCTGAATGCACTGTATACCAAATGCTGTTCAGAAGTGACTTGTGGCAGTCACACCCTTGTTGAACTTTGTGAATCATGTGTGGATGTATGTATGTACTATACTGTATGTTAATCTGTTGTTTTGTCTCCCTTCCCCCCCATGTTCTCTCCTGACCTACCCTTTTGCTGCCCACCTGTAGGTGAGTTCCCTTATGCCATTACATTAAACAGTGAAATATGTAGTTAGTAGGGGCGTTTCACAAAATGAGTGCCTTTTGTGTCCCTTTGATATTATGAATAGAAATTGTCCACCCATACTGCATTCCAAAAGCCTGTTATATTAAATAGTGCACTTTTAATATAGACCACATGGAAAGTTCAATATATGAATAAAGGCTTGCTAAAGTGCAAACATTGCAGCATTTTCACATGTCCCTCCAACCCTGTCACTTCTAAAAATATTTTTATCCACTTAATCCTAAAATGTCTCCAAGTTTGACCGTCATTGTAAAGCCTTAGTTATTTTTGTTGCTCTGACAGTCATTTCTGAAGATTATTATTTATATAATACAATTTAGTGATTAATTTGTCTGTCCCTTATTTTAAGGTCAACCCTGTTACGTGAACTGAACTCTCGTTTTAATATGGTGAAACTATACATTTTTAAAAAGGAAATTGAAAAGAAACATTGAACATATTATAGTCTAATCATTGAGTAAAAGCAGGTGAGCTGGTTCTATGCTTTTCGGCAATTTTGTGGTGGAAAACTGAGCGGGTCGAGCATAACACGTCAAATCTGTTGCCCGTAGATACAGGCTAGAAATGTTTTAACAATTTCATTTTTTGACCATAGCTGTATTTGTATAATCATGCTAACTGCACTAACCTTACTATTTGTCACCTAAATTGAGTATGTAGTATGCTTATTGGTCATAGTATGGATATAGTAAGTATGCCAAAAGTTCTCCGTTGACGTACTACATATACAAGCAGTGGACACTATTTCCGTGTTTTTAGGGCCCATAATGCAATTCTTCAGGCATTGGGCGTAGCTTCGCAATATTTTCTGATTTGAAGAAAATTGAGGTAAATATGCAGCCGAAGTCCGATGAGAGAGGATACAAATTCATTGCTTTAACTAATTATGACAAATGTTGAACTAATGACTAAGTTACATTATGTTGACTGACAATTTGTTAGCTACGCTAGCCTTACAAACCGCATAGCATGTCATTACAGCAGTTGCTTGGTGTGTTAGCTAGGTACCTAACGTTAGTTGGCTACCAATACATCGAACTTGCCAGTTTATTAACTATATGCTATCTAACTCAATGTTTGAGTTGAATATTCACGTAATTCTTAGCTTAGCTAAGTGGTATATTTGTTGTGCGTTCTCAATGGACATTGTTAATGAAGTCGTAAGATGTCTAGATAGTAATTTGTTATGGTAACAAGCTAGCAAGAAGTTGCATAGCAACAGCATCATCTTCCGGTTGACAGGCGAAGCGCTAGTATACTCAACTGAAAGGATATCGTTTGTTTACAGTATACTAAAATGAACTAATAGTATGTAGTGTATGTAGAATACAGTGTGGGTATTCGAACACGGCTCGTTAAAATAGGTGAAATCCCCCCCAAAAAAATGTTACACTTCTCAAAAGACACCAAATTGGTGAAATGACCCAGTAATGTTAAGACTTCACTCTGACCACTTGACTGTAGTTTGGCAGGGTTGACCAGTGACGGCATTAGATGGTAGGCCCTAAATGGCCACAAGCCCATCCAGCCCTGTGCTATTACTTACTGCTGCGGGCATCTGGTTAAAGCATCCTAACTGGCCTGCAGTGTTGTGATGCTGTAATAGGGCCTGTCCTTTAGAACAGTCAGTCACAGCTGACCGGTTCAAACCTGTTCTGCTTTGCATCTGCCCCCGCACCACAGCTATATCTCTCGCTCCATCCTTCTAGCTTTCTCTTTTTCTGTTCCTCTATCTTTCTTTGTCCCTCTGACCTCTGGGCTCTCAATGTCATAATATAAACACACTCTCAAATGCGCACAGCCTCTCCATTGGCCTCAACAGTAGTATCCAGGCTAGAGGTTGTATCTGTGTGTTACTGCCCAGGACACAGGTCAGTGTCCGAGTTAACTAGCACAGGAAGACCTTTCTGAAGGTTTCTGTGAAAGTAGCATATCCGAAGATGGACTCACTCTCCTCTGTGTTAGTGGTCCAAAAATGGTGCATTCGGAAAGTATTCAGACCCCTTGACTTTTGCCATATTTTGTTACGTTACAGCCATTCTAAAATGGATTAAATAAAAATGTCCTCATCAATCTACACACAATACCCCATAATGACAAAGCGAAAACAGGTGTTTAGAAATGTTAGCACATTAATAAAAATAAAATAAAATAAAAACTTATTTACATAAGTATTCAGATCCTTTGCTATGAGACTCAAAATTGAGCTCAGGTGCATCCTGTTTCCATTGATCATCCTTGATGTTTCTACAACTTGGTTGGAGTCCACCTGTGGTAAATTCAATTGATTGGACATGGTCTGGAAAGGCACACACCTGTCTACATAAGGTCCCACAGTTGACAGTGCATGTCAGCAAAAACCAAGCCATGAGGTAGAAGGAATTGTCCGTAGAGCTCTGAGACAGGATTGTCGGCACATCTGGGGAAGGGTACCAAAAATGTTCTGCAGCATTGAAGGTCCCCAAGAACACAGTGGCCTCCATCATTCTTAAATGGAAGTAGTTTGTAACAACCAAGACTCTTCCTAGAGCTGGCCGCCCGGCCAAACTAAGCAATCAGGGGAGAAGGGCCTTGGTCAGGGAGGTGACCAAGGTGACCAAGAACCCGATGGTCACTCTGACAGAGCTCCAGAGATGGTGGAGATGGGAGAAACTTCCAGAAGGACAACCTTCTCTGCAGCACTCCACCAATCAGACAGAAGCCACTCCTCAGTAAAAGGCACATTGACAGCCTACTTGGAGTTTCCCAAAAGACACCTAAAGGACTCTGACCATGAGAAACAAGATTCTCTGATCTAATGAAACCAAGATTAAGCTCTTTGGCATGAATGCCAGGCATCACGTCTGGAGGAAACCTGGCACCATCCCTACGGTGAAGTATGGTGGTGGCAGCATCATGCTGTGGGGATGTTTTTCAGCTGCAGGGACTGGGAGACTAGTCTGGATCAAGGGAAAGATGAACGCCGCAAAGTACAGAGATCCTTGATGAAAACCTCCTCCAGAGTGCTCAGGACCTCAGACTGGGGTGAAGGTTCACCTTCCAACAGGACAATGACCCTAAGCACACAGCCAAGACAACGCAAGTGTGTCTTCGGGACTAGTCTCTGAACGTCCTTGAGTGTCCCAGCCAGAGCCCGGACTTGAACCCGATCGAACATGTCTGGAGAGACCTGAAAATAGCTGTGCAGCAGTGCTCCCCAAGAAGACTCTAGGCTGTAATCGCTGCCAAAGGTGCTTAAACAAAGTACTGAGTAAAGGGTCTGAATACTTATGTAAATGTGGTATTTCAGTTTTTTATTTTGAATAATTGGTCGTTATGGGGTATTGTGTGTAGATTGATTAGGGGGGATAAAAAAAAAATCAATTTTAGAATATGGATGTAATGTAACAAAATGTGGAAAAAGTCAAGGGGTCTGAATACTTTCCGAATGCACTGTACACACTCGAGGTGTGTATATCCCAGTCCATGTATGGATCTGCAGCCACTGAGCTATGTGTTTTCTGTAGGATTAAGCGGTGCTTATGTTTGCCCTCTGTCGTCACTGCCTTTGGCCTGATGCAGTCTCTCTAGTTATTCCACTCGCTTCTTCCTCTCTCTCTGAACATCTTATAAGATACACCAACACGCACGGGAAGGAGAGGGGTCCGGGCCTGTAGGCCTACAGGCCAGGGTTTAGCTGTATATCCACCCAGAATGAACTTCCATGATCAACTTCTTCTCTGAAGCGGCAGATAAGCAAAGCTCAGGTGTTGGTCAACTGATGTCTTTAACTCAAGACCAGAAACTGAGAGAAAGGATAATGGTTAGAGGTCTGTACTACACACCTTTTATAGCTAGCATCAATCATCCAATTTCCTGAAAGGGCTATTCAAGTGTTTTAGTTGGTGTTTAAGTGTACCAGTTGTCACACTAACTACTCTATAGGTTTACACGTACAGATACTCACGGGGAATAAAGGAGGATTTGAGGGAGCAGTAATGGCTCTAATTTGGAACTGATGTAATTTCTCCTATATTCTGAGATGACAGACAGACACCTAAGGAGACGGGGGTATTGGAGCTCGTAATCAGTAGGCTCATTCAGGGAGCTAAGCGCTATTATTATATAACATCGACCACCGCTTATTTCATTACTGTACACTATTTGCTACTAGCATTAGGCACTTAGTTAAACTACTTCATGTCAAGTCCCTGTCCTATAATGTGCAGATAGTTACTCATTATTAGGCTATACTGTAGCATGTTAGAGAAGCAGTGAGGAAAAAGCAGGCTTGTGTGCGCATGCTCTGCGTGCTGTGGCTTTTTATCTGCACATTATAGGACGTGTGTTTGTGGCTCTGGGCAGTAGCTCATGTGCTCTCTCTGTGTGTGCATGAGTATAGTCTGATAGTCATAAGGGTGTATATCACTGAGCCCCAGCAGTTCATGTCTCTGTGAGAGGGCATGGATGGATGGGTAGGGCTGGCTGAAAAGCTGGCAGTGGACAGAAGCTAGGTCCTCTCTACCCTCTGTTCTCAGCTAACTGCTGTGTCATGGAGCTGTAGGTTGGAAAGCTCTTTGGCTGTCTTTCTCTCTTTCTCTCCCTCCCTTTCTCTCTCTCTTTTTCCAAACCGGATTGTAGCTATTCCTCACTACTGTTCCAGTCAGAAGATGGACAGAGCAGTCATCAGCTGACCAGACAGATGGACAGCTGAAGAGCGGAATGGAGGGGGAAGGGAAGCAGGGGGAGATTGTTGAGTGGTTGTGGGAAAACAACATACACTACCGTTCAAAAGTTTGGGGTCACTTAGAAATGTCCTTGTTTTTGAGAGAAAAGCACATTTTTTTGTCCATTAAAATGACATCAAATTGATCATAAATACAATGTAGACATTGTTAATGTTGTAAATTACTATTGTAGCTGGAAACGGCAGATAAAAATTTTTAATAATGGAATATCTACGTAGGCGTACAGAGGCCCATTATCAGAAATCAATCAATCAAATGTATTTATAAAGCCCTTCTTACATCAGCTGAGGTCATAAAGTGCTGTGCAGAAACCCAGCCTAAAACCCCAAACAGCAAGCAATGTAGGTGTAGAAGCACGGTGGCTAGGAAAAACTCCCTAGAAAGGCCAGAACCTAGGAAGAAACCTAGAGAGGAACCAGGCTATGAGGGGTGGCCAGTCCTCTTCTGGCGGAGCTTATAACAGAACATGGCCAAGATGTTCATAGATGACCAGCAGGGTCAAATAATAATAATCACAGTGGTTGTCTAGGGTGCAACAGGTCAGCACCTCAGGAGTAAATGTCAGTTGGCTTTTCATAGCCGATCATTCAGAGTATCTCTACTGCTCCTGCTGTCTCTAGAGAGTTGAAAACAGCAGGTCTGGGACAGGTAGCACGTCCGGTGAACAGGTCAGGGTTCCATAGCCACAGGCAGAACAGTTGAAACTGGAGCAGCAGCACGGCCAGGTGGACTGGGGACAGCAAGGAGTCATCATGCTGAGGCATGGTCCTAGGGCTCAGGTCTCCCGAGAGAGGGAAAGAAAGAGAGAATTAGAGAGAGCATACTTAAATTCACACAGGACACCGGATAAGACAGGAGAAATACTCCAGATATAACAGACTGACCCTAGCCCCCCGAGACACAAACTACTGCAGCATAAATACTGGAGGCTGAGACAGGAGGGGTCGGGAGACACCGTGGCCCCATCCGACGATACGCCTGGACAGCCAAACAGGCAGGATATAACCCAACCCACAGCAACCATCACTCCTGTGTTCCAATAGCACGTTGTTAGCTAATCCAAGTTGATCATTTTAAAAGGCTAATTGATCATTAGAAAACCCTTTTGCAATTATGTTAGCACAGCTGAAAACTGTTGTGCTGATTTAAAGAAGCAATTAAACGTCCTTCTTTAGACAAGTATCTGGAGCGTCAGCATTTGTGGTTTCGATTACATGCTCAAAATGGCCAGAAACAAAGAACTTTCTTCTGAAACTCGTCAGTCTATTCTTGTTCTGAGAAATGAAGGCTATTCCATGCGAGAAATTGCCGAGAAACTGAAGATCTGGTACAACGCTGTGTACTTCTCCCTTCACAGAACAGCGCAAACTGGTTCTAACCAGAATAGAAAGAGGAGTGGGTCAGAAGTTTACATACACTTAGGTTGGAGTCATTAAAACTCATTTTTCAACCACTCCACAAATTTCTTGTTAACAAACTGTAGTTTTGGCAAGTCGGTTACTCTACTATCTACTTTGTGCATGACACAAGTAATTTTCCCAGCAATTGTTTACAGACAGATTATTTCACTTATAATTCACTGTATCACAATTCCTGTGGGTCAGAAGTTTACATACATTAAGTTGACTGTGCTTTTAAACAGCTTGGACAATTCCAGAAAATTATGTCATGACTTTAGAAGTTTCTGACAGGCTAATTGACATCATTTGAGTCAATTGGAGGTGTACCTGTGGATGTATTTCAAGGCCTACCTTCAAACTCAGTGCCTCTTTGCTTGACATCATGGGAAAATCAAAAGGAATCAGCCAAGACCTCAGAAAAAAATTGTAGACCACAAGTCTGGTTCATCCTTGGGAGCAATTTCCAAACGCCTGAAGGTACCACGTTAATCTGTACAAACAATAGTATGCAAGTATAAACACCATGGGACCACGCAGCCATCATACCGCTCAGGAAGGAGACGCGTTCTGTCTTCTAGAGATGAATGTACTTTGGTGCGAAAAGTGCAAATCAATCCCAGAACAACAGCAACGGACCATGTGAAGATGCTGGAGGAAACGGGTACAAAAGTATCTATATCCACAGTAAAACGAGTCCTATATCGACATCGGCTGCTCAGCAAGGAAGAAGGCACTGCTCCAAAACCACCATAAAAAAAACAGACTACGGTTTGCAACTGCACATGGGGACAAAGATCATACTTTTTGGAGAAATGTCTGGTCTGATGAAACAAAAATAAAACTGTTTGGCCATAATGACCATCGTTATGTTTGGAGGAAAAAGCGGGAGTCTTGCCAGCCGAAGAACACCATCCCAACTGTGAAGCACATGGGTGGCAGCATCATGTTGTGGGTGTGCTTTGCTGCAGAGAGGGACTGGTGCACTTCACAAAATAGATGGCATCACGAGGCAGGAAAATGATGTGGAAATATTGAAGCAAGACCTCAGTCAGGAAGTTAAAGCTTGGTCGCAAATGGGTCTTCCAAATGGACAATGACCCCAAGCATACTTCCAAAGTTGTGTCAAAATGGCTTAAGGACAACAAAGTAAAGGTATTGGAGTGGCCATCACAAAGCCCTGACCTCAATCTTATAGAAAATGTGTGAGCAGGACTGAAAAGGCGTGTACGAGCAAGAAGGCATACAAACCTGGCTCAGTTACACCAGCTCTGTCAGGAGGAATGGGCGAAAAACTGAGGTTAAATGTATTTGGCTTGTATGTAAACGTATGTAAACTTCCGACTTCAACTATAGATATTCCATTAAAAAAATCTGCCGTTTCCAGCTACAATAGCCATTTACAACATTAACAATGTCTACACTGTATTTCTGATCAATTTGATGTTATTTTAATGGACAAAAATGCGCTTTTATTTCAAAAACATGGACATTTCTAAGTGACCCCAAATTTTTGAACGGTGGTGTAAATCTGGTAGTTTAGTAAGTGTTGGGACAATAGGGATTAGAATGGGGACGTTCTAGTTGAAGAGGTTACAGATCAACACTTGAACCTTCTGTAAGGACTGGCCTCACTTCTCTGAAATATCAGACTTTGGACTTTACAGCCAGTGTACTTCACTATTCTGTCTTCTCTCTTGTGTATGTGAGTGGGGGAGGGGTGTGTGTTTTAGTGCAGTATTTATGCTCTGAAGCTGCTCTCTGTTACCAAGAGGGATTACTCTTGTTCAGTAGAACATGAGCTGCACAGGAGTACACAGCACATCACACAAACATGAACACACATGCATGAACACACATACCTCATTTAACAGAAAAACATTCCTTATGCAGGAACACAATGTCCCCAATTTATAGGACATTTGACGCGTGTCTCTATTGCATTTCAGTGGATGTGGGTAAAGCAGTTGGCTGGTTTACACTCTACATGAACTGTACATGTCTGCCCTCCGATTAACCCTCTTATGGCAGTATGAATGTAAGGGATGTGTGTGTGATAGAGCCTGTGTGTGGTGCATTGGTCTGTTAATCTTGGTCTGTTAATCTGTGTGAATCCTATCAGTTGATTACTGACAGGATATTGATGAGGACCTTTGCTATGTTACATCACTTACAAATACTGTTCTTTTTTGATGACTTTTCAGCTTTTATATTCCAGGAAATAAAAACAAGTGATAGTGTACAGTATGTACTAGATGGTGGATTAGGATCTGTTATCTGGTAGTGTGAACTCCTGGTCTGTTTGGAAACAATCAAACCACCCATCTGTGTTTGGGTATGTGCGGACAGTAAGTGTCCTGAAGATAAGTGTGTGTGTGTGTGTGTCTCCTGAGGTTAATAGTGTGAAAGGGCCAACCAATCATGTTTGATTAAGACTCATGCCGGGGGTCCATATAACGCACTATAACATGACTATGTGACTGACCCAAACAGAACCGGTGAGTGTACAGTATCATACATCCAGCTCAGCCCTCCCAGTTCACTCAACTGCTGGAGTGGAAGTAATGTTCTGGCTTGACTAGCCGTCTGGAGCTAGAACATCATGTTCTAGGCCAATGTACAGATCCCCCGCTCTTCCTTCTTTCGCTTTCCTCTATCCTCATTGCCCCCGCTTTCTCTCCCATCGCCCCAAATTGGACAGCTCTGCTATTGTCTCTGGGGATAAGCCCCAGTTCACACCGCAGTGACCGCACACACGCACAAACACACACTGGAGTGGTCCCGCCGTGTTGGTGGTTGCGTGTGGAGGGGAACATCAGTTGGTTCTAGGCTCCAGTAAAGGCTTCTAACATCACACCCCCCCATGTGTCACTTCTCATCAACAGCCCAGTGACTCCACACAAAGACTGATGAGGGAGACTACTGTTACAGCCGCAGGCACGACTGACTCTCTCTCTTCCCCCTCTTTCTCTCTGTCCCCCTCTCATTCCCTCTCCCTTTCTGTCCCCTCTCTCTCTGTCTCTGCTTTCTCTGTATTCTGTCTTTTGCCCCTCTTCATGGTTCATGTAAGAATCTCTAGTCTTTCTGCAGCTTTCTCTTTGAGCGTATTCAAAATGTCTTTGAGCGGTGCATCGTGCCCCAGAACGATGTGTGGGAGTGTTTTATGTGTGTTAGACCTGCTAATGCCAGGTTTCACTCCACATTAGTCATACCTGTAGCCTTTGTTTTTCTCACACCATCTATGTAATGACTGCTGTGTAGATCAGCACACGACTTTGTCAGACACCTTTCATAGGGCTGAGAATTGCTAGGGACCTCATGATACAATATTGTCACGATGCTTACAGTTGAAGTCGGAAGTTTACATACACTTAGGTTGGAGTCATTAAAACTCGTTTTTCAACCACTCCACAAATTTCTTAACTATAGTTTTGGCAAGTCGGTTAGGACATCTACTTTGTGCATGACACAAGTAATTTTTCCAAAGTTGTTTACAGAGAGATTATTTCACTTATAATTCACTGTATCACAATTCCAGTGGGTCAGACGTTTACATACACTAAGTTGACTGTGCCTTTAAACAGCTTGGAAAATTCCAGAAAATTGTCATGGCTTTAGACGCTTCTGATAGGCTAATTGACATCATTTGAATAATTTCGAGGTGTACCTGTGGATGTATTTCAAGGCCTACCTTCAAACTCAGTGCCTCTTTGCTTGACATCATGGGAAAATCAAAAGAAATCAGCCAAGACCCCCGCAAGTCTGGTTCATCCTTGGGAGCAATTTCCAAATGCCCGAAGGTACCGCGTTCATCTGTATAAACATAGTACGCAACTATAAACACCATGGGACCATGCAGCCGTCATCCTGCTCAGGAAGTAAACACGTTCTGTCTCCTAGAGATGAACGTACTTTGGTGTGTGTGAAAAGTGCAAATCAATCCCAGAACAACAGCAAAGGACCTCGTGAAGATGCTGGAGGAAACGGGTGCAAAAGTATCTATATCCACAGTAAAACAAGTCCTATATCAACATAACCTGAAAGGCCGCTCAGCAAGGAAGAAGCCACTGCTCCAAAACCGCCATAAAAAAGCCAGACTACGGTTTGCAACTGCACATGGGGAGAATGATCGTACTTTTTGGAGAAATGTTCTCTGGTCTGATGAAACAGAAATAGAACTGTTTGGCCATAATGACCATCGTTATGTTTGGAGGAAAAAGGGGGAGTCTTCCAAATGGACAATGACCCCAAGCATACTTTCAAGTTGTGGCAAAATGGCTTAAGGACAACAAAGTCAAGGTATTGGAGTGGCCATCACAAAGCCCTGACCTCATTCCCATTAGAAAATTTGTGGGCAGAATTGAAAAAGGGTGTGCGTGCAAGGAGGCCTACAAACCTGACTCAGTTACACCAGCTCTGTTAGGAGGAATGGGCCAAAATTCACCCAACTTATTGCGGGAAGCTTGTGGAAGGCTACCCAAAATGTTTGACCCAAGTTAAACAATTTGAAGGCAATGCTACCAAATACTAATTGAGTGTATTTAAACTTCTGACCTACTGGGAATGTGATGTTAAAAGTAAAAGCTGAAATAAATCATTCTCTCTACTATTATTCTGACATTTCACATTCTTAAAATACAGTGGTGATCCTAAGTGACCTAAGACATGGATTTTTTACTGGGATTAAATGTCAGGAATTGTGAAAAACTGAGTTTAAATGTATTTTGCTAAGGTGTATGTAAACTTCCAACTTCAGCTGTAGGTGCCAATACAATATTTATTGCGATTCTCACGATTCTGTATGTATTGCAACTCGATATTGCGATTTGATGTTTCAAACATATTGTTCACTAGATGTCTGTTGCAGAGAGATGAGAGAGCATGAGAAAACGAGTTTTGATTAGTGAAGTAAATAAAAGTGCTGTAAACATGTTGGCTCAATATTTAAAAAGAAGATGAAGTAAATGCTATAGGATGAAAAATACTGGTGTTTTTGCACATGTACAGCCGAATAGCTTACGCTACCTAATCATCCCCATCTTACAATCAGCTCATTCATCGCCACCTCCTCTCCCCTGTAACTATTCCCCTTGTCGTTGCTGTCAATGAGAATGTGTTCTCAGTCAACTTACCTGGTAAAATAAGGGTTAAATAAATAAAAAACCGACAGTAGCAAGTTTATTATTTGTATCTTAATTTTTTTTGTAATCGATACTTGGAGTAAGATATCGATATAATATCATCCCAAAATAATATGACGATATGTAACTATCGATTTCTCCCCCACATCACTACTATCCAGTGATCCCTATCAGACCATACATACACATAGCAGAGCACCTTCGAGAACTCAGCTTAGTAAACCTGTACGTTTCTTAGTAATGTTTGGGGATATTTGTTCAATGGTGGGCTGTAAAACGCCATCTGAACCTTTCATGAACTATTGGATCCACTTGACCACATGTTACATATGGGAATTACTATAATATAGGAATGTAACATTTTACCAATTTGCATCGGTCCGTGGGAGCCCAAACCGATCCAAATTAAGCTTGCATCGGTCAGAAAACGGATTATTACATTAGGAATTGACCGTTTTTACTCATTCAGATTTTATTTAGGTTGTTCAGGTTCACAGTAAGAAAATAGTTTTTGGTAGTTTTGCTTTAAACAGTTCGTGTATTTGGTCATTTTTACATGTACAGGGTAATTTTGTAAAGGACAGCTATAATTTTGCTTTCATGGAACAAGCTCTCCTAACTTTACAAACGTTCTAACCGTTCGCTTTTGAGACCAGGGTAAAATCCAAAGGTGCATTATATTAATTGGCTAAATGCCATGCTAATTCCTAAATATAAATATTGACTTACTGTAATACTAGCTCAAAACATTTTCAATCTGCAAAAATGACAAGTGGGTGATGGCGAGACAATAGTGGTAGGCCTGATTACCAATAATGATGAGACAGGGAGGAGGTGAGAGCCCTGGCGGAGGGGTGCCAGGAAAATAACCTCTCCCTCAACGTCAACAAAATGAAGGGGCTGATTGTGGACTACAGGTGATAGCAGAGAGAGCACACCCCATCCACATTGACGGGGCCGCAGTGGAGAGGGTCCAAGCTTCAGATTCCTCTGTGTGCACATCACTGACAACCGGACAACCGGAAATGGTGCCTTCATGCAACAGCGCCTCTTCAACCTCAGGAGGCCCGTGGGACCCTCACAAATTTCTACACCATTCAGAGCATCCTGTCAGGCTGTATCACCGCCTGATAAAAGAATTGCACCGTCCGCAACTGCCGTGCTCTCCAGAGGCTGGTGCGGTCAGCCCAACGCATCGCACGGGTACTAAGATCCATGTATTTCATACACCTCTATCTCTCTCCGCCTCTCTGAGATGGTGTATCTGGTCCATTCTTCTCTGTTGAGAGTGAGAGCTGGAGAGAGGAGGACTCAGCTCTGTTGTGTGTCCTGCTGCTCTTAGTCCAAATATTCAAATGGCACCTGTCTCTCCCTCTCCCTTTCTACCTCTATTTCATGTATAAGCTGAGTGACATTCTCCAAATCTCTTTCACAAAATAAATGGTATCACCATCATAGTCAGTGAATGGTTTAGGACTTGCTATTTATAAACTGGTGGTTGTGTAAGAAGTAGGCTACACATTCACACACGTTGGGTTGACATATACATACATACACATACACACACACACACACACACACACACACACACACACACAGATGGTAGGGATCAGACTGGCAGATCAGGGATAGCATCTTTAGCCCACTATTTCCCAAATCCCAAATGTACCAAACAATAGAATATGACTGGATCAATCCCTTCAGGGTTAATTCAACCAGGCATAATCAGCAACACAATTACAATACAGTATGTTGCTCTATAACATACTGTGTTCCACCCCATCACCATCTGTGGGCTTTCACTTGAGTTTACCAACCAATCAGAGCACTTGTAGACATAAAGTGTCGTAGTCAATATGGTATAAGTTATTAGATGGCTTATTAAGTGTGTGTAGTCAGTTGCGTGTGAAAGAGGTTGCTGTCCCATCATGGGTCAAGTCCGTATTCTTCAGGCTAATGTAAACTGCCCCAGTTGGACATCTGAACAATAGAAAGCCCACTCTGACTCAGGCCTCAGTGTATTTGAACAGGTAAATCCCTCTGCTTTGTCCTTGTCTGTGTTGTTGTTCCCCTAACCCAGGCTGCTGGCTGACTAAGTTTGCAGACGCGTGTGTGTGTTGTACTCTTTCTGTGTGTGCAGGCGTTAAGCCCCCCATTAGCCCACCCTGTTGATGAGAAGTGACAGGATAAGACCTGGCTCAAATACAGGGGCCAGACTCAGCCCTCCTGACATACCCTGCCTTTGGGGGGGCAGGGGTCTCCTAAACACAGAGGGGGGTCCAAAACCACCCTGGAGGAAGGTAGAGGGTGAGTGAGAAGAGGTGAATGTTTGGATAACGGTGGAGTAGAGTGAGAATGGTAACCACCTCTCTTGTCTGTTGGAGGGTAGTAGACCCAGGGCTCACCGGGGAGGAGAGAGGGAAAGGGGAGGATAGGAGGAGGAGAAGTGCTCATCAGGGAAGAAGCTAATCTGTTTTGATGGTTTATGTAACACTAGGTCACATGACTGCACGCAGGACTGTGATGTCATAGGTGCCCTACTCTTGTTTTTGCTCAATCAGTCGCTAGTTCGCCTGCCTTGGAGAAGCACACAGAGGCTAGAGACATACATACACAGCCCTGGCTTGTCCCCACATCTCCACCAATGCTCTCCAGACTGGTGGAACTGATAAGGAATATACAGTGATTTTAAGAGAGAGAAAGGGACCGAGGGACTAGAAAATAGGAATATATCGGATTCTATTGGAGGAGAGTTGACGGACAGCCCGATGAGAGAGCTGGTGGTCCGGGTGCAAAGCCGGGACGAGATGGCCATGAAGCTGTTGTTCAGGGAACTAGAGCAACACCTCAAGAGGTAAACGAAGACTCATACTGGAGATAAACAATGCTGACTTAGTCCTCCCTTACTGGAGCTAGTCTACTGTTGACAATACTTACCTAGTCTCTTTGTCTACCGTGTCTGCTAACAGGGTTAGTCTCTTAATACTGTCACTGAAGAGGTATAGACTCTGTCTGCTCTAACTGTACAGGAGTCTGGAAACAAGCCAACGGAAGGAAGACACTAAGCTGCATTGTCTCTATTGCTCTTGGCTTTGTCAGTCTAACCATTTGTTTAACGATTGGTATTACTTGTTTCATTTGAAACATGGATAGTGATTAGATTTAATACAGTTGTAAAATTGGAATGTGCGCATGTCAGTATTAAAAAATTGACTATGATAATGTTATGAAAAAATCGTTATGCATGGTACATAGTAAAGATTATGTAGGGTAAGGGTTATTTGTTTGTCTTGTTTTTTACAGAACAAAATTAACTTAAGCAGGGCATATATTGTGTATGCTTTTGTGTGTTGATAGTTGTGTGCCTGTTCAGTTGTTTTAGTAGTTGCATGGTTTAGGGGACTGATGATGTCACTATTTTTCAGTTGACAGTTTGTGATGGTTGCTTAGTTGTTGCCTGCTGGTTCCATGGTATTGGTCAGTATGTAATTGTTGCATGCATGATGTAGGTGAGTGTATTGGATTGGGGCCAGATCAGATCCTTACTGTGTCTTCAGTAGGTCTCCTACCTAACCATATACGATACAGCAATATGGCACAAAGTACATAGTCAAAATGTAGGTTAGCTTATCTTAGATATGGGTTTAACATTATCTACCATCACATTGAATGGACAAGAGAAGCAATATTGTCAGAATTGGTGTGCAAGTACATTAACTAAATTAGTAAGTAAGCCTTGTCTGGGACATTAACTGCTTATAATTTCTTTATTATATATATTTTTGGAGTTAAGGGTAGGGTTTATTTTATATACAGTTTAAGTCGGAAGTTTACATACACCTTAGCCAAATACATTTAAACTCAGTTTTTCACAATTCCTGACATTTAAGCCATTTTGCCACAACTTTGGAAGAATGCTTGGGGTCATTGTCCATTTGGAAGACCCATTTGCGACCAAGCTTTAACTTCCTGACTGATGTCTTGAGATGTTGCTTAAATATATCCACATCATTTTCTTGCCTCATGATGTCATCTATTTTGTGAAGTGCACCAGTCCCTCCTGCAGCAAAGCACCCCCACAACATGATGCTGCCACCCCCGTGCTTCACGGTTGGAATGGTGTTCTTCGGCTTGCAAGCCTCCCGTTTTTTCCTCTAAACATAACGATGGTCATTATGGCCAAACAGTTCTATTTTTGTTTCATCAGACCAGAGGATATTTCTACAGAAAGTATGATCTTTGTCCCCATGTGCAGTTGCAAAACGTAGTCTGGCTTTTTTATGGCGGTTTTGGAGCAGTGGCTTCTTCCTTGCTGAGCGGCCTTTCAGGTTATGTCGATATAGGACTCGTTTTACTGTGGATATAGACTTTTGTACCTGTTTCCTCCAGCAACTTCACAAGGTCCTTTGCTGTTGTTCTGGGATTGATTTGCACTTTTCGCACCAAAGTATGTTCATCTCTAGGAGACCGAATGCGTCTCCTTCCTGAGCGGTATGATGGCTGCGTGGTCCCATGGTGTTTATACTTGTGTACTATTGTTTGTACAGATGAACGTGGTACCTTCGGGCGTTTGGAAATTGCTCCCAGGGATGAACCAGACTTGTGGTCTACAATCTTTTTTCTGAGGTCTTGTCTGTTTTCTTTTGGTTTTCCCATGATGTCAAGCAAAGAAGCACTGAGTTTGAAGGTAGGCCTTGAAATACATCCACAGGTACACCTCCAATTGACTCAAATTATGTCAATTAGCCTATCAGAAGCTTCTAAAGCCATGACATCATTTTCTGGAATTTTCCAAGCTGTTTAAAGGCACAGTCAACTTGGTGTATGTAAACTTCTGACCCACTGGAATTGTGATACAGTGAATTTTAAGTGAAATAATTTGTCTTTAAACAATTGTTAGAAAAATTACTTGTGTCATGCACAAAGTAGATGTCCTAACCGACTTGCCAAAACTATAGTTTGTTAACAAGAAATTTGTGGAGTGGTTGAAAAACGGTTTTAATGACTCCAACCTAAGTGTATGTAAACTTCCGACTTCAACTGTATTTTTTTACCTTTATTTAAGGATCTGATCTGGCAAGTCAGTTAAGAACAAATTCTTATTTACAATGACGACCTACCAGGGAACAGTGAGTTAACTGCCTTGTTCAGGGGCAGAACGACAGATTTTTACCTTGTCAGCTCGGGGATTCGATCCAGCAACCCTTCCGGCCCAACGCTCTAACCACTAGGCTACCTGCTGCCCCAGGTAGAAAAAAGCACTTCTGTGATTGGAAAATGCTGTTGACCAGATAGTCACCGCCGACCTCCGTTATATGTTGCTTGTCATTGGCTGGGGACCTACAGGTCAGTGACACTGAGAGGGAACAGAACATTGGTTAAGCACAGCTTCCTGGAAGCCTGTCCTAGTATGGCCCTAGTGCTTTATGAATGGAGCCCAGTATAGCTCAGGGCTAAGTAGCTGTGGTGTGTGTGTGTGTGTGTGTGTGTGTGGACTGAGGTCAGACTGTGCACTTCCCAGGTATATATTTGGGCCTGTGTAATAGGTTAAAGCCACCTCCAGTCAAAGAGGACAGGAAGAGAGAACAGGGCATTGAGCCTCTTACTTAACTGCAGGGCCTCAGTGGGAACAGTGCTGCTGTAATTAGGATGGATGGACTCAGTACAGTACTGAGCACCTCAGGCTAAACACAAGCCAAGTTCTGCAGAACTAGATAACGTTTTGTGAATTGTGTGTAAAGATGGACGCCTTTCCTATGACTGAAGAGGGCACGACAAAATCTATTCCCCCTCAGGAGACTGAAAAGATTTGGCATGGGTCCTCAGATCCTCAAAAGGTTTTACAGCTGCACCATCGAGAGCATCCTGACGGGTTGCATCACTGCCCGGTAAGGCAACTGCTCAGCCTCCGACCGCAAGGTACTACAGAGAGTAGTGCGTACAGCCCAGTACATCACCGGCCAAGCTTCCTGCCATCCAGGACCTCTATACCAAGCAGTGTCAGAGGAAGGCCCTAAAAATTGTCAGACTCCAGCCACCCTAGTCATAGACTGTTCTCTCTGCTACCGCATGGCAAGCGGTACCGGAGCGCCGAGTCTAGGGCCAAGAGGCTTCTAAACAGCTTCTACCCCCAAGCCATAAGACTCCTGAACATCTAGTCAAATGGCTACCCAGACTATTTGCATTGCCCCCCCGCGCTGCTGCTACTCTGTTATTACGTATGCATAGTCACTTTAATAGCTCTACCTACATGTACATAAACTCAGCAAAAAAAGAAACGTCCTCTCACTGTCAACTGTGTTTATTTTCAGCAAACTTAACGTGTAAATATTTGTATGAACATAACAAGATTCAACAACTGAGACATAAACTGAACAAGTTCCACAGACATGTGACTAACAGAAATGGATTAATGTGTCCCTGAACAAAAGGGGCATCAAAATCAATAGTAACAGTCAGTATCTTGTGTGGCCACCAGCTGCATTAAGTACGGCAGTGCATCTCCTCATAGACTGCACCAGATTTGCCAGTTCTTGCTGTGAGATGTTACCCCACTCTTCCACCAAGGCACCTGCAAGTTTCCGGACATTTCTAGGGGGAATGGCCCTCACCCTCCGATCCAACAGGTCCCAGACATGCTCAATGGGATTGAGATCTGGGCTCTTTGCTGGCCATGGCAGAACACTGACATTCCTGTCTTGCAGGAAATCACGCACAGAACGAGCAGTATGGCTGGTGGCATTGTCATGCTGGAGGGTCATGTCAGGATGATCCTGCAGGAAGGGTACCATATGAGAGAGGAGGATGTCTTCCCTGTAACGCAAAGCGTTGAGATTGCCTGCAATGACAACAAGCTCAGTCCGATGATGACACACCGCCCCCAGACCATGACGGACCCTCCACCTCCAAATCGATCCCGCTCCAGAGTACAGTCCTCGGTTTAATGCTCATTCCTTTGATGATAAATGCGAATCCGACCATCACCCCTGGTGAGACAAAACCGTGACTCGTCAGTGAACAGCACTTTTTGCCAGTCCTGTCTGGTCCAGCGACGGTGGGTTTGTGCCCATAGGCAACGTTGTTGCCGGTGATGTCTGGTGAGGACCTGCCTTACAACATGCCTACAAGCCCTCAGTCCAGCCTCTCTCAGCCTACTGCGGACAGTCTGAGCACTGATGGAGGGAATTGTGCATTCCTGGTGTAACTCGGGCAGTACTTGTTGTTTCATCCTGTACCTGTCCCGCAGGTGTGATGTTTGGATGTACCGATCCTGTGCAGATGTTGTTACATGTGGTCTGCCACTGTGTGGACTATCAGCTGTCCGTCCTGTCTCTCTGTAGCGCTGTCTTTGGCGTCTCACAGTACGGACATTGCAATTTATTGCCCTGGCCACATCTGCAGTCCTCATGCCTCCTTGCAGCATGCCTAAGGCACGTTCACGCAGATGAATAGGGACCCTGGGCATCTGTCTTTTGGTGTTTTTCAGTCAGTAGAAAGGCTTCTTTACTGTCCTACATTTTCATAACTGTGACCTTAATTGCCTACCGTCTGTAAGCTGTTAGTGTCTTAACGACTGTTCCACAGGTGCATGTTCATTAATTGTTTATGGTTCATTGAACAAGCATGGGAAACAGTGTTTAAACCCTTTACAATGAAGATCTGTGAAGTTATTTGGATTTTTACGAATTAGGGTCCTGAAAAAGGGACGTTTCTTTTTTTGCTGAGTTTATTACCTCAATTACCTCAACACCGGTGCCCCCACACATCAACTCTGTACCGGTACCCACTGTGTATATAGCCCTGCTATTGTTATATTACTGCTGCTCTTTAAATATTTGTTTTGGGTATTTTCTTAACTGCATTGTTGCTTAAGGGCTTTTAAGTAAGCATTTCACTGTTGTATTCGGCACGTGACAAATAAAATGTGATGTGATCTGTGAATAACTGGATGAAATGGTGGCCTTACTATGTAGTAGCCCTTACTATGTAGTAGCCTATTTTGTACATTTAGTATTGGATCTTAGTGCAGTCAAAAACTTGATTGTCCTGGTTTCTGTATATATATTTCCACACTGGGGTTGAAATAATACTGTTAAAATGATATGCTCTGGCTCTAGTGTGCCTGTAACTCTGTCTCTGTTTGGTATTAATCCCTACACCTTGCTGGAAGGATTGACCATTCTTCAATAGCAGCCTCTTCCCTCTTTCCCTCCCTGTACGCCACCTTTCCTCTCTCCCTCCTTTCCTACCAGGTAGGGTGTGTAAAAGAGGGCACGCATAAATCACCCCAGCTCAGCCTATACACAGCGATGTCAGATTTCTTGTGTGTGGAATGTGAGAGGTGGGTTCACTTGAGGTGTGAATGGAATCTATGTATGAGAAGTGTTATGGCTGCATGTAGGGGTAATGTGTGTTTTTGAGGTGCAGTTGAAGTCTGACGTTTACATACACCTTAGCCAAATGCATTTAAACTCAGTTTTCACAATTCCTGACATTTAATCCCAGTAAAAATTGCCTGTTTTAGGTCAGTTAGGATCACCACTTTATTTTAAGATTGTGAAATGTCAGAATAATAGTAGAGAGAAAGATTTATTTCAGCTTTTATTTATTTCATCACATTCCCAGTGGGTCAGACGTTTACATACACTCAATTAGTATTTGGTAGCATTGCCTTTAAATTGTTTAGCTTGTGTCAAACGTTTCGGGTAGCTTTCCACAAACTTCCCACAATAAGTTGGGTGAATTTTGGCCCATTCCTCCTGACAGAGCTGGTGTAACTGAGGTTTGAAGGCCTCCTTGCTCGTACAAGCCTTTTCAGTTCTGCCCACAAATGTTCTATGGGATTGAGGTCAGGGCTTTGTGATGGCCACTTCAATACATTGACTTTGTTGTCCTTAAGCCAATTTGCCACAGCTTTGGAAGTATGCTTGGGGTCATTGTCCATTTGGAAGACACATTTGCGACCAAGCTTTAACTTCCTGACTGATGTCTTGAGATGTTGCTTCAATATATCGACATCATTTTCCTGCCTCATGATGCCATCTATTTTGTGAAGTGCACCAGTCCCTCCTACAGCAAAGCACCCCCACAACATGATGCTGCCACCCCTGTGCTTCACGGTTGGGATGGTGTTCTTCGGCTTGCAAGACTCCTGCTTTTTCCTCCAAACATAACGATGGTCATTATGGCCAAACAGTTCTATTTCTGTTTTATCAGACCAGAGGACATTTCTCCAAAAAGTATGATCTTTGTCCCCAACCGTAGTCTGGCTTTTTTATGGCGGTTTTGGAGCAGTGGCTTCTTCTTTGCTGAGCGGCCTTTCAGGTTAGGTCGATATAGGACTTGTTTTCTGTGGATATAGATACTTTTGTACCTGTTTTTTCCAGCATCTTCACAAGGTCCTTTGCTGTTGTTCTGGGATTGATTTGCACTTTTCGCACCAAAGTACGTTCATCTCTAGGAGACAGAACACGTCTCCTTCCTGAGCGGTATGACGGCTGCGTGGTCCCATGGTGTTTATACTTGCGTACTATTGTTTGTACAGAAGAACGTGGTACCTTCAGGCGTTTGGAAATAGCTCCCAGGGATGAACCAGACTTGTGGAGGTCAATTTTTTTTTCTGAGGTCTTGGCTGATGTCTTTTGATTTTCCCATAATGTCAGGCAAAGAGGCACGGAGTTTGAGGCCTTGAAATACATCCACAGGTACACCTCCATTTGACTCAAATGATGTAAATTAGCCTATCAGAACTTTCTAAAGCCATGACATCTTTTTCTGGAATTTTCCAAGATGTTTAAAGGCACAGTCAACTTAATGTTTGTAAACTTCTGACCCACTGGAATTGTGATACAGTGAATTATATTTGAAATAATCTGTCTGTAAAACAATTGTTCTAAAAATTACTTAATTATTCTTCCCCCCAGTATTGTTAAGATGGCAACACTCAAGCCTTGAAGGCCTTGTCTGCTGCACATATGTAGGCCAGCCAGAATGCTCATCCACATCATTGTCGTTTTATAATTTGGTTTCCATTCAAATGAATATAGAAACAGTTGTATGGTTCACTCAATCATTTTCTCAGCCAAAACTTTTAGCAAACGAACAGAAGCTTTTTCTTTGACTAACTCCAGGCTATTTTACTGACAGTTACTGTAGATGGATTACCACAAATGTCATATTTAAAGACAACCGTTAGGCCTTTACTGTAACTTCTGTGACGAGCAATGCGGGTCCATGTGTATTCTGTACATCCTAGTACTGAAGTTATATAACAAGAAAAAGTATATTTATTTTACTTGCATTCAGTGGCCAGTTTGAGGTACACCCATCTGGTACCAGGTCGAACCCACCTTTGCCTCCAACACAGCCTGAATTCTTTGAGGCATGGAAATGTTACTCAATTGGTTTCCAGGGACCTAACGTGTGCCAGGAAAACATTCCCCATACCACTGCCTCCAGCCTGTACCATTGACACCAGGCAGGGTGGGGCCATGGAATCATACAGCTTACGTCGAGTCCTGACGCAACAAGAACCGGGATTCGTCGGACCAGGCAATGTTTTTCAACTCCTCAATTGTCCAGTGTTGGTGATCATGTGCCCACTGGAGCAGCTTTTTCTTGTTTTTAGCTGATAGGAGTTGAACCCAGTGTGGTCGTCTGCCGCAATAGCCCATTCATGACAAAGACTGACGAGTTGTGTGTTTCCTGAGATGCCATTCTGCACACTACTGTTGTACTGTGCCGTTATTTGCCTGTTTGTGGCTTGCACGATTCTTGCCATTCTCCTTCGACCTCTCATCAACGAGCTGTTTTTGCCTACAGGACTGCCGCTGACAGGATGTTTTTTGTTTGTAAATCCTAAACACTGTTGTGCGTGAAAAGCCCAGGAGACCGGTCGTTTGCGAGAGATGCTGGATTCGGCCCGCCTGGCACCAACAATCATACAACGCTCAAAGTTGCTTAGGTCACTCGTTTTGCCCATTCTAACGTTCAATCGAACAATAACTGAATGCCTCAATGCCTGTCGGTCTACTTTATATAGCAAGCCATGTCCACCTGACTCACTGTCTGTAGGAGAGAACCATTTTCGTGAACGGGGTGGTGTACCTAATAAACTATATATATTTCTATATATAGTTTGGTGTAGTTAACCTGTTGGGGATAGGGGGCAGTATTTGCACGTCCGGATAAAAAACGTACCCGATTTAATCTGGTTACTACTCCTGCCCATTAACTAGAATATGCATATTGCAATTGTTTGATTTGGATAGAAAACACCCTAAAGTTTCTAAAACTGTTTGAATGGTGTCTGTGAGTATAACAGAACTCATTTGGCAGGCCAAAACCTGAGAAGATTCCAAACAGGAAGCGCTCTCTCTGACTATCTTGGCCTTCTTGATCATCTCTAACCAAAACAGGGGATCTCTGGCATAACGTGACATTTTCTAACACTCCCATAGGCTCTCAGAAGGCGCCAGAACGATGAATGGTGGCTTTGCAGGCCATGGCTGAAAAACATTAGTGCATTTGGATAGTGGTCGATCTGAGGACAATGAGACTGGAGGCGCGTGCACGAGCCGACACCATGTTTACTTTCTCTCTCTTTGAACGAAAACAACGACTCCCGGTCGGAATATTATCGCTTTTTTACGAGAAAAATAGCATAAAAATTGATTTTAAACAGCGTTTGACATGCTTCGAAGTACGCTAATGGAATATTTTGAATTTTTTTGTCACGAAACGCATCGGGCGCGTCACCCTTCTTTACCCTTCGGATAGTGTCTTGAACGCACGAACAAAACGCCGCTATTTGGATATAACTATGGATTATTTGGAACCAAACCAACATTTGTTATTGAAGTAGAAGTCCTGGGAGTGCATTCTGACGAAGAACAGCAAAGGTAATCAAACTTTTCTAATAGTAAATCGGAGTTTGGTGATTACCACACTTGGTGGGTGTCAAAATAGCTAGCCTGTGATGGCCGGGCTATCTACTCAGAATATTGCAAAATGTGCTTTCACCGAAAAGCTATTTTAAAATCGGACATAGCGAGTGCATAAAGGAGTTCTGTATCTATAATTCTTAAAATAATTTATGTTTTTTGTGAACGTTTATCGTGAGTAATTTAGTAAATTCACCGGAAGTGTTCGGTGGGAATGCTAGTCACATGCTAGTCACATGCTAATGTAAAAAGCTGGTTTTTGATATAAATATGAACTTGACTGAACAAAACATGCATGTATTGTATAACATAATGTCCTAGGATTGTCATCTGATGAAGATCATCAAAGGTTAGTGCTGCATTTAGCTGTGGTTTGGGTTTATGTGACATTATATGCTAGCTTGAAAAATGGGTGTCTGATTATTTCTGGCTGGGTACTCTGCTGACATAATCTAATGTTTTGCTTGCGTTGTAAAGCCTTTTTTAAATTGGACTGTGTGGTTAGATTAACGAGAGTCTTGTCTTTAAAATGGTGTAAAATAGTCATATGTTTGAGAAATTGAAGTAATAGCATTTCTAAGGTATTTGAATATCGCGCCACGGGATTACACTGGCTGTTGAGTTGCAAGCGTCCCACTGGCCCAGAGAGGTTAAGAATCCACTGTATCAGCAGCAATGAACAGATATTATCCTATAATGGCTGATGTGTGATGAGCTTTCTCTGTCGTAAAATTAACCTGTTGCCCCAGGTTAAGTAAACCCGTTCCGCTAGCAGAACCCCTCGCCAACAGCCAGTGAAATAGCAGGGCGCCAAATTCAAAACAACAAAAATCTCATAATTCTAATTTCTCAAACATAGAAGTATTATACACCATTTTAAAGATAAACTTCTCGTTAATCCAACCACAGTGTCCGATTTCAAAACGGCTTTACGTCGAAAGCATACCATTAGATTGTTAGGACAGCGCCTAGACAAGAAAAACCACACAGCCATTTTCCAAGCAAGGAGAGACGTCACAAAAACCAGAAATACAGTTAAAATGAATCACTAACCTTTGACGATCTTCTTCAGATGACACTCCCAGAACTCAATGTTACACAATACATGTATGTTTTGTTCGATAAAGTTCATATTTATATCCAAAAAAAAAACATTTTACATTGGCGCGTAATGTTCAGAGATGTTTTGCCTCCAAAACATCCGGTGAATGAGCACATCAATTTACAGAAATACACATCATAAACTTTGATTAAAGATATGAGTGTTTTGCATAGGATTAAAGATAAACTTCTCCTTAATGCAACCGCTTTGTCAGATTTCAAAACAGCTTTACGGTGAAAGCACATTTTTCAATATTCTGAGTACAGCGCTCAGCCATCAAGCAAGCTATACAGTTACCCGCCAAGTTGTGGAGTCAACAAAAGTCATAAACAGCGTTATAAATCTTCACTTACCTTTGCTGATTTTCGGCAGAATGCACTCAAGACTCCCAGTTCCACAATAAATGTTCGATAAAGTTCATCTTTATGTCCAAATACCTCCTTTTTGTTAGCGCATTTAGTTCACCAATCGAAATTCACAAGACACGCGCAAGTCCAGACGAAAAGTCAAAAAAGTCTATTACAGTTCGTAGAAACATGTCAAACGATGTATAGAATCAATCTTTAGGATGTTTTTATCATAAATCTTCAATAATATTCCAACCAGACAATTCCTTTGTCTTTAGAAATGAAAAGGAACGCAGCTCACGGCCGTGCGCGTGACTTAGCTCATGGCATTCTGCCAGACACCTGGTTCAAACAGCTCTTATTCTCTCCCCCTTCACAGTAGAAGCCTGAAACGACGTTCTAAAAACTGTTGACATCTAGTGGAAGCCTTAGGATGTGCAATATGACCCCACAGACACTGTATATTGGATAGGCAATCACTTGAAAAACTACAAACCTCAGATTTCCCACTTCCTGGTTGGATTTTTCTCAGGTTTTCGCCTGCAATATGAGTTCTGTTATACTCACAGACATCATTCAAACAGTTTTAGAAACGTCAGTGTTTTCTATCCAAATCTACTAATAATATGCATATATTAGCTTCTGGGCTTGAGTAACAGGCAGTTTACTCTGGGCACGCTTTTCATCCGAACATGAAAATACTGCCCCCTATCCCAATGAAGTTAAGCAATAAGGCACAAGAGGCAATGCTGTATCATCAATACAATCACAGGTAAATGACGTTATTCAGCCCAATGTGATAGCCTTATTGCTTTTATAGAACTGTTACCAACATATTGAAGAACAATGAATTGCATATTTTCATTAAAATGTTATTTTGATAAGTAAATTAGCTAATAACATTTAATTCTTTCACCAGAAGATATAGTACAGACACAAAAATCTGCTCGTTAGTTCTTTTGGTCATGTTGCTAATTAGCGACCCAGTCGCTAATTATTTTTGCATTGTTGCTGTGCAAAAGGACTGGTCGCCCGTTCTAAACAAAATGGTATGCAGGCTAGATATCGTTCTTGTCACTTGCTTGCTAGCCAGCCAAATTCCGCTAACTCAGTCACGTCAAAAATTGAACCTGGGATGTCGGTATACTTATACTCTAGCTACATTTCCGTTTGATTGTTTTTTTTCTGTTGGCATTTATTCGGGTATGTCCCATAATAATGACGATGTGTGATTTCGATTGACTCAGAAAAAGTTGTCTGGCACCGTTCACTCCATGTATGATACTACAGACATCTAAATTCAAAAGTGAAACATTGTTTCTGAGGTCGGACAGGCAGATAAGCGAGGCTTATATTAACCTCCGCTGTACCAAACTAAATGCTAGGCAGGAAGTAAGGGGAAATAATGTGCGAGTTGTGATAATTACAAGAGATGATTGGGACAGCAACATTAACATGATATTCTTATGGAGGCGCAGTGATAATTTTCAGATGGAACTGTTAGCAGGCATAGGTGTGTCTGTGATGGCCAATACACCAAGGCTTGAAACACTGCTTGTCCAATCAGCATCCAGGATCCAAACAACCAGTTTTATTATGGATACCATGACATCACCCAGTTGCTTGCTACACTGAGGTGTGTTTCTTTGCCCCATACAATAAAAAGTGCTTGGAGCATCTGAACAAGTGCTATTTAAAACCAACCCCTTAATTGAGTTAATGGACATCTCTTACTTCAGACTGAAAATATCTAAAGGCTAGCTATAGCTTGGGGTCAGGGAGAAGCCACAGGCACTAACCTATAACATAGTTTCTGAGTCTGTAAATACGAGGAAGTGAGCAGAGGAACAAAAATTTGATTTAAAACGGCAAAACGTTCTCTCAGCTCCGTTTTGTAGAATTGCATGAAATGTTTTAAAATTACAACATTTTCTCTCAGCTGTATGGCAAAATGTGTACAATTGCAGGTAATTTGCTTAAAAACAGATTTTTATTTATTTATCTCAGCTCCTTGGAGAAATGTTCTGTAAAATTCAGCCACCCCCTGCCACCTAAGCCCCTTTTTGTTCCAGAAAAAAATCCCTAATTTATCGAATGATGTGATTGACGATTAGGTGACCACTTTGGATCAACTTTGCTAGTTCTGGAATACAGAAAATAAGTATACAGGCTCAGGGTGCTCAATGAGATGTTTGGAAAACACTGGTTCAGTTTCTAAGTTTTTCTAGCATTGTCTTTTCCAGAACATTTATAAAATTATCCACTATCCATCTTGCCAGTCAAGTCACTTACCCACTTCTTAGTGTTTTGCTCACAGTCAATAGGTCTTTTGTGAGGCTACATTGTTTTTGTTTGGAGACTGACGCACGGCATCTCTTCTCCTAATTTCTGAAGCACTAAAAAATGTAGCACATGCGTCTCTGGCTTGTCTCAGTAATTTGAGGCATGATGGATGGAGGGCTTCCCTCACGTGATTGGGTTAGTGTCTGACTCATCTATAGTTAGTCTGGCAATCCTGTGTCCCAGGCACACATACACAACTTGTGCTGGAAGAGATCTGAATGAATCTGTTTACTTGTTGTTATTGGGTATTTTCTTAATTGGTTGGAGTAAACCCTGTGTGGACTGTCACTGGAGTGTCATCCTTTTCATACATTTTAACTCTGCATTGTTGGGAAAGGGCTCATGAGTAACCATTTCACAGTAAAGTCTACACCTGTTCTATTCAGCTCGTGACAAAATTTGATTTGATCCTTGTCTTGTGTGGGACTCTTGTTCTCATAGTAACCGCCAGGGGGTGGTATGTTAACATTGAAGTCTTTTTTTTGTTTTTGCACCTGCAAGGGTCTTGAAAGGTTATTTTCTACTATATGTGAATGACTTCTTAGTTTTTGTTTATAATATCTACTTTCATCGGGTTTACAGTCATTTTGGTTGTTGTAAATGCACAAAATACATCCGTTTATTGTCACCTTTCTCGTGTTGTGGTTGCCAGTAATTCATGGTATTCAGCCAATTGTTGGTAGCCAAATTCTCGACAAGTAAACATCCCTTTGTGTCTTGGAGGGACTGTTGTGTTCCTCCTCATCTCATCCGGTTTTTCCCAGTTTCGGCGGGTGAGGGCGCATCTCTGAATAATTTATGATAATGTGTCGGCTGAGCCGCAGGTAGGGGCGTTCCTACATAGATTATGCTAATATCAGTATCCCTCCACCAATGGGGTGATTCGGAGTCCTGTTTTTCTTAGATAAATTATGCAAATGTCCCAGGCTGCAGATTTTCTGCCGAGCTGAGATGAGCTGACCTTGGATATTCTTTGTGGTGCAGCAGTAGATGTACAGGCTCCCCGGGATAGGATGATTTTCTGACGGGACACAAAGTGCCTAATACCTCCTCTCCGAACCACGGAAGTAGAGAATGTGATACACGATAATCGTCGAGTTTTCCGTTGGTTAAAGCTTAGTTTATCTGTAATATAGCATGAATACTCCGTGCTATACAACAGTGGCGATGGATCTCGGTGTTTGCCAGCTAAGGAATTTTTCTATTTCGTTTTTATCTTCGTTGCTGAGCGCGGATAGTTCGCCTGTCAGGCTCAACAATAGGTAAATATAGCAGTGACTTGCTGCAAGGAGGATGCCTAGTGTGGGCAGTTTATAGTCTGTATGCTGAAAGAAACCCTCGTTTATACTCGGAGTCAATCTATTATAGAGAACTTTATCATTGAAATACAAGTATAGCCTAATGATTCTTTTTATTTGGTTCAGTAAGAGAGAAAATGTGACTTGTCGTCATGATGCCTTACTGGGTTGGCTTCGCTTACTGTTGGCTCGGGAGATGCTGTACCTTAACTGTACACATCACCCATGGTTCATTTTTACATGGATGACAATGAAATAACATATTCGGATTATTTGGAAGGAATATTGTCTACGGTCATTTCAGTACACCCTGAACACTTTGCTCTAGAATGGTCTTTAGCGGAAGTGGTCACCTGTATAAGGATAATTATACTGTATTCCACTGTGTATTGAAATGGCTGGTATTAGATCTGCAACATCGACAGTATGCCTATCTTTTAATCATTCATTCTTACCGATGCAGTGTGTTAAGACTTTTTTCTTTTCATTCTTCCAGTTCGTCAGGAGCCAGTGTGGTGGCCATAGACAACAAAATCGAACAGGCTATGGTAAGTTGATATATTAACTCACCTTTCTTGTCTGCTATCTATACTACATCTATAGTACATATGCATATATAACGTAGTTCGAAGAATGATCAGTTCAGAAGAAAACGTTGCATCAGTCAGCTTAATGAATGGATTACATAACCACGTAACCGACCAGAACTGGGAAGTCACGCAAAATACAGACCTATTGCTGATTCTCTTTGCAATATGCCTACTACTGCAGTTGAAACATCATGTCGCTCTTGATTTCCTCGTTTCTTTGTAACCATTTTTTGGGGCGCTGTTACATAGATGATGGCTCGTGAATACCTTGATGCTCTGGCAACTATGTAGCAGCATATGGTGTTATGTGCCTTGACGTCAGTTTAATACGTCGTTTGCCAAAGTGTATCTATGGGGGCATTAACGTTAGCCAGGTATCATCATTGAAAGTCGTATCAGTATGACATGGACTTTTACCATACAGTTTACCATGGTGGCACAATCGCTTTATTTTAATTTTTGTAATCTGTAGTAAGGATTCAGTTCTGTAAAACATTCCGTTTCGATTTCTACCTGAAGCTACCATTTATTTGAATAAACTCGTTGACACAGGGAGATGAGCGTGCGTGCAGACTTTTATTTTCAGTTCCTCATGGTTGTGATGTTTTATTGTCCCTGGATCCCTGCCTGCTGAGGACGCTCTCTCTCTCTCCCACGCCATCCCGTGCTTGGCTTGCCGTTGTTGCTAGGCAAACATAGTCTTTGACCCCTGGGTATAAATATCGCGGGCTCCGATTTGCTAAAGCCTATATGTGGGCCGGCCATTTTGTGTGTTTGGTGACGTTGCGTCCTGGCTTCAGAGGAAGGGGAGGGTTAGACCCTAGGATTATTTGTTTTATAATCTACAGAATCTTTCTTTTGATTTTCACCACATGTTCAACAGATTGTGTTAAACATCAGACTCACTTCTTATATTAAAACAGACCACAGAAGCTACTGACAATATTACATAGTAATTCCCATAGAAAGGGCAGTAGTAATGCTATGCTTACTCTTGATATGATAAAAATGTATGATATATGTTTAAGGTCATTTGAAAAACAGAACACAAACTTAAAATTGTTTTTTGTTTGTAATTATGGTCACATTATGCATTTCATGTATGGGTGGCCCCAGGAATCAAACCTACAATCCTGGTGTTTTAAAGTACCATTCCCTACCAACTGAGCCGTACAGGGTCATTTCAGAAGTATTTTTTTGTATGTGTAATTATTGCCATGTTAAACTCTGTTCTCTGTTCCTCTCTGTGCCTTTAGGACCTGGTGAAGAGCCACCTGATGTATGCAGTGAGGGAGGAAGTGGAGGTTCTGAAGGAGCAGATCAAGGAGCTGATTGAGAGGAACTCTCAGCTTGAGCAGGAGAACAGCCTTCTAAAGACCCTGGCCAGCCCAGAGCAGATGGCTCAGTTCCAGGCCCAGACCCAGGCGGGCTCCCCTCCCACCTCCACACAGCCACCGGCCCAGACCCAGGCACCAGCCCTACCCCCAACCCAACTGCAGCCAACCTCACACAACTCTGGACCCTCAGCATAGCATCACCGCCTACCCCGGGAGAGGGGTGGATGAAGCAACCTATCAACCAACCAGGGTCTGACTGACTGTCCTCAGACATATTCTGTTCTAACACTGCAGAACAACCAGGCCTTCACTGCAGGAGGCTACGCTGTTAAGACAAGAATTTGCACATATTTAACTCTGGGAGCGGCGGCGGGTGGTGTTGTCGTTTCAAGGCGCTTTATAACACAATATCAAAGACAATCTACCTAGGAGAGGAGAAAAGGAGGCTGTTATAGGAGAATGAACATTGCTCAAAAATACATGGAAGAAAAACTTAACAAACAAAAAAGTGAACATGACTCAAAGAATCACTGTGCCTGTATCAATGGATTTCAGGTGATGTCGACTTCAGTGGTAACAATGATGGAGGGAGATAGTGATGGGAGTCACCATGCTTCGCTGAATCCTAATAATGTAAATAAATGCAGCTGTTCTCTTTTTTTCTGTGCGATACAGAGAGGGACAGACGGAGAATAGAGCCCCTCTCATTGTGACAACTTCAATAATCTGTGAGGATTTATCATCGTGTAATAGTCCCCATCTGGCATGGGGCGAGAGGAGAGGAGGTCTAGAGGGAGAACACAACACTTCCATTGACGTCATCATTTTAACTGTGAGGTTGAAGGGTGTAGTAGCCTACATTTGCTTATTAAAGGAGGGATGATGATAATGAGGGTTTTTCCCTGTATTTAAGTTTAAGCCCCTCAGCCCTGCACCCTGTTATCTTGGTGGATTCTCTATTCATGTAATGAAGCTGAGGGGTTGAGATGTTAGGCTAAGCTGCATTTTCAAAGATGAGTTGATGGCCTTTCTACATGATGTATATCTCTGTATATTTAGTGTAAGTACTGTGTAATATAGTGATATAAGGAGAGAAGACCAGATGCTATGTAGGTGAAGTACAAATGAAGAGGGAGCTAGTAATGGGCTGGCCTGAAGATTTGTGCAGTCTCTTTTATAATGCTGTAATTCAGGAGTATGGCGAGCTGTGGAGGTTATTTAACAGACAGATGACTGTATCCACTATTCATATCCTGGGTTACAACATTAACGGTTACTGTAAACCATTGTTCACTTGAAATTATTTGAAGTATTGCACCCCTCGTGAATTTTTATTTCATTTGTTTTCATTTTTTGACAGTGAAGTACTTCCTGATCAACTCTTTAACTTAACAAACACCGTACTCTGAATATCATAAAGAAAAACAAATCGATTTTTTGCATTCTATGTATAAGTTGTAAGCTCATGTTCTGTGCATGTTTCCTCAAACCAGATGAGGTATTGTAAACATACATAACACAATTACACTTGCACTTCACAACTTTCAATAAAAATGTTAAAGGAATCAAAATCCACTTGTTCATGTCTCTCCTTGCGATTCATGCTTCTATAGTTAAATAGATAACCTTAATTTACATATGTACTTTAAATAATTTACCTTATTTAATCTGTAGGATATTTTTTGTCAAAGTCTGTCTCGTGAGATTTGCGAGAGGATAGAAAATAAATTGTCACGAAATGAAAGGCGGCGTAACAGTTTTTTGTGAGTTTATTTTATTCCTGCCCACAGCTTGCAGCACCCAAGTAATCAATTAGGAGCGCAGCCGATGGTAATGCCCATGGTCAATTTGGTTGGACATTCGATATCCCTATGGGGCTAGCTGGGAACCAGCAGTAAATTACACAATTACATGGGACAATATTTTAAAAGGTCAATATCTCCAAATTTCAATGACTTAAAAACATCAAACCAACTATAAATTGTAGAAATTCTTATCCAAATATTGAAAGTGTTCAGTGAAACAACTTAAAGATGTGCAACATGAAAATAATGTCCCATTTTACATTGTGTAATGTATTGGCCAATGAATTGGCGGTCCCTAACTATCCCTAGAGAGGGGCTACCCAAAGTCCAGGGTTGGATATTTTTGCTGGTAATGGATAACACTTACTATTTTTTTGTAATCCATTACATGTAAAGGTTTACAAACTAAACAGGAACTTTAATCCGTTACCAGCAAAAATATTGTAATCAGATTCCAGATACTTTTGAATACCTAGATGAGTACTGAGAGGATTACTTTTAAATTCAGAAAGGATGTTTGCGAGTCTGACCACAAGTCAAGACACTACTATGATGACACCAAATGTGTCTGATCAATTGCGGGAAAAGAGAAAGAAAAGGCTTTTGTCGGCTACAGTCCAAGCTATGTCTTCCAATCGTGTGACTGCTGTCAGCATCCAAAGATTATGCAGTGGTGTAGTCTACTGCGATACGGATATACAGCTGAAGTCGGAAGTTTACATACACCTTAGCCAAATACATTTAAACTGTTTTTCACAATTCCTGACATTTAATCCCAGTAAAAATGTCCTGTTTTAGGTCAGTTAGGATCACCACTTTATTGTAAGAATGTGAAATGTCAGAATAATAGTGTAGGGAATGATTTATTTCAGCTTTTATTTATTTCATCACATTCACAGTGGGTCAGAAGTTTACAAACACTCAATTAGTATTTGGTAGCACTGCCTTTAAATTGTTTAACTTGGGTCGAACGTTTCGGGTAGCCATCCACAAGCTTCCCACAATAAGGTGGGAGAATTTTGGCCCATTCCTCCTGACAGAGCTGGTGTAACTGAGTCAGGCTTGTAGACCTTGCTCGCACACGCTTTTTCAGTTCTGCCCACAAATTTTCTATGGGATTGAGGTCAGGGCTTTGTGATGGCCACTCCAGTACCTTGACTTTGTTGTCCTTAAGCCATTTTGCCACAACTTTGGAAGTATGCTTGAGGTCATTGTCCATTTGGAAGACCCATTTGCGACCAAGCTTTAACTTCCTGACTGAGGTCTTGAGATGTTGCTTCAATATATCCACATCATTTTCTTGCCTCATGATACCATCTATTTTGTGAAGTGCACCAGTCCCTCCTGCAGCAAAGCACCCCCCACAACATGATGCTGCCACCCCCGTGCTTCACGGTTGGGATTGTGTTCTTCGGCTTGCAAGCATCTACCTTTTTCCTCCAAACATAACGATGGCCAAACAGTTATATTTTTGTTTCATCAGACCAGAGGACATTTCTCCAAAAAGTACGATCTTTGTCCCCATGTGCAGTTGCAAAACGTAGTCTGGCTTTTTTATGGCGGTTTTGGAGCAGTGGCTTCTTCCTTGCTGAGCGGCCTTTCAGGTTATGTCGATATAGGACTCGTTTTACTGTGGATATAGATACTTTTGTACCTGTTTCCTCCAGCATCTTCACAAGGTCCTTTGCTGTTGTTTTGGGATTGATTTGCACTTTTTGCACCAAAGTTCGTTCATCTCTAGGAGACAGAATGTGTCTCCTTCCTGGGCGGTATGACGGCTGCATGGTCCCATGGTGTTTATACTTGCGTACTGTTGTTTGTACAGATGAACTTGGTACCTTCAGGCATTTAGAAATTGCTCCCAAGGATGAACCAGACCTGTGGAGGTCTACAATTATTTTTCTGAGGTCTTGGCTTATTCATTTTGATTTTGAAGGTATGAAGGTAGGCCTTGAAGTACATCCACAGGTACACCTCCAATTGACTCAAATCAGGAGCTTCTAAAGCCAAGTGAAATAATCTGTCTGTAAACAATTGTTGGAAAAATTACTTGTGTCATGCACAAAGTAGATGCCGAAACTATAGTTTGTTAACAAGAAATCAGTGTAGTGGTTGAAAAAACAGTTTTAATGACTCCAACCTAAGTGTATGTAAACTTCCGACTTCAACTGTAACTACATAGCGCATGGATGTGAATCACACTGCTGCTCTCTCATTTAACTATTTGCGCCTTAGGGATTGTGGTTGTTGTGGATGGCTGTTCACAAATCTAAATGTGTATTTGAACCCAATAATGGTTGAATTCAAGAAGTTTAAGCTGCCTATCAATCATTGTTTTTGAAACCAGTGCACAGCCAGTGAAAAATGCGCTCTTGCAACAGCCGCATAGTGCGGATCCCAGCCAATGGAATAAAAGTGGGGCTTTTATTGCTCAATCTAATTCATGCTGATAAAATAAATGAATCCATAGGCCTAATGGACACATACTCAAACTTGCACACTTTTTACAGACTTAAAGGGGCAATCTGCAGTTGCTACATCCATTTTTGGACTTATCAATTATATATATATATCCATTGACTCTTGAAGAATATAACTTATAAACGCCTCGTGCTTAGTTGAACTGTCACACTCCATCAGAACCCAAAATATAAGCTTGTTTTTCTCCAATGTTTGTAAACATTTTAAATGTAAACACTGTATAGCATAACATGGTTAAAACAATCATTTTGATATCATGGATGGTCAGTCTTTGCATCCATAGCTCTGTCTATTAATCTGAGAGTGGTTACATTTCTCCAGGGCCGTGCCTCAGAGGCGGGACACCCATTTTGTTATTGATCCATCTGGATTTGCCCTTTAGATAGCTGCATATTATCAAGATATCAAAGTGTCACCAACAAAAAGGTAAACAATAGGCCTATAGCAAATGCAGCATATGGCATTCATTTTTCACATGTAAAATCATTATTTCACATATAACATTTCAGTAGTGCTCAGCGCATGCCATTCCATGAGCGCAGCATTTATTTTTCAATTCGAAGCAATGAGCCCAATCAGTCCTCTATGACAACAAAATCATAAACAGAGTAGGGCTGGCTAATAAGTCCTTCGTTTTGGGGTTATGCTCAGGTAAAATAATTTGGCTAATCTATGCTTCCATATTCCAAATCCTATTCTTGAAGATCTTTGGTTTTTATTGTAAAGATATCGTTTAATTGTTATGTTATATGTAGTAGAAAGCGATGGGTTTAAAAAGTAACCTACCCAACCCTGCCAAAGTCAAACCAATTTTTCCAAGGTCTCACACCAGCCTGGTTGAAGCTAATTGGCGAAATGATTTGATTAACTATTCCCAGCTGCGAACACACATCAAACCACACCCCGAAACCAACTCATGTTTGAATTCAGTCATGGCCGCTAGCATGAACCAAATCTAAAATGAGGCCAAATCAGGAAGTCACCCTTTAACCATTATGGAGGGGGAATGTAAAACTGGCCTTAGATCAGTGTCTGGACTAGAGCAACATCATCCTACTGTACACTGAAGAAATAATATATGAAACAGACTGCTGCACTGCCTGTATACTGCGAGCTATTGGTTGAGCTCTTCCTTGCTTCCTGCTTTTCACCAAGGTCGGCCTTAGGTAGCAGCTGCATAGATTACATGGTCCACAAATCACCCCAACTTCCGAACAACTGGGAATGAAAAGCGCCTTGCTCAGGCTGATGATTCGTGTGAACAAACAGCGATTATATAACTCCACACCTCACTGAACAGCATTCCATTCAAATGAAGATCTGCCACCTGCCTTGAAGTAGGATGGTTTGGGGAGACCAATTGTGTAAAGTACTTAAGTAAAAATACTTTAAAGTACTACTTAAGTAGTTTTTGGGGGTATCTGTACTTTACTATTTATATTTTTCACAACTTTTAATTTTAATTCACTACATTCCTAAAGAAAATAATGTCACTACATTCCTAAAGAAAATAATGTACTTTTTACTCCATACATTTTCCCTGACATCCAAAAGTACTAGTTACATTTTTAATGCTTATCAGGACAGGAAAATGGTCCAATTCACACAATTATCAAGAGGACATCCCTGGTCATCCCTACTGCCTCTGATCTGGCGGACTCACTAAACACAAACGCTTCCTTTGTAAATTATGTGAGTGTTGGCGTGTGCCCCAGGCTATCCGTAATTTATCATTTAAAAAAGGAATATAAGGAATTTTAAATGATGTATACTTTTACTTTTGATACTTAAGTATATTTTAGCAATGACATAAACTTAAGTATCAAATGTAAATGTAATTGCTAAAATATACTTCATTATCAAAAGTTAATTTGAAACCAAATACTTCAAAACTATATTTTACTGGGTGACTCACTTTTACTTGAGTTATTTTTTATTAAGGTATCTGTACTTTTTCCACCCCAGAAGGAGACATAAGGTTGAGAAGCTGAGTAATAAGACATAACCCGTTTCATACAGATACTGTATGTTAGTTGGAGAAAGGGCATGACATTTGAATCCTGGTAATTAGTCATGGTACTTTAGCACCTGGAATTTAGACACCTGCATTTCGCAAGTGTGTGGTTCCATGATAAGTTACAGTGCATTCAGAAAGTATTCAGACACCTTGACTTTTTCCACATTTAGTTACGTTCCAGCCTTATTCTAAAATGGTTTAAATTGTTCTTTTTCTCCCTCATCATTCTACACACGATACCCCACAATGACAAAGCAAAAACGGGTTTTTTGAAATTTTTGCAAATGTATTAATACAAAACTGAAATATCATATTTACATGAAATATTTAGACCCTTTACTCAGTACTTTGTTGAAGCACCTTTGGCAGCAATTATAGCCCAGAGTCTTCTTGCGTATGATGCTATAAGCATGGCACACCTATATTTGGGGAGATTCTCCCATTCTTCTCTGCAGATCCTCTCAAGCTCTGTCAGGTTGGATGGGGAGAGCCGCTGCATCGCTATTTTCAGGTCTCTCCAGAGATGTTCAATTGGGTTCAAGTCCGGGCTCAGGCTGGGCCACTAAAGGACATTCAGAGACTTGTTCCAAAGCCTCTGCGTTGTCTTAGCTGTGTGCTTAGGGTCATTGTCCTGTGCAAAGGTGAACCTTCCTCCCAGTCTGAGGTCCTGAGTGCTTTGGAGCAGCTTTTCATCAAGGATCTCTTTGCACTTTCTCCGTTAATCTTTCCCTCAATACTGACTAGTCTCCCAGTCCCTGACACTGAAAAACATCCCCAGAGCATGATGCTGCCACCACCATGCTTCACCGAAGGGATAGTGCCAGGTTTCCTCCAGACGTGACACTTGGCATTAAGGCCAAAGAGTTCAATCTTGGTTTTATCAGACCAGAGAATCTTGTTTCTCATGGTCTGAGTCCTTTAGGTGCCTTTTGGCAAACTAAGCGGGTTTTCATGTGCCTTTTACTGAGGAGTGGCTTCCGTCTGGCCACACTACCATAAAGGCCTGATTGGTGGAGTGCTGCAGAGATGGTTGTCTGATGGTTGTTGAGATGGAAGGTTCTCCCGTTTCCACAGAGGCACTCTGGAGCTCTGTCAGGGTGACCATCAGGTTCTTGGTCATCTCCCTGCCCAAGGCCCTTCTCCCCCGATTGCTCAGTTTGGCCAGGTGGCCAGCTCTAGGAAGAGTCTTGGTAGTTCCAAACTTCTTCCATTTAGAGACCACTGTGTTCTTGGGGACCTTCAATGCTGCAGACATTTTTCGGGACCCTTCCCCAGATCTGTGCCTCGACACAATCCTGTCTCAGAGCTCTACGGACAATACCTTCGATCTCATGGCTTGGTTTTTGCTCTGACATACACTGTCAACTGTGGGACCTTACATAGACAAGTGTGTGCCTTTCCAAATCATATTCAATCAGTTGAATTTACCACAGGTTGACTCCAATCAAGTTGTAGAAACATCTCATGGATGATAAATGGAAACAGGATGCATTTGGGCTCAATTTCGAGTCTCATAGCAAAGGGTCTGAATACTTACATAAATAAGGTATCTGTTTTTTATTTGTAATTAAATTAGCAAAAATGTATTAAAACCAATTTTCGCTTTGTCATTATGGGGTATTGTGTGTAGATTGCTGAGGATAATTTTTTTATTTTTTATTTAGAATAAGGCTGTAACGTAACAATGTGGAAAAAGTTGCGTGGTCTGAATACTTTCCGATTGCACTGTATATAACACACGTACTGTACACACACCAGGAAACAAATAGCTAGGAATCCCCAAATTAACCACACTGTAAACAGGCTTAATTTGCGGACAACATGCACTGGGATAGGAGCAGCCAAAGTGGAACTGAAACCAGACATTTCCCAAACAAAGTCACATTTATTTAAAAAAAGGTTCTCACGCAACACAGATAAATATAGAAACACAGCAGTATGGCACATTGTCAGCAGCCAGTCACATCTTGGACTGCACACACTCTCTCATACACACAAACACTCACACATATGAGCAGGTATAAGACACACTGTACAAGGTTCATCCAGCCAGTTGTTGTGGTTCAAACTGTCAGTAGAAAAGCTTTCATCTTCCTGCCTGGAACTCTGTAAACGTGATCGAGGACGGCAGGGGGGAAGGGTGGTCCATTCCTCTCCCAGGCCTTCCCTGATGGACAAAGAGCTGTCCTGAGTCGGGCCTCCTGGAGGTGTTAGGGACGTAGGGTAGCGAGCAGCCCCAGGTCTGGTGAGGGGGAAAGGGGAGTCTGGTGGGGCCTCTGGATCACATTCCCATCCTGATGCTCTGGATGATCTGAAAAATGGCTGAGAGAGAAAGTGGCTGTTGTTACACAGAACAACATCCAGTCAGGTGAAGTCACTGAGCAGAAAACTGAAGAGAAACTGAAATCTGGTTAGTTCCCTACGTGAGTAATATCAAGGCTAACGTGAAACAGAAAGTTGAACTCCTGATTGAATGAATGAGTTTCCACAGTTCTCTCACACATCTCCACAGAATCTGGGCATTACCTGATCCACAGACGACGAAGACGAACAGAGCCAGGAGCCAGGGCCCCACGGGGTACTTCTCCTCCTGAGGTCGCTGAGAGGGAGTGGAGAGAGAAAACAACAATGTTCAACCACTGAGACATATAGGTCAAATGTCATTAAAACTTCACTATGTGATATGTGTTGTCTTTAGTGCTGAGAGATTAGTGCCATTTGAGGTCGGTCCAGTTTCGATTATTACAAATTATCACGGTTTTCCATTTCAGTTTCAATAATTGTTTTAAACATTAAATGCACTATGCATTGTGGGTTGAATGCAGTAACAACACATAATAAAACAATTAATAAAATCCCATGATGGTAGAGTAGGGTATTCATTTATTAATCCCAATCTGGGAAATTGTTCTATTACAGCATGCATCATCAATAACTTACAAGGACAGGACACGTAACAATGACGGACACATAAAAAAAAACACATTGACACATGAAGGTACATGCACCTTAGTATCTGTAAAATAATAAAGTCAATTTCAAGTGCTGTTTTCTATCTTACTCAGGAGGAAAAACAAGCAAAAACACCGTTCACAATAGGAAGACATCAAACTGTTAATCAATTACACTCGTTATAAAGCCTCATGGCTGTGGGTAAACATGGCCATCTAAACCTCTCTGTGGAACTTCTGGGCAGGATGAAACTGCTACTGAAGCTTATCCTGTGTCGTGTTAGAGTGCTGTGGAGTGGGTGTGTGTCATTGTCCATGATCATGTGTGTTTTTGCTTGGAGCCTTTTTATAAACATGTCCTGCATTGATTCCAGGCTGCAGCCAATTGTAGCACTGGCTTTCTTGATGATTTTGCCAAGCTTGTTTAAGTCCTCCTTGGCTAAATTTCCTTTCCAGCACACAATGGAATAACTCCCTACACTCGCCACAACACTGCTGTAGGAAATCTGACCATTACTCCTTGTCACTTATTTTTTATTTATTTTTATTTATTTCACCTTTATTTAACCAGGTAGGCAAGTTGAGAACAAGTTCTCATTTACAATTGCGACCTGGCCAAGATAAAGCAAAGCAGTTCGACAACATACAAAGAACACAGAGTTACACATGGAGTAAAACAACATACAATCAATGATACAGTAGACAAAAATAAGACTATATACAATGTGAGCAAATGATGTGAGATAAGGGAGGTAAAGGCAAAAAAAGCCATGGTGGCAAAGTAAATAAAGTATAGCAAGTAAAACACTGGAATGGTAGATTTATAATTTGAAGAAAGTTCAAAGTTAAAATATAAATAATATGGTGCAAAGGAGCAAAATAATAGATAAAATAAATAAATACAGTAGGGGAAGAGGTAGTAGTTTGGGCTAAATTATAGATGGGCTATGTACAGGTGCAGTGATCTGGGAGCTGCTCTGATAGCTGGTGCTTAAAGCTAGTGAGGGAGATAAGTGTTTCCAGTTTCAGAGATTTTTGTAGTTCGTTCCAGTCATTGGCAGCAGAGAACTGGAAGGAGAGACGACCAAAGGAGGAGTTGGCTTTAGGGGTGACCAGAGAGATATACCTGCTGGAGCGCGTGCTACAGGTGGGTGCTGCTATGGTGACCAGTGAGCGGAGATAAGGGGGGACTTTACCTAGCAGGGTCTTGTAGATGACCTGGAGCCAATGTGTTTGGCGACGATTATGAAGCGAAGGCCAGCCAACGAGAGCGTACAGGTCGCAGTGGTGGGTAGTATATGGGGCTTTGGTGACAAAATGGATGGCACTGTGATAGACTGCATCCAGCTTGTTGAGTAGGGTATTGGAGGCTATTTTGTAAATGACATCGCCGAAGTCGAGGATTGGTAGGATGGTCAGTTTTACGAGGGTATGTTTGGCAGCATGAGTGAAGGATGCTTTGTTGCGAAATAGGAAGTCAATTCTAGATTTAACTTTGGATTGGAGATGATTGATGTGAGTCTGGAAGGAGAGTTTACAGTCTAACCAGACACCTAGGTATTTGTAGTTGTCCACAAATTCTAAGTCAGAACCGTCCAGAGAAGTGATGCTGGACAGGCGGGCAGGTGCAGGCAGCGATCGGTTGAAGAGCATGCATTTAGTTTTACTTGTATTTAGGAGCAGTTGGAGACCACGAAAGGAGAGTTGTATTGACCATCAGTTATTCACATTACTTAAAGAAAATATTTATTTTGTGTATATTACATTTGTTTTATTTGATGACTTTATCATTTAATTCCAAGTCATCATCTCTATAGAGTGGCTGCCTATGCTGTCTGACAAAATCACTATTTTAGTTGTTTTTCAAAGTAAATAAGGAATATTTTTATGACTGCTGAATACCAACTACTAAATCACTTAGATCATGTATTTTCAGGTAGACGCCTCGCGAAACAACAGCTCTCAATCACACCTTCTTCCATCTCCTCTCCCTCCGTGTCTTCGCCACACTAACCGAATGTAGCAGGCATAAAAGAAACACATGGGACGCGTTCGATAGCTTCAAAACTGTGGCGTATCATGGGGTAAATTGTGACCGACTGACTAATCTACAAATAATAGTGAGTAGTTATTTAGGATGCAAGGTGATTTGTAGATCAATCAGTCTCAATTCGCCTTTAAAGTCGGCTGTAATGATGAACTCGCCCACAGACTGGCCAGTAGGCGCGCAATGGATTATGGTCATTGTAGTTAATTACCACGTTTTCTGTGCTAAACTATGTAGAATATTGGCCTGTTGGAAACTACAATTCACAGTTGGGCATGATCTGATTTATCTCTAGAGAAACTGTGCAATGTGCACACTGCGCTCATAGAAAAAATTAACAAAATGGAATTCAAATAATTGAACCTACGTCAGTCAATTAGTTGTTTAAATAGTTGTTAAAAACCCCAAAATGTTGGTTAATGTTGGCCACACACACCGAACACAAAGTCGGACATAAGGTTAAAGTTAGTATGACGATCAAGGTCAGACGTTGTTTAAGGGCGGTCAAATCATGGCAGAATATGGCCCTGCAGGAAACAGAACTTGGTGGAGGAAGACCAACCAGGTTGAACAAACATCCAAGGGAGGAAGGTTCTTACAATGTTATTATCTCTAGACTTACATCAAGAGAAAGTGCTGAATGGGGAAAGTTTCCGACCAGGTTTTAAACCCTGCCCTCATCACTGTGTAGGTGTTTTTTACACAGTCACACCAGAATAGGCCTGAGTGGATCTAATAATAATCTGAGTTATGCAGAGTTAGCATGGCTGTCTAGACCTGTAGCACGTGACTCGCCAACATAAACTATTACAAAGTCTGGTCTGGGTGATGTGATCCAGTTGGACAGCACTCGTGTGCTTTCTGATGGTGGTGTGGTATTATTGTGGATGACACAATAGCTATCTAGAATATACAGTGTAAACCCCAAGTATTCCTTTATTCTAATACACACAATGACAACAATCTGTATCCCACGGTGAACTAGCTATTCCATGCAGTGTCACCTTACACAATGCAGTCATGTTGACGGCAGGTAAAGATTTCTGGTATAGTTTCATAATTCAAGGTTGACAGAAGATAAGCAGGCATCTCAAGGAGCACCAATAAAACAAATCAGCCAGCCTTAAAAGGAATCTGTTAGAGGGTGGATAGATTGGGAACCAAATACTGTAACTTTATATTCAGCAGTTATGACAATTAGGGATGTACGATATATCAGTGAGCATATCGGAATCAGACGATATTCAATAAAAATGCCAACATCGGCCCAATGTCTAGTTTAACGCCGATGTGCAAAACCAATGTCAAAGCTGACGTGCATACCTATATAACGTAGGTACATGACGTAATGATGCCACGAAAAGCACAGCGCTACACAGAACAAAAGCAGAAAAATACTAAGCTCACACTTCCAACAACTGAACAAGTTCAAGTCCAGCAGTCATTTGAAAAGAGTAAGAACATTTCAGCGAGACAACTCAAAGGCGAAATCGACTAACGCCAAGATAATGGAATTCATTGCCCTTGACAATCAACCGTCCTCTGTCGTGGATGATGTTGGCTTTTGCCGACTGGTCGATCCCCGGCATACACTATTTTTCAGATGTTGCCCTACCGGAGTTACACAGTATTGTTGAAACGTACATCTATGAGCTACTTGCTATGGGCGTAACTGTTATTAGATTCACGACTGACATTTGGGCCAGCGATGTCAGCCCCATGAGCATGCTGAGTTTGACAGCACAGTGGGTCGACGAGGATTTCATACTGAGGAAAGCCGTATTGCATGCTCAAGAATGTGCTGGTTCTCATACCACTGCTGCCATTTCAATGGCATTTGAGAACATGTTTGAAACTTGGAAACATGAACACAGTCCTAGCTCCATTTGAACAACTGACTGGAGAAATAAGCTCAACTGTGTCTGCAGCAGACGTGATACCCTCTGTCATGGCACTGAAACACCTGCTCAACAAAACTGCTGACAGACCATGGGGTTAAAACTTACAAAAGTACTTGAGGCTGTGAACAAGCAATTCGGTGGCATTCTCTCTGAGCCTCTTTACTGTGTTGCCACCATGCTTGATGCTATGTATAAGGACCGCTACTTCGATGCAGACAAGAAACAGGGTTTACGTGAAATGTTACAGACACAGCTGGACAAGATGGAAACGGACACAGTGACAGTGTGCACCGAGGAAGAGAGGCCACGGACAGACAGGGCTGAAACTTCACTGCTTGACATGTATGATGAAATCCTGGTTGAGAATGAAACGACTGAACAAATGAACAACCAAACAGCACAGCAAGTAAGTGAAAGAAATAGGTTTTGATTATGTTTTACTGGTAATGGGGACATACGTAAATGCCAACAAAATAACTTTTTTTGTCAGTGTGGTGTGGTGTGGTGTGGTGTGGTGTGGTGTGGTGTGTGCGTAACCTTTATTTAACTTGGCAAGTCAGTTAAGAACAAGTTCTTATTTACAATGACGGCCTACCCCGGCCAAACCCAGACAACATTGGGCCAAATGTGCGCCGCCCTATGGGACTCCCAATCACGGCCGGATGTGATACAGCCTGGATTTGAACCAGGGACTGTAGCCTCTTGCACTGAGATGCAGTGCCTTACACCGCTGCGTCCGTGTGTGTGTGTGTTAACTATTTAACTACTAGAATGATTAAAAGGCCTCTAAACATTTTGAATATCGGTTATCGGTAACGTTTTTTTTTGTAAGGAAAATATTAGATATCGGTGCATCACTAATGACAATGTAATAAAATGACTCACACCTCCCATTTCCCTAAGGCTATAGGCTATTACAGCACACAATTGAATGTACAGTATCTCTATCTAAACTAACACAGGACAGTGTAACCTATTCATATCAGAAAGGGAAACCTACATTCCAGGATTACATATTAATCAGTATCACTATCTGTCATATATCCTTTCTGTCTGTCTGTCTGTCTGTCTGTCTGTCTGTCTGTCTGTCTGTCTGTCTGTCTGTCTGTGAGTGAGTGAGTGAGTGAGTGAGTGAGTGAGTGAGTGAGTGAGTGTCTGTGTGTGTGTGTGAGAGAGTGTGTGTGAGACCTGGTCAGGATACAGATGGACCATAGAGTTCATCAACAACCTCAGGCTCTCTTTATGGACTGAACAGCCATATGATGACACCATCCATATTGACAATCTAGACCGTTATCTACGTGGCATTGATTTCTCAGAAATTATTGATCAGGAGAATCCCAGGCTGTAAACCGTGTGGCAAACCGCCGGTTTTAGCATGAAGACCACCAGACCATAAAGGAAACATACAGCCATCAATGATCAACAAACCAACACGTTAACCTATGGACCATGAATAACAATACATGGAGAAGGGCTTGAACTCACGTTCATTGCGCCCTGTGGTTTGGGTATTGATCCGAACGATTTAAAATGAATCATATGAAATACAACATGCCGAGTCTGATGTGACGAGAGAGATGAGCCATAACATAACATCAGATACACAATTAATAATTTATCATTATGAAATGGATGGGTCACATTTATTTAAATTATGCAATTCTAAGTGACGATTAACTGAATCGGTGTCATCATGCTTGCACCTCCTTTCGTCTGACGATGGAACCCACACAGCCTGAAGAAAAGCGTCGCCTCACCAGGGTCTTTGCAACGTTTCCTCTCTGCGTGATGTTTTTGCTGTGCTTTTCGTTTGCCATACGGATCCTTTGTTTTGCTACCATCTTCTGAGAATGTTATATTGATGTAAAAGTATTATATACCGGTGTTATTTTGATGCAGTGATGATGAAGCCACGAGACCCCACTTCTCTCTGTCTGCACCTGCTGACGTGCGCGTGGACGGAAGTGCGCCTCCATGGAGCTGGGCGCGCGTGCGCTGCAAAACTGTATTTTTTTCTGCCTCACCTCTCAATCTAACCAGCCATATAGACAAACTACTTATTGTTGAAAAATGTAATGGATTAATAGTTATGCCATTTGCCAGAGAAAAACACTTTTAGTTGTCACCAATGCACAATCAGTGGTCTATTAAGTTCTTCTACCTTTCTCAAACAGAAGCTGTTGTCAGGGCCTTGCCTATGAGCTGCACATGCCTGGGGTGTCTGGAGAAAGAGCATCATGTGTTTATTTGAACAAACCTTACATACAGTACAGGACAGTAACTATGGTGGTCTAGAAAATGATGCAGAATTAGGTTAGAAACATTTAAGTGACCTGTTTTTTGTATTTTAAAAACGTAATAGTTTAAGTCTGATTTTCAACCCTCTCCACCACTTATAACTAACATATAACTAACAGCTTCAGTTTTTTTAATACTCACAAAATAATATAATATCTTTAGATGTGATTATGTTGGTAAAGTAGGGGTACAGCTTTAAAACAACGAAGTGCATTATGGGTAACGTAGTAATTTAACTTTTGTTTTTGACCCAGTTGTTGTGGTGGCGGAGATGTAACCAAACTGTGAGCTACGCGCTTTTTGCTCCATTTGCCCACTATTTTATTTTGTCGTTCAGACTACCTCACATGGTGTACAAGTATAATAAATGTCAACTACTTAAGTGGAATTCCAGACTAACTCGTCATTAGCAGCGGATAAGATCCACAAAGGTGGGAATTACCCCAGAGCATCCGTGAATTGCTCTGGCCCTGGAGCTAGCAAGTGAAGGCTCCCCTGAGCCGTCTCGACTGCGGTCTGGAGGCGAGGCAGGAAAGGTAACACTGGGGGCTCGTCCAGTATAAAGGAACCAGAAGGTCAACTGGCGAAGTGGCTCGAGAAGTTTGGGGAGTATAACTTACATCGTTCAGGACGCCACCACGAAAATGCTAACGTCCTGTTCAGGAGGCCCTGCCGCCAGACTTGCTCCTGCACTATACAGGACCAAACCCAGAACAATGACTGTTTCAGGCACCAGGAAGTGCAGTGTGGCCTCGGTCCCAGCATAGCTGATTACGAGGTGGAATCAATCAATCAAATGTATTTATAAAGCCCTTTTTACATCAAAGCCCTTTTTACATTCAACATGTCGAGTCTGATGTGATGAGAGAGATGAGCGGCGTTATCGATAGCCAATTTGAACCATAACATAACATCAGATACACAATTCATAATTTATCATTATGAAATGGATGGGTCACATTTATTGAAATTATGCCATTCTAAGTGACAATTAACTGAATCGGTGTCATCATGCTTGCACCTCCTTCGTCTGATGACGGAACCGACAACGCCTGAAGAAAAGCGTTGCCTCACCAGGGTCTTTGCAACGTTTCCTCTCTGCGTGACGCCGCCAGACTTGCCCCTGCACTGTACAGGACCCTACCCAGAACAATGACCATTGCAGGCACCAGGAAGTGCAGTGTGACCTCGGCCCCAGCATAACTGATTACACTGTGGAATCAATCAATCAATCAAATGTATTTATAAAGTAATTTTTTACATCAGCCGATGTCACAAAGTGCTATACAGAAACCCAGCCTAAAACCCCATACAGCAAGCAATGCAGGTGTAGAAGCACGTGGCTAGGAAAAACTCCCTAGAAAGGCATGAACCTAAGAAGAAACCTAGAGAGGAACCAGGCTCTGAGGGGTGGCCAGTCCTCTTCTGGCTGTGCCGGGTTGAGATTATAATGGTACATGGCCAAGATGTTCAAACGTTCATAGATGACCAGCAGGGTCAAATAATAATAATAATCACAGTGGTTGTAGAGGGTGCAACAGGTCAGCACCTCAGGAGTAAATGTCAGTTGGCTTTTCATAGCCGAACATTCAGAGTTAGAGACAGCAGGTGCGGTAGAGAGAGAGAGTCGAAAACAGCAGGTACGGGACAAGGTAGCACGCCCGGTGAACAGGTCAGGGTTCCATAGCTGCAGGCAGAATAGTTGAAACTGGACAGGGCCAACCAGGCAGGATATACCGACAGATACTACCTCATGTGTTCCGGACGGACAGAATGAAGCAGATGCATGACGGCCCAGTAACCAGTCACTTTGGCGTGGAACGAACACTTGCCCGGCTGCAGACAAGATACTACTGGTACCGAATGAGAGAGGATGTCACACTATGGTGTCGTACATGTACCAGCTGTGCCGCTAAAGCCAGACCTTCGACGAAGCCCCAAGCACCTATGGGCACTGTTCTCGTGGGAGTACCTATGGAGAGGATCGCCCCATGAACAAGACAGAATGCTAGAATCGCTACATATTGGTGGTTCAATACTATTTCACAAAGTGGGTGGAAGCCTACCCTCTACCCAACTATCAAGCCGCAACAGTGGCAGAAGTTCTGACAGCTGAATGGGTGTGTCGCTATGGAGCCCCACAGACACTCCACAGCGACCAAGGCTCCAACTTCAAATCAGAAGTCTTCCAAAGAATGCGTGAACTGTTAGGAATCGAGAAGACTCTCACAACCCCTTTCAGACGGCAATCTGACGGGCAAGTCAAAAGATTTAATGCCATTCCACAGGAGATCTTAGCCACTACCACAGAACGTTGTCATTGGGACTGGGACCTTAAACCCCCTGAAGTATGTGGGTCTGTAAATTGTGACTGTTTTATATTCTATGCATTGAGACGTGGGCCATGTTTTGGGAACTGTGTTATTTTGTATGGGAAGAAAAACTGGTATTTTTGTAAACAGAAGGAAACATTTTTGAAATATAACAGTTGTTGTAAATTGCAAGTGCTAACCTTTTTCCTTTTCAGGAGAGATAAATAGGGGTCCTGCATTCCCACTGGAATTACATGTGCAAGCCCTACAGTGGACTGCTAGGTACTGGAACCACTGACTTGCCTTCCTTTCTCTATGTATCCTCATCTGAAACCAACAGCCTTTGGGGTGACAGGTAGCCTAGTGGTTAGAGCGTTGGACTAGCAACCAAAGGTTGCAAGATCGAATCGCTGAGCTGACAAGGCAGTTAACCCACTTTTCCTAGGCCGTCATTGATAATAAGAATTTGTTCTTAACTGACTTGCCTAGTAAAATTAAAATAAATCAAAATCCTACCCACTGCTCCATGTGCTTTTAGGGAATATGGACTGTATTGACTACTTGCTCTGTCAGGACAGGACAAGTTCAGAGGACTTTATCGACTGAAAATAATAATATTAAAAAAACATTGCTCTGGCAGGAAAGGTAACAATTTGCTTAAGTACTGAGAAAGAGAGGAGAGAGAAGAAAAAGATGAGAGCAGAGACGATATAATAGTGCCGGAAGGGATGGCTGCCGTTTTACGGGCTCCTAACCAACTGTGCTATTTTGATAGTTTTTTCGCATTATTTGTAACTCATTTTGTACATAATGTTGTTCCTACCGTCTCTTATGACTAAAAAGAGCTTCTGGACATCAGAACATTGATTACTCACCTCGAACTGGAAGAAGATTTTTATTTAATGAGTCCGACGCGAAGGATATACTGCTTTGTCAAGACAAGGCCCAAATCTCCATCATCAGCATGAAGAAAAGACAAAGGAAAAGGGGAAGGAGGGTGGGGTGCCTTGTAAGTATTTGCAGACGAGTAGGTAAATCACCACTTCCCTCCATATTATTGGCCAACGTGCAATCATTGGAAAACAAACTGGACAATCTACGATTAAATCCTCTTTGGGCAAGGTGGGACACTAGCGTCCCATCTGGCCAACATCCAGTGAAATTGCAGAGCGCCAAATTCAAATTACAGAAATAGTAATAATAAACATTCATGAAAATACAAGTGTTATACATTGGTTAAAAGATAAACTTCTTGTTAATCCAGCCGCTTTGTCAGATTTCAAAAAGGCTTTACGGCAAAAGCATACCATACGATTATCTGAGGACAGCGCCCTGCTTACAAAAGCATACAAACATTTTCCAACCAAGTAGAGGAGTCACGAAAGTCAGAAATAGCGATAAAATGAATCACTTACCTTTGAAGATCTTCATCTGGTTGCAATCACACGGGTCCCAGCTACACAATAAATGGTTGCTTTGTTCGATAAAGTCCCTCTTTATATCCCAAAAACTCAGTTTTGTTGGCGCGTTTTGTTCAGTAATCCCCTGGCTCAAAGGTGGTCAAAACATGCAGACGAATACACCCTAATAGTACCGGTAAAGTTAATCGAAACATGTCAAACAATGTTTATAACTAATCCTCAGGGTGTCAATTATCTAAATAATCGATAATATTTCAACCGGACAATAGCGTATTCAATAGAAAGGAAAAACAACAAAGAGCGCACACACAGTTACGCGCGCAAACCTGTACTGCATGATTCCATAGTCCCCTGACCAAAAGGTCTCATTCTTCTTCATTTTTCAGAAAACAAGCCTAAAACCATGTCTAAAGACTGTTGACATCTAGTGGAAGCCATAGGAACTGCAATCTGGGCCCTAACCCATTACATAGTCAATAGGCATTCAATGGAAAACCCACTCACATCAAATAAATCCCACTTCCTGGATGGATTGTGCTCGGGTTTTCACCTGCCATATCAGTTTTGTTATACTCACAGACATTATTTTAACAGTTTTAGAAACTTCAGAGTGTTTTCTATCCACATCTACCAATTATATGCATATCCTAGCTGCTGGGCCTGAGTAACAGGCAGTTTACTTTGGGCACGCTTGTCATCTAGACATCAAAATACTGCACCCTAGCCCAAAGAAGTTTTAAGACTATCCTACCATTGGGACATAAAAAAACTGTAATATCTTATGTTTCAGTGAGACGTGCCTGAACGATGACACCGATAATGTAGAGCTGTCTGGCTTATTCGTGCATCTGCAGGACAGAGCAGCTACGTCTGGTAAGATGAGGGGCGGGGGTGTGTCTATTTGTCAATAACTGCTGGTGTGCGATGTCTAATATTAAAGAAGTCTTGAGGTATTGCTTGCCTAAGGTAGAATACCTCATGATAAGCTGTAGGTTACACTATCTACCAAGAGAGTTCTCATTTACATTATTCATCGACGTCTATTTACCACAACAAACTGATGCTAGCACTAAGACCATACTCAACGAGCTGTATAAGGCCATAAGCAAACAAGAAAACCAGAGGAAAAAAATCTAGACCACCTTTACTCCACACACAGAGACACATACAAAGCTCTCCCTCGCCTTCCATTTGGCAAATCTGACCATAATTCTATCCTCCTGATTCCTGCTTACAAGCAAAGACTAAATCAGGAAGTACCAGTGACTCGCTCAATACGGAAGTGGTCAGATGACACGGATGCTGAACTACAGGACTGTTTTACTTGCACAGACTGGAATATGTTCCATGATTCATCCAATGGCATTGAGGAGTATACCACCTTAGTCACTGGCTTCATCTATAAGTGCATCGATGACGTCGTCCCCACAGTGACCGAACGTACATTTCCCAACCAGAAACCATGGATTCTAGGCAACATCCGCACTGAGCTAAAGGCTAGAGCTGCCACTTTCAAGGAGCAGGACTTTACTCTGACCCTTATAAGAAATCCCGCTATGCCCTCAAACGAACCATAAAACAGTCAAAGCCTCAGTACAGGACTAAGATTGAATCCTACTACACCGGCTCTGACGCTCGTCCGATGTGGCAAGGCTTGAAAAATATTACAGACTACAAAGGGAAACCCAGCCGTGAGCTGCCCAGTGCCACGAGCCTACCAAATTAGCAAAATGCCATTTATGCTCGCTTCGAGGCAAGCGATATTGAAGCATGCATGAGAGCACGAGCTGTTCCGGACGACTGTGTGATTACACATAGCCAATGTGAGCAAGACCTTTAAACAGGTCAACATTCACAAAGCCACGGGGCCAGATGGATTACCAGGACGTGTACTCAAAGCATGCGCGGACCAACTGGCAAGTGTCTTCACTGACATTTTAAACCTCTCCCTGACCAAGTCTGTAATACTTACATGTTAGAAACAGACCACCATAGTCCCTGTGCCCAAGAAAGCAAAGGTAACCTGTCTAAATGATTACCACCCCATAGCACTCACGTCGGTACCCTTGAAGTGCTTTGAAAGGTTGGTCATGGCTCACTTCAACACCATCATGCCAGAAACCCTAGAAACCATAGACCCCTTCGCATACCACCCCAACAGATCCACAGATGACACAATCTCAATTGCAGTCCACACTGCCCTTTCCCACCTAGACAAAAATACACCTGTGTGAGCATGCTGTTCACTGACTACAACTCAGCGTTCAACACCATAGTGCCCACAAAGCTCATCAATAAGCTAAGAACCCTGGAACTAAACACCTCCCTCTGCAACTGGATCCTGGACTTCCTGACGGGCCGCCCCAGGTGGTAAGGGTAGGCAACAACACATCTGCCATGCTGATCCTCAACACGGGAGCCCCTCAGGGGTGCGTGCTTAGTCCCCTCCTGTACTCCCTGTTCACCCACGACTGCGTGGCCAAGCACGGCTCCAACACCATCATTAAGTTTGCTGATGACACAATAGTGATAGGCCTGATCACCGACAATGACAAGACAGCCTATACAGAGGAGGTCAGAGTCCTGGTCGTGTGGTGCCAGGACAACAACCTCTCCCTCAATGTGAGCAAGACAAAGGAGCTGATCGTGGACTAAAGGAAAAAGGGGATGAACAGGCCCCCATTAACATCGACAGTCCTGAAGTGGAGCGGGTCCAGAGTTTCAAGTTCCTTGGGGTCCGCATCACCAACAAACTATCATGGTCCAAACACACCAAGACAGTTTGAACGAGGGCACGACACACCTTTTCCCCCTCAAGAGACTGAATAGATTTCAGAAAGTTATACAGCTGCACCATCGAGAGCATCCTGACCGGTTGCACCACCGCCTCGTATGGCAACTGCTTAGCAACTGACCGTAAGGCGCTACAGACGGTAGTGCGTACGGCCGTGTACATCCCTGGGGCCAAGCTTCCTGACACGCCAGTCACCCAAGTCAATGACTGTTCTCTCTGCTACCGCACGGCAAGCGGCACCGGAACTCCAAGTCTAGGACCAAAAGGCTCCTTAACAGCTTCTATCCCCAAGCCATAAGACTGCTGAGCAATTAATCAAATGGCCACACAGACTATTTACATTGACCCCCCCAAATTACCTGGACTAACATTGACTCGGTACCGGTTCCCCCCTGTATATAGCCTCCTTATTGTTATGTAATTTTCTTGTGTTACCTTTTGATTATTATTATAATTTTTTTTTTACTTTAGTTAGTGAATATTTTCTTAACACTATTTCTTGAACTGCATTGTTGGTTAAGGGCTTGTAAGTAAGCATTTCACAGTAAGGTCTACTACACCTGTTGTATTCGGCGCATGTGACAAATAAAATTAGATTTGATTTGATTTGAGATAACGTCAGTGTAGTCAGCAGTGCTACAATGGGACCCATGGTGCTAATGAGTGGTTGCCTAGCAACTGCATCTAGGGGTGGGCCAGCCAGGTTTTCACAGCAGCACCGTGCCTGGGCAGGGAGGACTTCAGACATAGCTCAACCCATGGATGGATTCCATTCTATTTACTTTACTTTATTTATATACAATTAATAAACGTCTAATAACATTGTTTTATCTATTAAAAGTCTGTTACAGCCTATGTTTAGATTTCCAGTAATTTCAACCAATGAATTGTGTGTTCTGTGTTCACAGTGTATAATTTTGACTCTGTTTTATTAATCGTGTTGTTCTGGCGTTGCACAGCACTGAACATTGTTAAGTCAAATGCATCAGTTCACTTTGCAACAACAGTTTGTCTCCTCTTCTCCAAAGTATCTAGGCCTATATTCAGCCAAATTGCAGCGCAACAACCTCCAATAGGAAGAACTCAGCTTTGACACACCCCTCTTTTTAGCTACTGCTACTCTCTGTTCATCATATATGCATAGTCACTTATATAACCATACCCGCATGTACATACTACCTCAATAAGCCTGTCTAACCAGTGTCTGTATATAGCCTTGCTACTCTTATTTTCAAATGTCTTTTTACTGTTGTTTTATTTCTTTACTTTCCTACACACACACACACACACACACACACACACACACACACACACACACACACACACACACACACACACACACACACACACACACACACACACACACACACACACACACACACACACACACACACACACACACACACACACACACACACACATACCTTTTTTTTCTCGCACTATTGGTTAGAGCCTGTAAGTAAGCATTTCACGGTAAGGTCTACACCTGTTGTATTCGGCGCACGTGACAAATAAACTTTGATTTGATTTGATTTAGATGTGTTGTTGTGTGTTTATTGGGACTATGCAGTGAGTATGTGTGGTCTGCCTTGCTTCTGTATGTGGAGGGCGGTCTCAGCCCAGCCCAAGGACACACGGAAAGCAGAGGACAGGGGAAAGGAGGGAGGGGAAGAAAGAGGAGAGGGGAGGAGAGGAGGGAGCAAGGAAAGGTAGAGGATAAAAGGCCGCACTGAGAGATGAGAGAGAAAGCGAGAGAGAGGGAGAGAGAGACAAAGATAGAGGGAGAGAGAGAGACATAAATAGAGAGACAGAGAGAAAGAAAGAAAGAAAGAAAGAAAGAAAGAGACAGATTGGAGATTGAGGTCCTACATGCCTGCTCCTATTGAGGATCCATGACTATATTGCTTATTCTACTCAGGCATGTCCCAGCCTACCTCAGCAATGAGGAGCATGCCAATGACTCCTCTCATGTACAGAGAGGCTGAATGTGACCCCTGTGAGTTTAGCTTGTGTGTGTGAACCATATGAATTCAACATTAAACCAGGGCTCTAATCAATGGGAATGAGGATGGATTTCACAGCAACATACTGTGTTGTTATTGTGCCAGTAGGACACTCTCACCTGGTTTAACAGACTCACATAATAGAGTCATTGCCTGTGGAAATCATCTCATTGGCAGTCTGAACATTGTTAATGCTTGATGGTATGTTGGCCAACAGAAACTCAACCCTGGTTTTGGGACAGTTCTATAAGTAGTCAGTGGAGTCGTCTTTCACCCTGTAGTTCCCTGTAGCCTTTGTTGTCTCTGATCGATGGCTGGGTCAGACCTTTTATTTACCCTATGACTGCTTAAATCCCATTCTAACCCCTCTAACACTATGGAATGAGTCCAACTCTGGTATGGTACTTTGTCACAGAAAACAAAATACATGCAGGACAGGAGGTGTAACCTGTTATAGTGTACACACCCAGACCCATAAACCCCACACGCACGCAGGCAGGCAGGCACACACACACACACACACACACACACACACACACACACACACACACACACACACACACACACACACACACACACACACACACACACACACACACACACACACACACACACACACACACACACACACAGGAATGTTGACATGCAGAGCTAATAACACACTATACAGTTCAACCCCATCCTTTGTGACAGTAAAACCCTGTCATTGTAAGACAACTCCACCCTCTATAGTACACCATCTATTTCTGCAGTGAAACAGAGAAAATATCTGACCCACTTTCAGACCAGTTTACCTCCAATTTACCCCCTAATTATGCTGCTGTTGCTCCCCCCATTCTACAGACATCTGTGTATATGTATGCACAGCACTGAGTGTACAAAACATTAAGAACACCTTCCTTTTGCCCGCTGAATAGCCTCAATTTGTCGGGGCATGGACTTTACAAGGTGTCGAAAGCTGGCCCATGTTGACTCAAATGCTTCCCACAGTTGTGTCAAGTTGGCTATGTGTCCTTTGGGTGGTGGACCATTTTTGATACACATAGAAAACTGTTGAGCATGAAAAACCCAGCAGCGTTGCAGGTCTTGACAGAAGCCTTGCACTACCATACCCCGTTTAAAGGCACTTCAGTATTTTGTCTTGCCTGTTCATCCTCTGAATGGCACACATACACAATCCATGTCTCCTCCCCATCATCTACACTGATGGAAGTGGATTTAACAAGTGTTTATGTTTTTACTACAGGATCAGAGAGGAAGGTAAATAGCAGCTGTCACTTGCTAAACACAGGCCTGAAACAGGAGAGGAATCCAGGCAATGTTAGGCAGATATGGAGGATGTGTGTGTGTGTGTGTGTGTGTGTGTTTGTGTGTGTGTGTGTCTGCTTGTGTGTATGTGTGTGTGCTTGTGTGTATATGTGTTTGTGTGTGACAGGATGGTAAGGGGTGAAGGTGTCAGATGAACAGAATAGCTAGGTCTCTGAATAGTCACCCCCCCCCCCCCCCCCCCCCCCCCCCCCACACACACACACACATGCTACAGTAATTGCTTGGGGATCATATAATACCCTCAGTGACTCAGATGACATTTTAAATGTCACACAGACACACACCTAAACAAATGCTATATGATGATCTGAGAGAAAGTTATTTTTTTTACTCCTTCACTTTCCCAATTCCTATCCAGCATTGTAATTGGGAAGGAAGAAAGGCTTTCTCAGCTTCTGCCTGCTGTATTGTTTGAGCTAATCTTCTTCATCATGTCTCTGTGTGCTGCTCTCCCTGCCACTCTCCCCAGACCCTGTATGGTAGGCTACTCTGCTCTAGTGATGAATAAGAGATGACATAAATGCAGCTCCAGCTTTTACATGCTGCTGTTCTATTCTGTCTCTCAGTACTCTCGTGTCCTGGGTTCAACCTGCCACACTACCACACTGGCTCTGCATCCCACTATGCCACATTTTCTGTATTAATTAAGTGCATTTTCCGATTTTTTTCTGAATTGAGAACTGAGTTAACCCCATGGAAGCATTGAAGAGAACTACAGAGAGAGAGGGAGGTAAGGGGAGAACGAGGAAAGGAACAATATATGTGTGTCAGGTATGACATAAGCTAGTGGCTGTTTTGGTTCTGGTGTGGGCCTATTTTTGAAGTTATACTGCTCTCTTCATGTACAGTGTTTCTCAACAGGACACAACTTGTCATTATCCCTTTTCATAAGGCACTCATCAATATCCTGAGCTAGACCACCACTTCTAACCACTCTGTACCTGCAGGCACTGCCATCCACTGTGGCAACATCCTTTGATTGAATATTCATCTAACTTGAAAACTAGAAACCTTTCTGCGCCCTTACAAAAAAAACAGGTGAAAACTTCACGTGTCTGAAAACCACATGTATTTTTTCTCACATGAAAAATTCACGTTATTTTCTTTGTAAGGGGCATAGCCAGATATCCAGAGAGAATCCACAGTCTCTCTCCCATTGTCTCTTGGCAGTTACATCTGGGACGCAGCAGGCTAGTAAAGAGAAGACAAGCAGATGCAACAGATATTTAGGTCAGAAGTTGAAAGTGGGCCAAGTGTTTCCATCACACCCCTCCCCACCCCTCCCTTGGGTGTCTATCCACTGTGGATTATTCTCTCTTCTGGCCATTAGGGGCTTAATAGAAAGCTGACAGGCTGATGTACGGTACACGTGCACCATGTCCTGTACTAGGACCTGGAATGGGCTTGTTTGGCGACAGGTGATTGACTGGACTAGAGCTAGTGCTGTGACTGGAAATGGATCTGGGGCTGCAACCACAAACACAAAGCTTTCTACATCTACATATGGCAGCGGACAGACAGGACAGTCAGTCCTAGTTAATAGAGGGTTTGTAAGTGAATGTTATTGTTATGATAACTGAAGCCGTCGATGATGAGTTGTTGAGGCTGTATGGGTGACAGAGTGGAATGCGGCTAATCTTAAAAGAGGGCACATGTGGACTCATACACAGGCATGCATACACACCCTCCAGTGACCCCAGACGTTTTGACTGAAGCTCACCTCACATACCAGTCACACAGGTACATGAGCGAGGAGAAAAAGGGTAGGAAAAACAAATAAAACAGAATATGGGGTAAAGACTAAGGAGGGTACAGGCAACAAGGCCTCGGGCAGGTGACAAGGGGGAGAGAGAAAGAGGCGAAAGAGGGATGGGATGTTTAGGAGGGTGATTGAGGTCAGCGATATAGAGGCAGGCAGGGTAGAGGAGATCAGTGTTCTAGTAGATTCAGTTACTTATTCATTAGTTACTGATTCACTATCTTCCCTCAGGCAGAGGCTGAATCAACAGGTTCCTTCTGTAGCCACAACCAGATGGGCTAGTCTGTCTCTCCCTATGTCTCTGTCTCTCCCTCTCCCTCTGTCTCTGTGTCTCCCTCTCCCCATGTCTCTGTCTCTCCCTCTCCCTCTGTCTCTGTGTCTCCCTCTCCCTCTGTCTCTGTCGCTGTCTCTGTCTCTGTCTTTGTCTTTCCCTCCCTCTTTCTCTTTCTCTCTCTCTCTCTTCATTTATCTGAGTAAATATAGGCTTGTAATGATCCGTGTGAAACCCCAGTGGGTCATAAAACACACACACACGTCTGGAATCAATATTTAATAATGGGTGAAAAAACTGCCTCAGCTGCTACTCAGACCAACTGACAGATTTTAAACTGCCACTTAAAGAGAGAGAAAGAGAAAGAGAAAGAGAGATGAGGGTGAGAAAAAGTGGTTAGCATCAGTAGCATCTTCATATGTGCAGCAACAGGGGCTCATATACTATAATCAGCTAATAAAGAGAGATAGAGAGCAAGAGAGAGAGATAGCGAGAGAGAGATAGTAAGAGAGAGCATAGACTGGGGTCTGAACAGATAGTTCAGTCCTTCTGATCTTTTCTATAACCTGTAAGTAACAGAATATATGGTGTATACTTGGCATGTAGGTTTCTCACTTATGGGTGGCACAATTTGTGATTTGGGGAGGGAAATGGGTAGGATGTGTATGCAAATTAAATACTGGAGTATTTTCTATATTTAAAAAGGTGTAGTGTTTTTGCTGACATTACTGTAATATTTACCGAAGTGCTTTTTTGCGGATTTTACTGTTGTATTTACTACAGTATACTACAACATTCTATAGTAAGTACTGCACATGACTGAGGAATACTACAGTGTGTAGTATAGTATTCTTGTCACGTTCTGACCTGTAAAGGTGTGATTTGTTAGTGTTTAGTTTGGTCAGGACGTGGCAGGGGGTATTTGTTTTATGTGGTTCAGGGTGGTTGTGTGTATGTGTCCATGTAGAGAGGGGTATTTGATTTATTAGTCCATGGTTTTGGTTAGTGTTTTGTTAGTTTATTTCTATGTTCTGTCTAGTCATTTGTATTTCTATGTTTAGTTAATTGGTGTTGGGGCCTTCAGTTGGAGGCAGCTGTCTATCGTTGCCTCTGATTGAAGGTCCTATAATTAGGGGTGTGTTTGTATTGTGGATTGTGGGTACTTGTATTCTGTTTTGTGCTTGTCACCTGACAGAACTGTTAGTGTCGTTTCTGTTAATTGTATATGTATTTATTTTGTTTCTCCTGCTTATATATTAAAAAGAGAAGATGAGTTGCGTCTTGGTCCACGACACGCGTTACAATTCTACAGTTTACTACAGAATTCGATAGTTAGTACTGTAGTATTCTATAGTAAACTGTAGTATTTTTTATGTGTGTGTAGACAGGATTCAGCTCACACACACGCACACAGCTCAGCTCACATTGTCCACACAGCAGTGCATGAGAAAACCCCAGCGTTGCGGTCTGTTTTAGCTGCTAACCTTTACAGGGATAAAGCAGCACTGGACAATAGAACCACAATGACCACAGGCCTGAAAAACCCAGAGAAGGCAAGAATGAGGGGCAGCGGGCCCAGAGTGCGCATTGGCAAAGGCGCACACACACACACACACACACACATACACACACACACACACACACACACACACACACACACACACACACACACACACACACACACACACACACACACACACACACACACACACACACACACACACACACACACACACACACACACACTCAAATGCTGAAACGCATGCACGCAGCATTATATGGATGGATGAAGCTTGCCATTACTGTGTGCGTTTCTCACCCTGTCTTTCTCCCCCTCTATCCAGGGTGTGTGCCAGTATAAACTGGGAGGCTGTCTGCTACTTTGATGTTCCTCCCTCAGTAAGACGAGACATGGCCTCTTTTGTACCTGTACTCACGACAGCATTCCTCTCGTTGTTTTCACTGTATCTCCCATTCCTTCTCTCTGTCCCTCCCTCTACCCCACCCCTTCTCTCTGTCCCTCCCTCTACCCCACCCCTTCTCTCTGTCCTTCCCTCTACCCGCCCCCTTCTCTCTGTCCCTCCCTCTACCCGCCCCCTTCTCTCTGTCCCTCCCTCTACCCCACCCCTTCTCTCTGTCCCTCCCACTACCCCACCCCTTCTCTCTGTCCTTCCCTCTACCCGCCCCCTTCTCTCTGTCCCTCCCTCTACCCGCCCCCTTCTCTCTGTCCCTCCCTCTACCCTGCCCCTTCTCTCTGTCCCTCTCTCTACCCCGCCCCTTCTCTCTGTCCCTCCCTCTACCCCGCCCCCTTCTCTCTGTCCCTCCCTCTACCCCGCCCCCTTCTCTCTGTCCCTCCCTCTACCCCGCCCTCTTCTCTCTGTCCCTCCCTTTACCCCGCCCCTTCTCTCTGTCCCTCTCTCTACCCCGCCCCTTCTCTCTGTCCCTCCCTCTACCCCGCCCCTTCTCTCTGTCCCTCCCTCTACCCCGCCCCCTTCTCTCTGTCCTTCCCTCTACCCCGCCCCTTCTCTCTGTCCCTCTCTCTACCCCGCCCCTTCTCTCTGTCCCTCCCTTTACCCCGCCCCTTCTCTCTGTCCCTCCTTCTACCCCGCCCCTTCTCTCTGTCCCTCCCTTTACCCCGCCCCTTCTCTCTGTCCCTCCCTCTACCCGCCCCCTTCTCTCTGTCCCTCCCTCTACCCCGCCCCTTCTCTCTGTCCCTCCCTCTATCCCGCCCTCTTCTCTCTGTCCCTCCCTTTACCCCGCCCCTTCTCTCTGTCCCTCCCTCTATCCCGCCCCTTCTCTCTGTCCCTCCCTCTATCCCGCCCTCTTCTCTCTGTCCCTCCCTTTACCCCGCCCCTTCTCTCTGTCCCTCCCTCTATCCCGCCCCCTTCTCTCTGGTCCTCCCTCTACCCCGCCCCCTTCTCTCTGTCCCTCCCTTTACCCCGCCCCTTCTCTCTGTCCCTCTCTCTACCCCGCCCCTTCTCTCTGTCCCTCTCTCTACCCCGCCCCTTCTCTCTGTCCCTCCCTCTACCCCGCCCCTTCTCTCTGTCCCTCCCTCTACCCCGCCCCCTTCTCTCTGTTCCTCCCTCTACCCCGCCCCCTTCTCTCTGTCCTTCCCTCTACCCCGCCCCTTCTCTCTGTCCCTCTCTCTACCCCGCCCCTTCTCTCTGTCCCTCCCTTTACCCCGCCCCTTCTCTCTGTCCCTCCCTCTACCCTGCCCCTTCTCTCTGTCCCTCTCTCTACCCCGCCCCTTCTCTCTGTCCCTCCCTCTACCCCGCCCCCTTCTCTCTGTCCCTCCCTCTACCCCGCCCCCTTCTCTCTGTCCCTCCCTCTACCCCGCCCTCTTCTCTCTGTCCCTCCCTTTACCTCGCCCCTTCTCTCTGTCCCTCTCTCTACCCCGCCCCTTCTCTCTGTCCCTCCCTCTACCCCGCCCCCTTCTCTCTGTTCCTCCCTCTACCCCGCCCCTTCTCTCTGTCCCTCCCTCTACCCCGCCCCCTTCTCTCTGTTCCTCCCTCTACCCCGCCCCCTTCTCTCTGTCCTTCCCTCTACCCCGCCCCTTCTCTCTGTCCCTCTCTCTACCCCGCCCCTTCTCTCTGTCCCTCCCTTTACCCCGCCCCTTCTCTCTGTCCCTCCCTCTACCCTGCCCCTTCTCTCTGTCCCTCTCTCTACCCCGCCCCTTCTCTCTGTCCCTCTCTCTACCCCGCCCCCTTCTCTCTGTCCCTCCCTCTACCCCGCCCCCTTCTCTCTGTCCCTCCCTCTACCCCGCCCCCTTCTCTCTGTCCCTCCCTCTACCCCGCCCCCTTCTCTCTGTCCCTCCCTCTACCCCGCCCTCTTCTCTCTGTCCCTCCCTTTACCCCGCCCCTTCTCTCTGTCCCTCTCTCTACCCCGCCCCTTCTCTCTGTCCCTCCCTCTATCCCGCCCTCTTCTCTCTGTCCCTCTCTCTACCCCACCCCTTCTCTCTGTCCCTCCCTCTATCCCGCCCCCTTCTCTCTGGTCCTCCCTCTACCCCGCCCCCTTCTCTCTGTCCCTCCCTCTACCCCGCCCCTTCTCTCTGTCCCTCCCTCTACCCCGCCCTCTTCTCTCTGTCCCTCCCTTTACCCCGCCCCTTCTCTCTGTCCCTCTCTCTACCCCGCCCCTTCTCTCTGTCCCTCCCTCTATCCCGCCCCCTTCTCTCTGGTCCTCCCTCTACCCCGCCCCTTCTCTCTGTCCCTCCCTCTACCCCGCCCCCTTCTCTCCTGTAGTAGTATCCAACCACTGAGTTCAGTTTAACATTCCTTCTCTTAACAATAATAACACTTTTATTGTATCAAATATGCTTAATTGGCATGCCTGGTAAAGGAACAAGCTTTGATTGAGATATTACAGTGCCCTCCTGTGTTAATGGATGGTTTAAAGGCCTGGTCTAGTTTTAATGACCTTATGAATATGTAACAGCTCAACACAGACCTCCCTCCCCTCTCTTGCAGTCTGCAATATCATTATTTCTGCAATGGTATCCTGTCATGCTGTGTGTGTGTGTGTGTGTGTGTGTGTGTGTGTGTGTGTGTGTGTGTGTGTGTGTGTGTGTGTGTGTGTGTGTGTGTGTGTGTGTGTGTGTGTGTGTGTGTGTGGTGTGTGTGTGTGTGTGTGTGTGTGTGTGTGTGTGTGTGTGTGTCGGTGTGTTTTAGGTAAACAGACTGGTAAATGACTTCCCTCCGTGGCCCTGCCCTGCTGTAAAATGCTGAGGCCTGTTCAAAGGCAGCTGGATCTCTTACAAGCAGCCAAGGTCAACACACACACACCAGGCAGGTTTCCACAACACACACACGTGTGTGCCAGCCTTGGTGAATGACCCGCTGTCCCTCTGTTAGTGCTGACCATTGGTGCCAACCCACAGCAAGGAAACTGGGTCGAGCTCTGACAGGCTGAACACACACACACACATTCACACTTGTCTTGCACGCGTGAGGTGCAGAAATTCTTCCTGTTTTGTGTGTAGTGGGTGATGTCCATCCAATGAAGTTGTCATGGAGAGATGATGTGTTTATTTCAAAATTATACCATTTATTTATTTCATCTTTTATGGCAGAATGGACCACACACTCGGACCCCTAATGCCATGTGTGTGTTGCTGCACACGAGGCCAAGGTGAGATGGATACTGGATACTCTCATGGTTTCTCACTCTGTCCCCAAGCAGACAGTCCAGAGACTGACGGCCTAGGGGTTTCAAAATAGGACACACAAAAGGAAGCTGATTCCAAAGATATCACTTACTAACCCTGCATTCAAGGATTCTCAGTAACACAGAGATGGAACACACTGAACCAAGACTTAACTTCCTCACTTCTCAGACTGTTTTAAAAACACACACCATCCTGTCTGCTGGACCAGTCGACCAGATCTTTCATGCCGGAGAACCCTAGATATAAGTTGCCTGTAGTTGCAGGGGCAGATCTAGGATCAGCTTACCTTCCCTGAATCATTGGGGTGTGAGAGAGGAACCATACACGGTGCACCAATGTGTGTAAATGGGACATGACAAAGGTATGTGACACTCCCATCCCCACTCCTGCCTGCCAGCTCCTGGAATGCCATACATGGGACGGCACGGGGCGGCAGGTAGCCTACTGGTTAGAGCATTGGGCTGTTAACCGAAAGGTTGCTGGACTGAATCCCAGAGCTGACAAGGTAAAAATCTGTCATTCTGCCCCTGAACAAGGCAGTTAACCCACTGTTCCCCAGTAGGGTGTCATTGTAAATAAGAATTTGTTCTTAACTGACTTCCCTAGTTAAATCTATATATTTTTAAACATGATAGGGCCGTGATGTATAGTGTTTCCATGTACTGCAATATGAATGGCCAGGTAATGTTTACCAAGGACTGATATGGCTGCAGGGAGAGACAGGGTGAGCTGTCTCTGATGTTTTCCATCCGAAGGAATCCTCATCTGCTATAACTGCTAATGGACTGCTGTATCAGGCAGAACCAGAACAGAACACACACACACAGCCACCTGTGGATTTGATTGTAATTGTATGTGAGCTGGAAGAGTGCTCAGAACATTGTCTTCTCTGCTCAGTCATCTGAGAGGTTTTTCACACAGTCCTCTCTTTCAGACACGACAATACTAACCCTACTACCCACACCGTAACTCTCTGACAACCAGACTTACAAGAATTCAGGTATATATTTACTTGAACACACATGTAGCATGTACGCACCATTCCATATCAGGATTACCATTCTCATTACCATATCTTTCTGGGAGTGACAACGGAGTCAAGAGTCCTCAGGAAGGTGATGTCACTCACAATGATAGACAACCAGTTGACAACCAGTTACAAACACACAAACATTTTTTCCTGCTAATTATCCTCCTAGAAGTAACACAGACCTACAGAGTGTGTCTCCTCTGTAGCTATACACTACAAGTCAAAGGTTTTAGAAAAGGGGTTTTCTTGGGGTCATAGGCAGCCTTCCTCCTCCTCCAAACACAGCGAGTTGAGTTGATGCCAAAGAGCTCCATTTTGGTCTCATCTGACCACAACACTTTCACCCAGTTGTCCTCTGAATCATTCAGATGTTCATTGGCAAACTTCAGACGGGCATGTATATGTGCTTTCTTGAGCAGGGGGACCTTGCGGGCGCTGCAGGATTTCAGTCCTTCACGGCGTAGTGTGTTACCAATTGTTTTCTTGGTGACTATGGTCCCAGCTGCCTTGAGATCATTGACAAGATCCTCCCGTGTAGTTCTGGGCTGATTCCTCACCGTTCTCATGATCATTGCAACTCCACGAGGTGAGATCTTGCATGGAGCCCAAGGCCGAGGGAGATTGACAGTTATTTTGTGTTTCTTCCATTTGCGAATAATCGCACCAACTGTTGTCACCTTCTCACCAAGCTGCTTGGCGATGGTCTTGTAGCCCATTCCTGCCTTGTGTAGGTCTACAATCTTGTCCCTGACATCCTTGGAGAGCTCTTTGGTCTTGGCCATGGTGGAGAGTTTGGAACCGGCCAAACCCGGACGATGCTGGGCCAATTATGCGCCACCCTATTGAACTCCCAATCACGGCCGGTTGTGATACAGCCTGGATTCGAACCAGAGTCTCTGTAGTGACGCTTCAAGCACTGAGATGCAGTGTCTTAGACTGCTGTGCCACTCGGGAGCTCTCCAGCTCCATCACTTTATAAATCCCTTTCTCTCCTACTTTCTCTGTCTCCCTCTCACTCTCTTTCTAAAACACAGACCTTCTGTTCAGCCTCTGGTCTTTTATTTCTCCAACTCCCTCTTCCTCTCTCTCTCTCTCTCTCTCTCTCTGCTTCCCTCTCTCTCCCTCTGTCTCTATCTGTCTCTCTGCCTCCCTCTCTCTCTCTCTCTCTCTCTCTCTCTCTCTCTCTCCCCCTCCCTCCATCTCTCTGCCTCCCTCTCTCTGCCTCCCTCTCCCCCTCTCTCTCTCCCTCCATCTCTCTCTCTCTCTCTTTCTATCTCTCTCTCTCTCGCGCTCTCTCTCTCTCTCTCTCTCTCTCTCTCTCTCTCTCTCTCTCTCTCTCTCTCTCTCTCTCTCAATTAAATTAAATCTCAATTTAAGGGCTTTATTGGCAATGGAAACATATGTTAACATTGCCTTACCAAATTAAGTAGATAATAAACAAAAGTGAAATAAACAATACAAATTAACAGTAAACATTACACTCACAAAAGTTCCAAAAGAATAAAGACATTTCAAATGTCATATTATGTGCAAATAGTTAAAGTACAAAAGAGAAAATAAATAAACATAAATATGGGTTGTATTTACAATGGTGTTTGTTCTTCACTGGTTGCCCTTTTCTTGTGGCAACAGGTCACACATCTTGCTGCTGTGATGGCACACTGTGGTATTTCACCCAGTAGATATGGTATTTTATCGAAATTGTGTTTGTATTCAAATTCTGTGTGGGTCTGTGTAATCTGAGGGAAATATGTGTCTCTAATATGGTCATACATTGGGCAGGAGGTTAGGAGGTGCAGCTCAGTTTCCACCTAATTTTGTGGGCAGTGTGCACATAGCCTGTCTTCTCTTGAGAGCCAGGTCTGTCTACAGTGGCCTCTCTCAATAGCAAGGCTATGCTCACCGAGTCTGTACATAGTCAAAGCTTTCCTTAATTTTGGATCAGTCACAGTGGTCAGGTATTCTGCCACTGTGTACTCTCTGTTTAGGGCCAAATAGCATTCTAGTTTGCTCTGTTTATTGTTAATTAATTCCAATGTGTCTCTCTCTCTCTCTCTCTGTCTCTCTCTCTCTCTCTCTTTCTCTCTCTCCCTCCACCTCTCTCTCCATGCCTCCCTCTCTCAGCCTCCCTCTCCCTGCCTCCCTCTATCTGCCTCCCTCTCCCTCTCTGCCTCCCTCTTCCTAAGAGGAAGAATATAGATGTGACTATATAACTAATGGTGACATCATTTAGTGTTCCCTGAATTAGACAATGATTGACAGCTGCAGTATGTGCAGAGTGGCCCAGTTTCTGTTTGCCTCACTATCGTTCCTCTCTTTCTCTCTCGGATGACATTCAAATGAGGGCCTGTGTGTCTGTGGAGACTATGACATCATTTATTGTTTGTCTTTACATTGAAGTCAAATTCCTTGGTACAGTTTTGACTTTGGTTGCATATATACAATCACACTCTCACAAACATAGACACAGACAAGTACATTATTGTCCTCCACACCCGAAGGAATCCCGATGTGGCTGTGCTATTCTTCTTGCGTCAGACCCTAAAGTTCCCTCCCCAGTGCGGCAGACAGATGGACACTCTAACAAGGTAATGATAGTGATTCATATGATATGGAATCTAATCAATCTGATTGCTCTTCTTATCAGAGAGGCTCTTCCTCCAATTACACTCTCACTCATTACAGTAGATGACATTGATATAGACCTGCCCTGGAACGTACACACACACATACGCACACACGCACACACTAACATATGTCATAAAGAGGTGGTTGTAAAGCATAAACTGAACTGTTGACTGTAGAGCCTGTGGGCAGTTGTGTGTTGTGTATTGTGTGTTGTGTATTGTGCGTTGTGTACTGTGCATTGTGTGTTGCATATTGTGTGTTGTATATTGTGTGATGTATTTTGTGTATTGTGTATTGTGTGTTGTGTGTTGTGTATTGTGTGTTGTGTGTTGTGTATTGTGTGTTGTGTGTTGTGTATTGTGTATTGTGTGTTGTGTGTTGTGTATTGTGTGTTGTGTGGTGTGTATTGTGTGTTGTGTATTGTGTGTTGTCTGTTGTGTGTTGTGTATTTTGTGTTCTGTATTGTCTGTTGTGTGTTGTGTATTGTCTGTTGTGTGTTGTGTATTGTGTGTTGTGTATTGTGTGTTGTGTGTTGTGTATTGTCTGTTGTGTGTTGTGTGTTGTGTATTGTGTATTGTGTGGTGTGTATTGTGTGGTGTGTATTGTCTGTTGTGTGTTGTGTATTGTCTGTTGTGTGTTGTGTATTGTGTGGTGTGTATTGTGTGTTGTGTATTGTGTGTTGTGTGTTGTCTGTTGTGTGTTGTGTATTTTGTGTTGTGTATTGTGTGTTGTGTGTTGTGTGTTGTGTATTGTGTATTGTCTGTTGTGTGTTGTGTGTTGTGTATTGTCTGTTGTGTGTTGTGTATTGTGTGTTGTGTATTGTCTGTTGTGTGTTGTGTGTTGTCTGTTGTGTGTTGTGTATTGTGTGTTGTGTATTGTCTGTTGTGTATTGTGTGTTGTGTATTGTCTGTTGTGTGTTGTGTATTGTGTGTTGTGTATTGTGTGTTGTGTGTTGTGTATTGTGTGTTGTGTATTGTCTGTTGTCTGTTGTGTGTTGTGTGTTGTGTATTGTCTGTTGTGTGTTGTGTATTGTCTGTTGTGTGTTGTGTGTTGTGTGTTGTGTGTTGTGTATTGTGTATTGTGTGTTGTGTATTGTGTACTGTGACGGGTCTGGACCTAGATATTCCTAAACAGACCACTACACACACACACATGAACGCGTGGGGTAGAGGGGGTGCAGCTAAAAGGGTTGTGGGACAGGAAAGAGAAGAGCGGACCCCCACCCTCAATATGGAGGCTCAAGTTGCTTTACCTTACGTTACAAAAAGAAAACATCACATGTAAGAAAAATACAGTGTGTGAGTCTGTTTGTTTTGGGGTTTACAGCACATGTGACACTCTTCGTGGAAGTGAATTGGGGAAGAGGAAGAGCCATGATGACAGGATATGTCTGGCCAGATGGGCAAACCCAGATGTGGCCATACCAGGTGTCAGCCCAGGTCACAGAGCTGGAACACTGCGTTCCCTTCATCTGTTCCATCCCTACCTACCACCCCCTCACTCTATCCATCCCTTTATCCCTTCATCTGTCTCGTGCTGCAGGATCTGCTGACAGAGAGAGAGAGAGAGAAAAATGGAGCTAGAGATAGAGAGAGAAGGAGAGGTAGGAGAGATGGTGTGTTTACCCTCAATGCAGAGCTGACGTGTGATGTGAGCCCTGCCACTGAGTCGGACCAGACACACACTCTCTCTCTCTCTCTCTCACTCTCTCTCTCACTCTCACTCTCACTCTCTCTCTCTCTCTCACTCTCACTCTCACTCTCACTCTCTCTCTCTCTCTCACTCTCACTCTCTCTCTCTCTCTCTCTCTCTCTCGCTCTCTCTCTCTCTCGCTCTCGCTCTCTCTCTCTCTTGCTGCCTCTCACAACAGAGCATGGTACTGTTTAAAGCCCTGGCAGCATCACCTTAGTATTCCCTCTCGCTCTACACACTTCACCTATCTCTATCTCTCCTATCTGCAGTCTAGAGGGGGGAGACATAGCTGAGTTATTGGGCTTTCCACCGGACTGTGTGTCTGCCAAAACGAACTTGATGACCTGTACCCTCCTTCCTTCTCTCCTCTCTCCTTCCCTCTCTCATCTCTCCTTCCCTCCTCTCTCTCATTCCTTCTCTCCTCTCTCTCATTCCTTTTCTCTTCTCTCTCCTTCCCTCTCTCCTCTCTCTCCTTCCTTCTTTCCTCTCTCCTTCCTTCTCTCTTCTCTCTCCTTCCTTCTCTCCTCCCCTCACTCTACTCTCTCCTTCCTTCTCTCCTCTCTCCTTCCTTCTCTCCTCTCTCCTCTTTCTGCTTCCTTCTCTCCTCTCTCCTTCATTCTCTCCTCTCTCCCCTTCCTTCTCTCCCTCCTTCCTTCTCTCCTCCCCTCTCGCCTCTCTCTCCTTCCTTCTCTCCTCTCGACGAGGACAGTGAGCAGTGCATACACGATGAGTCTCTCTGGGATCAGATCCAGAGTTTCTGTTTTATCTTCTGGTCTACTAACTAGAGAAAGCACACTCCATCGCTTCAATTAGATATATGACATCCAGGGAAAAGACAAATATGTGCCTCATCTGTGCCGGTAAAATTCCAATTCTATATCTATACATTCAGCTTGTGTGTGTGTGTGTGTGTGTGTGTGTGTGTGTGTGTGTGTGTGTGTGTGTGTGTGTGTGTCGTTATGGCAGCTCTTCTCCTGCAGGTGTGTTGAAGCTGCTAGCTACTGCCACAGCATTAGTTAGAGAGGGGAAGTGGAAAGATCCACACTGCAGCCCAGCCAACAGTTCTATACCACTGTACCATTGTACCCGGTCCAAGACTCTACCAGTCCACACTGCAGTGAGGCCTTCCTTCTCTCTCTAGCCAGGCCAAGCCCAGGGTATGATGCCTAGCCAGGGTATAGAGTTAGGGCTGCAGACAGTAAGTTCTATATAAGAGGAAGTTGAAAGTCTAACAATACCTAACGCTCTAAAGAAACACTGTTTCCTGGCTACTCCGTGAGGAATTTAGAACTTCATCTAAGAGTTCTAACTTCTCTAATCTGTCTCAGCATTTGCACGACTTCTTATTTGAGATCATTTTTGTTATTTGAACACTGCTTTCGGAGCTAGCACATTTGGTTTCTTGGAAGTTGTGGAAATGTACGTTTTCGGTTCCCAATTGGTTCTAGGAATGAAGCTATGTTTCCTGACTGGTAAAAAGTTCTGAGAATGGAAGTAAAAATGTTGCCTTTTTTTCTCTAAACATGGCAACATGTTTTAATAAGACTGCTAGCTTAGCTTTACTGTTTTGAACTCCAACCACAGATAGGACCCATGGACACATCAGTGAGATTTGAACTGATGATCTTCTGTTCTTTATCCATGGAAGTAGTCCACTGCCCCACCAGGATGGAGCTACTGTAGCATGCCATGTTATTTTAACATATACAAAGCAGTTCATTTTAGTCTATTCAGATCCCATTTCAAAGGAAACAAGCACTCACTAAGATCTGAAAACACTTAACAAGATAGAGGACAGAGAGAGTTTTGTTGATGATGAGAATCGAATGTATATGTTTTTAAATAACATTCTTAGAAAATTCTCGGAACGTTACTAACGTTTTCTTGTGTTTTTTTTGGAAAGTTTTCTTAACCTTCTTGGAACAATATGAGAACATTACTTGAAATAGAACCATGAGGAAACCTATAGGAAACTTTATACTGAAGTACTGAAATTCCCACAGAAGAACATTGTTTGTTAGTGTTCTCTAAACTATTTGAGAACATTCCCAATGTCAAACCAGTTGGATAATGTTCCTAGAACATCACCAAAATTGACATTAAATGTAATTTTTTAACTTTTGGGAAACGTTCTGTTAAAGCAGCAGTGTCAAACTCATTCCTCTAAGGGCCGAGTGTCTGCAGGTTTTTGTTTTTTCCTTTCAATTATGCCCTAGACAATCAGATGTGGAGAGTTCCTTACTAACTAGTGCCCTTAATTCATCAATCAAGTACAAGGGAGGAGCAAAAACCCACAGAGACTGGGCCCTCCGTGGAATGAGTTTGACACCTGTGTGTTAAAGTAATGAAATTCCAAGAAAATAATGCTTTTTTTGTCAAGTTCCTTAAATGTGCGGAAAATGTTCTAATAAAGCAATAAGGCCAGAGGGTGTGTAGTATATGGCCAATATACCACGGATAAGGACTGTTCTTAAGCACGACGCAACGCGGAGTGCCTGGATACAGCCCTTAGCCGTGGAATGTTGGCCATATACCACAAACCCTCGAGATGCCTTATTGCTATTATGAACTGGTTACCAACGTAATTAGAGCAGTAAAAATACATGTTTTCTCATACCCGTGGTATACAGTCTGATATACCACGGCTGTCAGCCAATCATCATTCAGGGCTCGAACCACCCAGTTTATAATGCCAAGCAACTATTCTGCGCCATTCCCAGAAAGTTTTGTGAAGGCTGAATGCAACATAACTATAGGACAACCACGCTCTCGCCAAGCTCTAAGAAACATATGGTTCTCAGAACGTTATATTCTAGCTGGGTTGTTTGAATACTCAGATCCAAACATGCGGTGTTCACACAGTGTAATGTACTGTTTATGACTAATCCCAGGAAACCGGGTGACAGAGTTCCATTAAATGGTGAGTAATATTGATGTGGTTGTGATTGTGACTTCAGTGGGAGGTTGGAGTGGAGATGGAGTTATTTATATAAAGCTGTGGAATAAGAACATTGTGAGGGGGTGGGAGGTAGCAGGGAACTAGGAACAGAGCCATAAAACAGTACTGAGGTGTTGCTGGGTATGAGGGAGTCTATCTTTATATCACTAACTCATGCCACATCGGCAGTGGTGGAAAAAGTACTCTATTGTCATACTTGAGTAAAAGTAAAGATACCTTAATAAAAAATGACTCAAGTAAAAGTGAAAGTCACCCAGTAAAATAATACTTGAGTAAAAGTCTAAAAGTATTTGGTTTTAAATATACTTAAGTATCAAAAGTAAATGGAATTGCTAAAATGTACTTAAGTATCAAAAATAAAAGTATAAACCATTTCAAATTCCTTATATTAAGCAAACCAGATGGGATACAATAAAACATATATTTGCTGATTGCCAGGGGCACACTCCAACACTCACACATAATTTACAAACAAAACATTTGTGTTTAATGAGTCTGCCAGATCAGGCAGTAGGGATGACCAGGGATGTTCTCTTCATAAGTGTGTGAAATGGACCATTTTCCTGTCAAAATGTAACGAGTACTTTTGGGTGTCAGGGAACATGTATGGAGTAAAAAGTACATTATTTTCTTTAGGAATGTAGTGAAGTCAAATTAAAAGTTGGCAAAAATATAAATTATAAAGTACAGATACTCCCAAAAACTACCCAAGTAGTACTTTAAAGTATTTTTACTTAAGTACTTTACACCATTGCACGTTGGTATGTTTAAAGATAAAAAATAGTACTTTATGCTGCCATCCACATATAATGGATCCTGGGGACAGAGAGACACCTCAACAGACTTAAACTGAGAGAAAGGAGGGATAGACAAAGAGAAGAAGACTCTTATAAAATACTTTGCATGTGTGTTTCATTCCTGTGGGCACACCTTAATGCACAATCCTAAACCACCTTTACTCTACACACAGAGAAGCATACAAAGCTCTTCCTCGCCCTACATTTGGCAAAGCTGACCATAATTCTATCCTCCTGATTCCTGCTTACAAGCAAAAACTAAAGCAGGAAGCACCAGTGACCAAGTCAATAAGAAAGTGGTCAGATGAAGCAGATGCTAAGCTTCAGAACTGTTTTGCTAGCACAGACTGGAATATGTTCCCGGGATTCTTCCGATGGCATTGAGGAGTACACCACATCAGTCACTGGCTTCATCAATAAGTGCATCGATGACGTTGTCCCCACAGTGACTGTACGTACTGTGGCGTACAGCAGGTCAGGCACCAGGGGGAGACTCGTCGTGGCCTGGTGACAGACGGAAAATACATCACGAGGCGATGGCTCCATCTGCTGTACGTGCCAGGTCTCACAGTGGAGGCTATGCTGAGGATGGGGGTCATTGAAGGGTCTCACAGTGCATGTTGCAGCCCCATCATGTTGGTGCACAAACCGGACGGTAGCCTGCACTTCTGTAATGATTTCCGGGGTGTGAACAACATAAGCTTGTTCTACGTCTACCCCATGCCGAGGGTGGACGAGCTCATTAACCTTTTGGGAAAGGCCCGGTACATCAGCACCCTTGACCTGACCAAAGGATATTGGCAGGCACTGTTGGCAGCCTCCTCCCGGGAGAAGACGGTGTTTTCAACACTAGACGGATTGTATCAGTACCGGGTGCTCCCGTTCGGTCTCCATGGAGCCCCGCCCACATTCCAGCAACTGATGAACAAAGTGCTTCGACCCCACCAGCAGTACGCAGCGGCCTATTTGGATGAGATCAACATCCACAGCCAAGGTTGGGAAGAGCACCTGACGCGCCTCCAGGCGGTGCTGGATGCGCTCAGACAAGCCGGGTTGACCGCGAAACCCAAGAAATGCAAACTAGTGTTCGAGGAGGTGGAGTACCTGGGGTATTTGATCGGACGGGGGAACGTCAAGCCCCAGGAGAGGAAGGTGGCGTACAGCAGGTCATGGCGTACAGCAGGAGTATACATCACGAGGCGATGGCTCCATCTGCTGGACGTGCCAGGTCTCGACGTGCTCTCGGGCCAGGACTAATTGGGGCTGATTGGGGATTGATGAGTAATCAAGGGCTGATTGCTCACGAGCTGGACGAGTCCCATAAAGCTGCCAGAAGGGCAGCACACAGGAGAGAGACTGGGGGAGGAAAGGACTCCCGTATAGCTGGGGACGGTACCAGAGGTAACAGAAGGGAGTTCAGTTTTTGATCCCACAGATACAGCAAGACCCGGAGCCCAGAAGATGGTATCCCGGAGAGGGTCTCTTGGGGGAGACCTATTATTTTCTTTTGGACTTTTATTTTAATAAACACCTTTGAAACTGAGCTAATCCTACTCTGTCCGTGTCTGATCTGTATAAACGTTTTGACCCAACCCCCTGGTCTGCCACAGTATATTTCCCAACCGGAAGCCATGGATTACAGGCAACATCCGCACTGAGCTAAAGGGTAGAGCTGCCGCTTTCAAGGAGTGGGACTCTAACCCGGAAGCTTATAAGACATCCCGCTATACCCTCCGACGAACCAGGCAAAGTGCCAATACAGGATTAAGATCGAATTGTACTACACTGGCTCCGACGCTCATCGGATGTGGCAGGGCTTGCAAACTATTACAGACTACAAAGGGAAGCACCGCCGCGAGCTGCCTAGTGACATGAGCCTACCAGAGGAGCTAAATTACTTTTATGCTCGCTTCGAGGCAAGTAACACTGAAACATGCATGAGTTCCGGACAACTGTGTGATTACGCTCTCCGTAGCTGATGTGAGCAAGAACTTTTAAACAGGTCAACATTCACAAGGCCGCAGGACCAGACGGATTACCAGGACGTATACTCCGAGCATGCGCTGACCAACTGGCAAGTGTCTTCACTGACATTTTCAACCTCTCCCTGTCCGAGTCTGTAGTACAAACATGTTTCAAGTAGACCACCATAGTCCCAGTGCCCAAGAACACTAAAGTAACCTCCCTAAATGACTACCGGCCCGTTGCACTGACGTCGGTAGCCATGAAGTGCTTTGAAAGGCTGGTCATGGCTCACATCTACACCATTACCCCAGAAACCCTAGACCCACTCCAATTTGCATACCGCCCCAACAGATCCACAGATGATGCAATCTCTGTTGCACTCCACACTGCCCTTTCCCACCTGGACAAAAGGAACACCAATGTGAGAATACTATTCATTGATGACAGCTCAGCGTTCAACACCATAGTGCTCTCAAAGCTCATAACTAAGCTAAGGACCATGGGACTAAACATCTCCTTCTGCAACTGGATCCTGGACTTCCTGATGGGATGCCCCCAGGTGGTAAGGGTAGGTAACACATCCATCACACTGATCCTTAACACGGGGGCCTCTCAGGGTGCGTGCTCAGTCCCCTTCTGTACTCCCTGTTCACTCATGGCCAGGCACGACTCAACACCATCATTAAGTTTGCTGATGACACAACAGTGGTAGGCCTGATCACCAACAACGATGAGACAGCCTATAGGGAGAGGTCAGAGACCTGATCGTGTGGTGCCAGGACAACAACCTCCCTCTCAACGTGATCAAGACAAAGGAGCTGATTGTGGACTACAGGAAAAGTAGGACCGAGCAGGACCCTGTTCTCATCGACGAGGCTGTAATGGAGCAGGTTGAGAGCTTCAAGTTCCTTGGTGTCCATATCACCAACAAACTATCATGGTCCAAATACACAAAGAGAATCGCGATGAGGGCATGACAAAACCTATTCCCCCTCAGGAGACTGAAAAGATTTGGCATGGGTCCTCAGATCCTCAAAAGGATCTACAGCTGCACCATCGAGAGCATCCTGACTGGTTGCATCACTGCCTGGTATGGCAACTGCTCAGCCTCCGACCGCACGGCACTACAGAGGGTAGTGCGGACGGCCCAGTACGTCACTGGGGCAAAGCTTCCTGCCATCCAGGACCTCTATACCAGGCGGTGTCAGAGGAAGGCCCTAAAAATTGTCAAAGACTCCAGCCACCCTTGTCATAGACTGTTCTCTTTGCTACCGCACGGCAAGCGGTACAGAAGCGCCAAGTCTAGGTCCAAGAGGCTTCTCAACAGCTTCTACCACCAAGCCATAAGACTCCTGAACAGCCAATCAAATGGCTACCCAGACTATTTGCATTGCCCCCCCTCTCTTTTACACGCTGCTATTCTCTGTTATTATCTATGCATATTCACTTTAACTACATGTACATATTACCTCAATTATCGGTGCCCCCGCACATTGACTCTGTACTGGTACCCCCTGTGTATAGCCTCCTATTGTTATTTTACTGCTGCTCTTCAATCATTTTTTACTTTTATTTCTTATTTTTTACTTATCTATTTTTTACTTAACACGTATTTTTCTTAAAACTGCATTGTTGTTTAAGGGCTTGTAAGTAAGCATTTCACTGTAAGGTTTACACCTGTTGTATTCTGCGCATGTGACAAATAAAATGTGATTTGATTTGATCATGGATATCACCTATGCTGTAGTGTAGACCCATACACTAACCTCTAACCCCCTGGACTGAGTTCCAGGTCAATGACCCGGACTTCCTATTAACCTCTGATTAGAGCCCTAGGGCCTCGACCTTCCCCCTGGCTGTTTACAGTAAAACACTCAAGTGTATGAATGTTGCGTTGCGTGACACTGAGATGTGTGTGTGTCTATCTGTGTTTGTGTGTGTCTGTCTGTGTTTGTGTGTGTGTGTGTGTGTGTGTGTGTGTGTGTCTGTCTGTGTTTGTGTGTGTGCGTGTCTGTCTGTGCGTTGCATTGCGTGCCACAGGCTGGTGCTGTGAGATGCTGGCTGTGTGTGAGTGTGTATCTTAACCTCCTAATCCACATTCTTTCCTAAACAAAAGCAGCTAGGTTGGTATTTAGGAAACACTTTGTGGTTTTCCAAGTCCTCACACCACACACTGAAAACTCATGGCCAGGGTCAGGAGGCCTGATTGAGGGTACATAGATGAGACAGCGTATACAGAGTTTGTGAGTGTTTATGAGAGTTTATTTGGTTATGACTATTATATGAGGAGAGAGAGGGAAGGCACTTATGAAAGATGGTGTACGTAAGTCAATGTCTATTTGTATGTGTGTGCACTGTGTACGTGTGGAGCAACAGAGGAGAGAGTATGTGTGTTTATGTGGTGGTTATGAAACAGAGATTTATAGTTACACAAGAGAAGACTCTGACCGTCTAACACAACTACAACCCTACTGGCTGCCTAAACTAGATAAAAACAGATAGAGAGATAGCGAGAGAGGAAGCAAAAGATTAAGAGAAAATAAAATAGAGAAAGCAAAAGAAAGAGTGAGAGAAAGAGAAAGCAAAGTAGAGAGGTTGTGAGAAAAAGGTAAAGAAAAAGAGATTGAAGGAAAGAGAAAAAGCAGAAGCAAAAGATAGAGGGTGAATAGGTTCGGATTTGTCTTGAACTTGCTGCTCTCTGGCTGTCTATAACTGTTCTGTACTTTGTCATGTATTTGTACGTTTTATGTGGACCCCAGGATGAGTAGCTGCTGCATGTGCAGTAGCTAGTGGGGATCCTAACTAACTAAACTGATCATTCAGAATCACTGTGTTCACATTAGAAGTGGGAGTTCATATTCCTTTTCCCTACTCTCCACACCTCTTCTCCTTTTTTATTTCCTCCTCCTCTCCCCTCTCCTTTTAATCTCTGCTCTTCCCTTTCTTTCCCCTCCCCTCTTCCTCATGTGGGACAGTCAGAGCCATTTTCCTCAGTCTCATGATGGTCTGCAGACCCAGAAGAACAGAGAGAGACAGAGAATACTGCAGAGAGATAGAGAGAGAGAAACCTGCAGACACAGTGAGAGGCATCTGCAGACACACAGAGAGAGAAGTCTGCAGACACAAAGAGAGAGAGAGAGACATCTGCAGACAGAAAGAAAGAGAAGTCTGCAGACAGAGAGAGACATCTGCAGACACAGGGAGAGAGCGAGAGACATTGCAGACAGAGAGAGAGAGAGCGAGAAAGAGAGAGAGAGACATCTGCAGACACAGAGAGAGAGCGAGAAAGAGAGAGAGAGACAACTGCAGACACAGAGAGAGAGACATCTGCAGACACAGAGAGAGAGAGAGACATCTGCAGACACAGAGAGAGAGCGAGAAAGAGAGAGAGAGACAACTGCAGACAGAGAGAGAGAGAGACATCTGCAGACACAGAGAGAGAGAGAGAGAGAGACATCTGCAGACACAGAGAGAGACATCTGCAGACAGAGAGAGAGCGAGAAAGAGAGAGAGAGACATCTGCAGACACAGAGAGAGAGAGAGAGAGCGAGAGAGAAAGAGAGAGAGAGAGAAATCTGCAGACACAGAGAGAGAGAGAGAGAGAGAAAGAGAGAGAGACAAATCTGCAGACACAGAGAGAGACAGAAATCTGACGACAGAGAGAGAGAAATCTGCAGACACAAGGAGAGAAAGAGAGAGAGACATCTGCAGACAGAGAGAAATATGCAGACACAAAGAGAGAGAGAGAGAGACATTTACAGAGAGAGAGAGAGAGAGAGAGAGAGAGAGAGAGAGAGAGAGAGACAGAGAAATATGCAGATACAGAGCGATACATAGAGAGACAGAGGGAGAGAGACCCAAAACGCCCTATATCCTAGATTGAACATCCTCACAGCAGAAATGTGTAATCTCTTCATTACCAGGAAATTCTTACAACACACTTGACTACCGAGTAGTGAGGTGAGGTGTAGGCCTACATCCCCATGTGATGTGAAGTCAGAGACAAACAGTTAAGAAAACAATTGTTTTCTTGCTGGATTGAATTGGACTCAATCAATTTTATCAAAACAATTGTTTAATTTGTAGATCAGTTCTTGTTCCCTACATAGCCTTATGGTGGGAAAAGTACCCAATTGTCACACTTAAGTAAAAGTAAAGATACCTTAATAGAAAATGACTCAAGTAAAACTGAAAGTCACCCAGTAAAATACTACTTGAGTAAAAGTCTATCAGTGTTTGGGTTTAAATATTATGTCGCACCGTAGGTTAGCCACCAGAGGGAGACTCGTCGAGAACTGGTGACAGACGGAGTCTACATCACGCAGCGATGGCTCCCTCTGCTGCACGTGCCAGGTCTCGACGGGCTCTCCGGCCAGGACAAATTTGGGTTGATGGTGGTTTGTGAGTAATCAAGGGGCTGATTGCTCACCAGCTGGACGAGTCCCATAAAGCTGCCAGAAGGGCAGAACACAAGGGCGGGGACTGGGGAAGAGAGGTTACTCCCAAATAGCCATGTGCAGTACCAGAGATAACGAAGGGAGCTCGGTTTTGTTCCCCACAGGATATAGTGAGACCCCGGAGCCCAGAAGATGGTATCCCAGAGGAGTTTTCTCTTTGTTTATTATTTAAATAAACACCCTTGAAACCAAGCTAATGCAATTCTGTCCGTGTCTCATCTGTGTAAACGTCTTGATCAAACCTCCTGGTCTGCCACAAGTGGTGGAGAATGCAGGCATTCTGATAACGTGGTCAGATCAGGGCTGACGTTTACGCAGCATCAGCATGCATGTGTTGATAGGTCAGTTTGTCCGGGCCCAACAAGCGCAACAGGCAGTGCAGGAACGAACGCTGGAGGAACAGCGGCTACAAAATGGCTGCCTCGTTGAGTAAATCAGGAAGACACAAGGAGGAGCGCCTACTGAATTGCATCCTAACCAGTTTTTAATCAAGCTAACGGGGGACAACGACATCAAAACATACCTCTGCACATTTGAACGGACAGCGCTATGGGAAGTATGGACAAGCCTGAAATGGGCAAGTCTGCTGGTCCAGTTCCTGTCCAGGAATGCCCAAAAGGCATATTGTGACCTACTGTGCATCACCAGGACATCGCTCCTAACTGACGTATCCACCCTCTCCATCATAGACAAAGTGGTCATGGATCACTTCTTATGGGCGCTACCCCACGACATGAAGAGGGCAGGGAGTCTACGCGTGCCCCAGACCTTGGAGGACCTCCTGGGAACAGTGGAGACACATCAGAACACTGAGGCCCGGCCCGAGTTAGGGACCCCGTCCGAGGGAACAGAAGGACACCCCCACTGCCATATACCCTGGACCAACAGTCAGTAGGGCCAAAGGGCCGCAGAACCATGGAGAGACAGCCGGGGAGAGCCGACCCGCCGCCGACGAACCCAAGGTAGATAGAGACCAAAGGAAGTGTTTTGAGTGTGGCGCCCAGGGGCACCTTGCATGGAATTGCCCAGCTCGAGAGGAGTCAGTGCCATCAGAGAACCCGGGAGGCGAGGTGGGCCACGCAGTGAACTACGCCACCTCCTGTTGGGCACACCGCAGACCTATGGTCCCGGTGAAAGTCGACCGACATGACACCAAAGTTCTATTGGACTCCGGGAGTTTGGTTCCGCTCGTAGCCACGAGCCTGCTGTCCCAGGGGACTGAACGTGGCGGGGAGATATCCGTTTACTGTGTCCATGGTGACCCCAAACGATATCCGAACATACAGGCCAACATCGTGATGCCACAAGGGAGCTGCCAGATGATGGTGGGTGCCGGTACTCCTCCTCGTGGGACGAGATTGTCCGTTGTTCGAGGCACTGTGGAGGCATGAGCTGAGGAAAAAGGTACGAGCCAGCAGGAGACAAGAGCGAGGACGACCCATTGCCTGCGTGGGCCAGAAGCAAACGGTTGACAAACCTGTATCTACGTGTCCGGAGTCGGAGTCTGAGGGGGCACTGGAAACCGACCGCCCTTTTGAACAACTGGAGGAGGAGCCCATCCTCCCCCTCATCGATTTCGAGGGACCAGCCGAGACACCCACCATGGGCCAACTGAGGGGACAGTTTGGGACTGCCCAGTGGAGGATCCGAACTTGAAAGCCGCCGCAACCCAAGTGATAGCGGTGGATAGCCAGCTACTTCCGGGGATGAGTGACTGGGGATACCCCCATTTCCAAATCAAGGATAACCTTTTGTTTCAGGTGTTGTGCCAACAGGGGGAACTTTGAGAGGTACTGTTGCTGCACTGAAGGTACATGGGAACTGTTCTTCAGCTGGCCAACACCCATCTATTGGGGGCGCACCTGGGAATGGAGAAGACCCAGATCGCCGCCCGGGATTAGGAGGGCCGTGGAAGACTATTGTCGCAGCTGCCCGGAGTGTCAAATCACTGCCCCAAAAGCACACTTCCAAAACCCACTGGTCCCCCTACCGATCATCAGGGTGCCCTTTGAATGCATCGCCATGGACATAGTGGGACCCCTGGTAACAGCACGAGGACACTGGTACATCCTGGTAATAGTAGATTATGCCACCCAGTAACCCGAGGCCATTCCCCTACGGGCGGTGAGTCTCATAAAGCTGCCAGAAAGGCAGCCCATGGGGGTGGGGACTGGGGAAGAGAGGTTACTCATGTGTAGTCGTGCTGAGTACCAGAGATAACGGAGGGAGCTTGGTTTTTGTTCTCCACAGGATACAGTAAGACCCCGGAGCCCTGAAGACGGTTTCCCGGAGGAGGTCTCCTGGAGGAGACCTATTCTTTTCTCTTTGTTTATTATTTAAATAAACACCCTTGAAACCAAGCTAATACAATTCTGTCCGTGTAAACATCTTGACCAAACCACCTGGTTTGCCACAATATACTTAGGTATCGAAAGTACATGTTGTTGCTAAAATATACTTATATATCAAAAAGTAAAAGTACAAATAATACAACATTTGTAACGTGGGTTGTATAAAGGGGACCAAGGCGCAGCGTGTATAGTGCTCATATTTACTTTTAACTTGTTATGGATAGGGGGCAGTATTTTCACGGCCGGATAAAAAATGTACCCGATTTATTCTGATTATTACTCCTGCCCAGAAACTAGAATATGCATATAATTATTAGCTTTGGATAGAAAACAATCCAAAGTTTCTAAAACTGGTTGAATGGTGTCTGTGAGTATAACAGAACTCATTTGGCAGGCCAAAACCTGAGAAGATTCCTTACAGGAAGTGACCTCTCTGACCATTTCTTGGCCTTCTACACTCTCTTTATTGAAAACTGAGGATCTCTGCTGTAACGTGACACTTCCTACTGCTCCCATAGGCTCTCAGAAGGCGGCAGAACAGTGAATGATGACTTTGCAGGCCATGGCTGAAAAACAGTAGCGCATTTGGATAGTGGTCGATCTGAGAACAATGAGACTGGGGGCGCGTGCACGAGCCGACACCATGTTTTTATTTTCCGTCTTTGAACGAAAACAACGACTCCCGGTCGGAATATTATCGCTTTTTTACGAGAAAAATCGCATAAAAATTGATTTTAAACAGCGTTTGACATGCTTCGAAGTACGGTATTGGAATATTTTGCATTTTTTTTGTCACGAAACGCGCCGGGCGCGTCACCCTTCGTCACCCTTCGGATAGTGTCTTGAACGCACAACAAAACGCCGCTATTTGGATATAACTATGGATTATTTGGAACCAAACCAACATTTGTTATTGAAGTAGAAGTCCTGGGAGTGCATTCTGACGAAGAACAGCAAAGGTAATCCAATTTTTCTTATAGTAAATCTGAGTTTGGTGAGGGCCAAACTTGGTGGGTGTCAAAATAGCTAGCCCGTGATGGCGAGCTATCTACTCAGAATATTGCAAAATGTGCTTTCACCGAAAAGCTATTTTAAAATCGGACATAGCGATTGCATAAAGGAGTTCTGTATCTATAATTCTTAAAATAATTGTTATGTTTTTTGTGAACGTTTATCGTGAGTAATTTAGTAAATTCACCGGAAGTGTTCGGTGGGTATGCTAGTTCTGAACATCACATGCTAATGTAAAAAGCTGTTTTTTGATATAAATATGAACTTGATTGAACAAAACATGCATGTATTGTATAACATAATGTCCTAGGAGTGTCATCTGATGAAGATCATCAAAGGTTAGTGCTGCATTTAGCTGTGGTTTTGTTTTTTTGTGACATTATATGCTAGCTTGAAAAATGGGTGTCTGATTATTTCTGGCTGGGTACTCTGCTGACATAATATAATGTTTTGCTTTCGCTGTAAAGCCTTTTTGAAATCGGACAGTGTGGTTAGATAAAGGAGAGTCTTGTCTTTAAAATGATGTAAAATAGTCATATGTTTGAAAAATTGAAGTTTTCGGATTTTCGAGGACTTTGTATTTCGCGCCACGCCCATCATTGGATATTGGAGCAGGTGTTCCGCTAGCGGAACGTCTAGATGTAAGAGGTTAATGAATACACTTTAACAAAACGACCGACAACAGTTCCGTCAGGTGACATACACTAAACAGAAAACAACTACCCACAAAACCCAGGAAGAAAAACCCCTACTTAAATATGATCTCCAATCAGAGGCAACGAGGATCAGCTGCCTCCAATTGGAGATCAACCCAAACAACCCCAACATAGAAATAGAAAAACTAGAACTTAAACATAGAAATAGAAAACATAGAACAACCCAAAACACCCCTGACCTACTCTACTATAGAAAATTACATCTTACTAGGGTCAGGAAGTGACAAAATTCCTTATATTGAGCAAACCAGACTGCACCATTTTTACATTTATGGATAGCCAGGGGCACACCGACGCTCGGACATAATTTACAAACCAAGCATGTGTGTTTAGTGAGTGTGCCAGATCAGTGGCAGTAGGGATGACCAAGGATGATCTCTTGATAAGTGTGTGAATTGGACCATTTTCCTGTCCTGCTAAGCATTCAAAATGTAACTAATACCTTTGGGTGTCAGGGAAAATGCATTGTCAAGGAAAAAGTACATTATTTTCTTTAGGAATGTAGAGAAGTAAAAGTAAAAAATATAACTAGTAAAGTACATATACCTGAAAAAACGACTTAAGTGGTACTTTAAAGTATAAGTACTTTACACCACTGTGGAAAGGAGTGTTCAATCAATAAGAAGAAGATTGGGAGACAAGGACAGGGGAATCCTGGCAGGGGCTCTCCTAAGAAAGACCTCTATTCATTTAAACGCAAACTAGCATGGATTTAACACTGATGTCTGCAAAATACTGCGACAATGTGTTCTTCCTATAGTAGATGGATTTACATGCATTCACGTACACATGCAACAAACACACATACACGCCACACTAGTCCAGTCAGTCAGAACGAGGTGATGCAGTCAGTAATTACACTGGCAGATTAATGATTCAAGATCTGGACAGGTCCTATTACACCACAGGTGCTAAGGCCTGATCGGGTCACACACACACTTCATGGGATCTGCTCTGTATGTGTTTGTGTGAGAGAGAGACATTCTATGCTGTTCTGGCAGGATGATGGTGTGATAGACTCTATCATTAAAGGGGCAGTGCAGTCAAAAATCAGTTTTGCCTGTGTTTTATATATTATACAACAGCTGATGAAACTAATGCTGTAAAAATGTTATTTCCTGATAGTTGCTGGGTGAAAGTACAATCTGCATGGGACCTGACATCACCATGCAATAAATTGGTTAATAGACCAATAACTGTTCCAAACCGTTGTTTTCAATTTTCCCTTCCCCACTCCCAGACATTCCTAGCAAAATTATTGCTTGAGAAATAGTTTTTTTGTTAAAAAGCTATTTTTGCCCATTTTAATGGAAATCTATTACAGTAAGGTAGGCTACTCAATTGTTACCAAGAAATGATTTGATATCAATATAAAAATGGCTGCACTGGGCCTTTAACACTGACACACCTCAACTTACACACTGTCATCTGACACACTTGAGAGAACGTTCCCTTAGGAGTCTAATTAGGCCATTACCTAATGTTTTCATAGGAATGTTCCAGTGATGTGTTAGGACTGTTTCCAAGAGACCATTCCCTTAATGTCAAAAAAGAACTTACCAGAACTTGGTTACCATGTTTACAGAATATTCAACATTAATGTTCTAGACACGTTTGATGGGAACGTTGCAAGAACATTCATGTGTCCAGTTTTCTGAGGGATAGGAGACTATTTCATCAACGTCACACCAAACACACAAAGAACATGGTTGCCATGTTCTCAGAATATAAGATATTAAAGGAATTCTATGGTACTTTTCTATACTTTTTAGCCAGATGTGCAGATATGTCAGTGGCGGTCGGTGCTGTTTAAGATTAGGGAGTGCAAAAATACAATTATGAGCATGGCCTTACTTCTATTACAGCATATTGAATGACTGTCATTCATATTCCATTCACCCAGTTCAATGTAACATCGATAGGTTTAGGCTACTACATGATACTCCAATTTGACCTATACCCATCATGAGGTTGGTACAACCTAGCCTACAAATTAAAGTTTATAACGTGGGTGCACAGGTTGAGAGACAAATTGGAGTAATCATGGTGACAGACAGTGATGTCCTAAAAACGTCTTAACTCAATGAGTCCCATCGTGACACTGTCACGATTTGGAATTTGAACCCTCTTTAAATATCTTGTGTTGAGCTACAGACTTCTGGGTTGTATCATTGGATTTGTCTATTTCTTCTGCATCCTAATGTTACCACCCATTAGTCTGTGTAATTAACAGGGGCTGAGCTAGAGCGGTGTTTGTGAGACAAGTGCCGGGTCTTTTTACAAAAATGTCTGTAGAGTCCGAATGGTTTGAGCTACAGTATCTGAGAGACTGTCATGCACATGTAACATGTTTCCCTCTATGACGCTCACAAGCTACACAAGAGTCGTTAGAAGGTAAGCAACTTTGATGGGGTTGGGGCCACAAAAAAAGGGAACTCATCATGAGAGGCCGCAGTGGCTCGCAGGTCTACGTACCCACATCCATACCCACCTCCATACGTTTTACAGCTCATTTCCTGTAATTCTACATATTTTGCCATAGGGTGGAGAGAAATGTTTTCGGTTTTAAATATAATATCTGACTGAGACTGACCATGATAACAAGTTTAGATAGCTGGCCGCTAAACTAACTTAGCAATCTAAAAAAAGTTAGCTGACTGACTATCAGTGACTGACATAACAAGGGTAAAACTGCTGATGCACAACCACATTTTTGAAATTGCACCTTGTTTAGTCTACTATAAAATTGTTTTGGGGGGAATTGATCCGAGGGCCTTCAAAAGGGTGGCCGCCAGTTGCCCATCCCTGTTCTACACAGAACATCATAGGAAATCCAAGGACATAGTGTCTATAACACTGTAATAAGCTCACATAGTTGCTGTCACAAACTCCACACAGTTGTCACTGACTAGTTATTAATTTCCCACTGAACAAACAATTTCTATACTCAGGAATTCATTCATATTGCTTTGGAATTCATTCATATTACTTTGGTGGACCTTGTTTTTTTAATTGACATTTGTCAATAAAACGAATGAATTCAACTATTTATGTCAACGTGTTTTGTGTTCTACTTGTAGTCCTGGTTGGCCTGAAAAGAGAATGGTGAAACACTTCATTGTGCGGCGAAATATAAGGGCCGGAGATACAGTTGAAGTAGGAAGTTTACATACACCTTAGCCAAATACATTTAAACTCCGTTTTTCACAATACCTGACATTTAATCCCAGTAAAAATTCCCTGTTTTAGGTGAGTTAGGATCACCACTTTATTTTAAGAATGTGAAATGTCAGAATAATAGTAGAGAGAATGATTTATTTCAGCTTTTATTTCTTTCATCACATTCCCAGTGGGTCAGACGTTTACATACACTCAATTAGTACTTGGTAGCATTGCCTTTAAATTGTTTAACTTGGGTCAAACGTTTCGAGTAGCCTTCCACAAGCTTCCCACAATAAGTTGGGTGAATTTTGGCCCATTCCTCCTGACAGAGCTGGTGTAACTGAGTCAGGTTTCTAGGCCTCCTTGCTCGCACATGCTTTTTCAGTTCTGCCCACAAATTCTCTATAGGATTGAGGTCAGGGCTTTGTGATGACCACCTTGACTTTGTTGTCCTTAAGCCATTTTGCCACAACTTTGGAAGTATGCTTGGGATCATTTTCCATTTGGAAGACCCATTTGTGACCAAGCTCTAACTTCCTGACTGATGTCTTGAGATGTTGCTTCAATATATCCACATATTTTCCTACCTCGTGATGCTATCTATTTTGTGAAGTGCTCCAGTTCCTCCTGCAGCAAAGCACCCCCACAACATGATGCTGCCACGCCTGTGCTTCACGGTTGGGATGGTGTTCTTCGGCTTGCAAGCCTCCTGCTTTTTCCTCCAAACATAACGATGGTCATTATGGTCAAACAGTTCTATTTTTGTTTCATCAGACCAGAGGACACTTCTCCTGAATGTATGATCTTTGTCCCCATGTGCAGTTGCAAACCGTAGTCTGGCTTTTTTATGGCGGTTTTGGAGCAGTGGCTTCTTCCTTGCTGAGCGGTCTTTCAGGTTATGTTGATATAGGACTTGGTTTACTGTGGATATAGATACTTTTGTACCTGTTTCCTCCAGAATCTTCACAAGGTCCTTTGCTGTTGTTCTGGGATTGATTTGCACTTTTCGCACCAAAGTACGTTCATCTCTAGGAGACAGAACGCGTCTCCTTACTGAGCGGTATGACTGCACAACGGCACATGTTAACCACATTCTGGGTAAGTTCTGTTTGACATTAAGGGAATGTTCTCCTAACTAACACAAAAACATGCTAAATAGGTTATTAGAATCAGAATCACCTTTATTAATTTACACATACTCAGATTTTCCTTGGTGATATGGTGCTGCTAGTGATAAACAAGATTTAGAGATACAATACAGACAACAGAGTTCAAACAAAGTTTACTTACAATTAGGTAGAGTGAACATAGAGCTACAGTATGACAATGAGCAGAAATACACATGTACAGTGGGTATACAGTGGATGTACACATTTACAGTATCAAAATATGTATCTGAGTTTGAGTTTAATCATTTCTTTGCAGGGACAGAGTACATTAATCGACGTTTCAGTAAAAGTGCCGGTTTTAGCCAGCCAGCTAATTTTCAACCGCCACCCCTGGGCAGGTAATTAAAAACAATTACAATACAGACAAACAATGAGCAGTGAGCACATGCAGAACAACATAGAACAAGCAACACGTTGCATGCAGATAGAGCAACATAGAACAAGCAACACGTAGCACGCAGATAGAGCAATAGCACAAAAAGCAACAAAACGAAATACATAAAAGCAACAGTATTTCCACACCTCACAAGCAACAGACAAGATGGAAAGCGACAATACACAGCTAGGGATTATGTTCACAAGTCTGATTGGCCCTTAGCCATGTCTTTATGTTTTTTGTGAAAGTGTGATAGGTGGTGCAGTTATGTGTGTCTGATGGCAGTGTGTTCCAGACATGGGAAGCTCTTACAGAGAAAGCAGATTGACTAAAGGAGCTTTTCCTTAAGGGAACTATACAGTCACCTCTCATGGCAGACCTTGTGGATCTGCTGCCATGGGTTTAGGTTTTCTGTTTAACAAAAGTACTAATTGGAGGGGGGGAGAGAGATGGACGGAGTGCAATGCAGTATAGTGTAGTTATTTTGGCTTGAGATGGCTTGATGCGGTGTGCAACATAGAGTGCATAGTCCTTTAGTCTCTATGGGCCAGATGGCCGGTTGGTGAGGGCCACCGCCCGGGGGAATAAACTTTTCAGGTGGCGGGAGGTTTTGGTCATGAGTGACCTGAACTGCCTGCATCAGGGGAATTTTTGGAGGAGGGGGTGATCGGGTTGGGGTCGGCAATGATCTTTCCTGCACGCTTCCTTACCCTGGAGTCATGCAGGACCTCGATGGAGGGCAGGTGGCAGCAGATGACCCGCTCTGTAGACAATGCGTTGCAGTTTGGTGATGGAGGAGGTGAAGATGGACTCAACGATTGATGCGTAAAACCGGATCAGGGTTGACTTGGAAATGTTGAGCTTTTTCAGATGCCACAAATAGTACATCCGCTGGTGTGCCTTATTGGTGATGTTGTCCTCCCACTTGAGGTTGTGGGAGATTATGGTCCACAGGAATTTGAATGATTCAGCCGTGCTAACAGCTGAGCCATCAATCTCGAGGGGTAGAGATGTTGGGGGGCGCTTTCTGAAGTCAATCACCATTTCCATGGTTTTGTCTGTGTTGAGTTCCAGGTTATTGTGACTACACTAGGCCACTCCACGGTACATGGACTCATTACCGTTGGTTATGAGACCGACCAGATTGGTGTCATCTGAAAACCTGAGTAGTTGGACAGATGCGCTGTTGGAGGTGCAGTCATTGGTGTAGAGTGAGTAGAGGTGAGGTGAGAGCACGCATCCTTGCAGCTCTCCCGTGCTGAGGGATAAAGAGTCCGAAAGGTGTTTTTCCCAGCTTCACTTGTTGCGTCCTGTTGGTCAGGAAGTCAGTGATCCGCTGACAGATGGAGCTGGACACATTCAGCTGGGAGAGTTTGTTTTGTAGAAATTCTGGGATGATGGTATTGAACGCAGAGCTGAAGTCCACAAATAATATCCTTGCATAGGTCTTGTAGTGTAGGCCCATGTTGACTGAGTCGTCCACATACCTGTTAGCTCTGTAGGCAAACTGCAGTGGGGGGAGGGAGGCATCAGTGAAGTTTTCAGATGGGACAGTACCAGGCGCCCAAAGGTTTTCAGATGGGACAGTACCAGGCGCCCAAAGGTTTTCAGATGGGACAGTACCAGGCGCCCAAAGGTTTTCAGATGGGACAGTACCAGGCGCCCAAAGGTTTTCAGATGGGACAGTACCAGGCGCCCAAAGGTTTTCAGATGGGACAGTACCAGGCGCCCAAAGGTTTTCAGATGGGACAGTACCAGGCGCCCAAAGGTTTTCAGATGGGACAGTACCAGGCACCCAAAGGTTTTCAGATGAGACAGTACCAGGTGCCCAAAGGTTTTCATGATGATTGAGGGTGAGCGCTACAGGTCTGGACACCTTTTATTTTGTCGGGACTGGAACAATGATGGAAGAGGTTTTTGCCAAAATACATACTGTAGAACTGGACTCACACATTATGGGAACATTACGGGTAACATTACAAAAATGTTCTCACTCCCTAAAATTGTTAGCTAGGATATCCCTGTGTCTCATTCTCCCAGCAAAACACACCTACTAGACTTATAACACAGCTAAGACTGCCCCCTAGTGTCCACTATCTACAACAACACAACCTATAGACACTGTAATACGTCCTCTCTCTCGCTCTCTCTGCCTTCTCCCTCCCTCCACCTCTCTCTCCCCCCTCTGTCTCTGTGTGGTTATTATGTTAGGACAGATTAAGCACAGCAGTTGGTCTTAATTAGTCAGGTTTAATTAAAGTAGCTGGTGTGGAACTTCACAACGCAGTTAAGACGTGTTTAGCAGTAGCTTTAATAGAGCGTGGCGTCATAAAACACACACTAAAGTGATACAAGATATGAACTAGTGACTTTATATGCCTTGATATTCAGTTTCTTTAAATCAGACGTTCTATATTGGGTTTTCATTTATGTGCACGCCACGTAGGCTATTCATAATGACGTGATTCCTGAGATCTTTCAAATGTAGAGATTGAGACAAAGATAAACAAACAGAGCATTATTGCCACCCTTTGAGCATTACTGCTACCGTATTACAGGATGACGGGAACATGAAGTGTATGAATATGAAGTGAATATAAATTGCCTAGTTAAATAAAGATTAAATAAATAAAAAATTGAAAATGTTTTATTCTGGAATATACCCTTTTTGTGTTGGATGCAACAGACAGATATGGCTGAATGTATATTTAATAAAGCTCTAATATAAATTGACTGTGTTCACAACAGTCAGTAGTTCCAGTTAGTCCATCCACAGGAAGCCCACCAATGTTCCAAAGTTAAGCCCGTCCCTGACGCGGTAGAAGAAGGCCTCAGGGTGAGAGGATGTGCATAGGGTCATTCACCGTGTCGTCATGGATACGCTCAGGCAAGACCCCACCCCTCTGGAGAAGTATTCTGGAATGGAGAACATGGAGGTTTAAAAACACGCGGGGAGAGGAAAGGAGACCCTGACCTCAACAATGTGGAGATGATTCTACTTTCTGTATTCAATGGTCAGCAGCACGCCCCTAGGGTGAAATATTCTGAACAAATGCTGCCCCTTCAGTTTAACTCTCCATCCTTCTGCTGGTTAGATTGGTAATCCATTAACCTGATGGGGTTAATGATCATTTCACTCTAACAGTATTACTCCACACAACCAGTATCCAATCACAGAGATCGCTCCCAGGTCATGACCTTTGTGTATTCAATCAGATGAGTGGCTGGGAGGTAACTCATGGTAATGAATCATGGAGAGCGGTAACCCGGCGACAGCCTGTAGGATATCAATCAGGAAACTATCCAGCCTAGCAGCACCTATCATAAAAACCACATCATAGTTTGACCTCACAGTGACCTCATTATTAACCCTGTGGTTTTATTTTTAAAACTGGGATTCAATGCATTTCCTCAGTGATTAAAGGACAATAAGTCACAGAAAGACAATAGTAAGTCTTTGTCTAAACTTTGCACAGTTGGCCACACTTACCTGGTGGTTAGTCGTATGTTGACATGAGGCCTGGTCTCAGCCATGCCAAGAACACAGTCAAGGTAGATAGAGTAGAACAGCCTGCTCTCTCTACAGCGTAAAGCAACAGGCCCTCACCGACGGCCCGATCACCACAGTGACATCCCACATGCTGCAGCCGAACCCTGTCACCATGGCGTTGACTGTAGCCATGGCAACGTCCATCTGGGTTCGGCTGGGAAACACAGAGGGGGACACTTTAGACTGATGCACCGGGCATGTTTCTGGGGAATATTACTACTGTATTACGTTATCTAGACCCTCACGGGTGTGAAAAGTTCCAATGACCTTGGCCTGGGGGTCAGTGAAGAGGAGGGGCACGCAGTCAGCTCCTGTTGCTGCTATGACGACAGCTCTCAGATTGGTCACAATGCCGTCAAAGCTCTCTGGCTCCTCCTCCCTCCTGATCAACTATACGTCAGTGCCATAGTTAACCTGGCAGAAACAACCAATCAGCATCAACCACTCAATGATGTCAGTGATGTTTACTACAACCTACTGGAGTGAGTGATATACAATGTACTGGGCAAGTGCAATATCTCCCTGTGCCATAACGGTCCAGACCTCAATGAATCAATAAAATGTATGTTTAAAGCCCTTTTTACATCAGCAGCTATCACAAAGTACTTTACAGATGCCCAGTCTAAAACCCCAAAGAGGAAGCAATGCAGAGGCAGAGGCACATTGGCTAGGAAAAACTACAGATGTTGGACCTTAATTTGATCACTCTTTTGTCATGGAAAATGTTTCCTGTGCATCACGAAATTCCGTGTCAGCATGGGTTTGATTCCGGCCCACGCCCCTTCTGGCACATATTGTTCAATCCCTGCTGTGGAAAACTAGGAAATACTTTATTTAAATTGTACGGAATGTTTGCCAAAAAGATAAATTGCCCTTAGTCTGTTCAAAAAGGACTAACTTGTTCCTATGATAATACCAACCAGAGGAAGAACATATCTTGAAAGACTTCGGTTACAAGCAGGACTAAGGTAAGACCGACATCGTCTTTAGGGAGCGTTAATGAGTTGACCAACAATGGTTGCAATTGACATCAGCTGTGCGGGTGAATTTAGTGCTATTGATGGTTTAACGAGGCATCAGCGGGTGATAGTCTAGTGCCAACTATGGTTGCAACAGGCCCCTTGCTATTTGATTATATTCCAATACATTCTGTAGTCTACCTGTTAGCCTATCCATTGTCACATAATGAAAGGTGTGACAACCGATAATAGCTTTCTGTTTGTGCTTCCCTGGCTAAGTTGATGAGCTAAGTTGGCTGACCTGGCTAAGTTGACAGATGTAGGCCTACTGTAGAACGATAAACTTTCCTTCAGTGTGGATGCTCACCCACGTTTTATAGTTAGGCTTTAATTTGTCAACATGTTGTAGTTTTGGTGTTTTTGGTCACCTACTGTACATTGGTATACAATAAGTGTGATATCCATTGCTAAGCTGTTATGTGCCGGCTACAGTTACAGGCCTACTGTACTTTCAGTTTGATGTTGGCATTTGAAGTTGTCCTTTATGTGGATTGAAAGCCTGTATTGGCTTTATTATTTCATTTCATAAAGCTGTCAAGACGTTTATGCATTTGAGCCTATCCAAAGACAATTTCACTGAGCTGAGACACCTTTCGTTGATGTGTAAATTATCAGACTATTCGTTTTACTTCTTGAAAACATTGAAATAAATGCAATTAATGTAGGCCTAACGTAGGCTAAATTAATTGAAAAATGAAAGATCCAATGGTGGAACTGCTCCACTAAATTCAGCTAGAGAGAGAGAGAGAGAGAGAGAGAGAGAGAGAGAGAGATAGAGAGAGAGAGAGAGAGCGAGAGAGAGAGAGAGAGAGACAGAGAGACACAGAGAGACAGAGAGATGGGAGAGGAACGAGGAGAGGAAAGAGAGGGAGTGGAGAGGAAAGAAGAGATGTTGACTGGCTGCTGATGATACAGATCTCAGATGGTTAGGCCTAATATTACACTACAGTAATAGATAATGCATTACACACACCCATCTAAAATGAGTATGGAGATGTCTCCTTAAGCAGGTAACTGTTGCAGAAAGCTCCTGACCTCTCTGACGTTGCTGAAAGGCGAGCCGCAGGGCACATGACCAGGGCACGGGAGGTCATTGGATGTAACCACAAACTCAAATGTATACACTGCCGTGAAAAGTTGCTCCTGGTTGAATAATAATTACTGTATAAATGAAAATGCACAATGTAATGATGTATGCCAAAGTGTGTCAAATATGTAAATTAAAAGCACTGTTTGTGTGTGTGTGTGTGTGTGTGTATGTCCTCCTAACCTTGCCAACAAACAAAGAGCTGTGAGTGAATCAGTGGTTCACCAATCTGGACCTTGATGGGCTTGGCAACAATATCAAGGGGTGGTGTGTAAAAAAACACATTTTCCAGAGAACGTTTCTTTGGGACCATCGACGTCCTAAAAACGACTTTAGGGCTGTACAATGGAACAAGCTGGGATCTAGACATAAACCACTAGGGGATCAGAACCTCCCTGACATTGACACATAAATGTTCCTTCAACGTTCCCATGAAATGTGCCTAGAACACTACTATTGAATGTTCTGAGAACATGGTAACCACGTTCTGGGAAAGTTCTGTTTGACATTATTAAAGGATAGTCTCTTGAACAGTCCTTGCAATTCACTCCTACGGGAACGTTCTCTAAAGTTGTGGGAACGTTTGTTGTTAGATGAGATGTCAGGTGATCATGAATAACCTTATCTGTCCTCTTCAGGTCTCAGATACAGGATAACAAAATTGATAGGTAGTTGAAACGTATCATATGTATACACTACTACAGTGAGGGGAAAAAAGTATTTGATCCCCTGCTGATTTTGTACGTTTGCACACTGACAAAGAAATGATCAGTCTATAATTTTAATGGTAGGTTTGGTTTATTTGAACAGTGAGAGACAGAATAACAACAAACAAATCCAGAAAAACGCATGTCAAAAATGTTATAAAATGATTTGCATAAGTATTTGACCCCTCTGCAAAACATGACTTAGTACTTGGTGGCAAAATCCTTGTTGGCAATCACAGAGGTCAGACGTTTCTTGTAGTTGGCCAACAGGTTTGCACACATCTCAGGAGGGATTTTGTCCCACTCCTCTTTGCAGATCTTCTCCAAGTCATTAAGGTTTCGAGGCTGACATTTGGCAACTCAAACCTTCAGCTCCCTCCACAGATTTTCTATGGCATTAAGGTCTGGAGACTGGCTAGGCCACTCCAGGACCTTAATGTGCTTCTTCTTTGTTGCCTTGGCCGTGAGTTTTGGGTCATTGTCATGCTGGAATACCCATCCATGACCCATTTTCAATGCCCTGGCTGAGGGAAGGAGGTTCTCACCCAAGATTTGACGGTACATGGCCCCGTACCATCGTCCCTTTGATGCGGTGAAGTTGTCCTGTCCCCTTAGCAGAAAAACACCCCCAAAGCATAATGTTTCCACCTCCATGTTTGACAGTGGGGATGGTGTTCTTGGGGTCATAGGCAGCATTCCTCCTCCTCCAAACACGGCGAGTTGAGTTGATGCCATAGAGCTCCATTTTGGTCTCATCTGACCACAACACTTTCACCCAGTTGTCCCCTGAATCATTCAGATGTTCATTGGCAAACTTCAGACGGGCATGTATACGTGCTTTCTTGAGCAGGGGGACCTTGCGGGCGCTGCAGGATTTCAGTCCTTCACAGCGTAGTGTGTTACCAATTGTTTTCTTGGTGACTATGGTCCCAGCTGCCTTGAGATCATTGACAAGATCCTCCTGTGTAGTTCTGGGATGATTCCTCACTGTTCTCATGATCATTGCAACTCCACGAGGTGAGATCTTGCATGGAGCCCTAGGCCGAGGGAGATTGACAGTTCTTTTGTGTTTCTTCCATTTGCGAATAATCGCACCAACTGTTGTCACCTTCTCATCAAGCTGCTTGGCAATGGTCTTGTAGCCCATTCCAGCCTTGTGTAGGTCTACAATCTTGTCCCTGACATCCTTGGAGAGCTCTTTGGTCTTGGCCATGGTGGAGAGTTTGGAATCTGATTGATTGATTGCTTCTGTGGACAGGTGTCTTTTATACAGGTAACAAGCTGAGATTAGGAGCACTCCCTTTAAGAGTGTGCTTCTAATCTCAGCTCGTTACCTGTATAAAAGACACCTGGGAGCCAGAAATCTTTCTGATTGAGAGGGGGTCAAATACTTATTTCCCTCATTAAAATGCAAATCAATTTATAACATTTTTGACATGCGTTTTTCTGGATTTTTTTGTTGTTATTCTGTCTCTCACTGTTAAAATTATAGACTGATCATTTCTTTGTCAGTGGGCAAACGTACAAAATCAGCAGGGGATCAAATACTTTTTGCCCTTACTGTATATACACTATCAAAAGCTTTAGAACACCTACTCATTCAAGGGTTTTTCTTGATTTTTACTATAATCTACATTTTAGAATAATAGTGAAGACAAAAACTATGAAATACCACATTTGAAATCATGTGGTAACCAAAAAAGTGTTGAACAAATCAAAATATATTTTAGATTTTAGATTCTTCAAATAGCCACCCTTTGCCTTGATGACAGCTTTGCACACTCTTGGCATTCTCTCAACCAGATTCATGAGATAGCTTTCTGGGATGCATTTCATTTAACAGGTGTGCCTTCTTAAAAGTTAATTTGTGGAATTTCTTTCCTTCTTAATGCATTTGAGCCAATCAGTTGTGTTGTGACAAGGTAGGGGGGTATACAGAAGATAGCCCTATTTGGAAAAAGACCACGTCCATATTATACCCTAACCCTAACCCTAAATAGTACACGCAAAACACTAGTCTCAACGTCAACAGTGAAGAGGCGACTCCGGGATGCTGGCCTTCTAGGCAGAGTTGCAAAGAAAAAGACATATCTCAGACTGGCCAATAAAAATAAAAAATTTAAGATGGGCTGTTTCTCAAACTAGACACTCTAATGTACTTGTCCTATTGCTCAGTTGTGCACCGGGGCCTCCTACTCCTCTTTCTATTCTGGTTAGAGACAGTTTGCGCTGTTCTGTGAAGGGAGTAATACACAGCGTCTTCAGTTTCTTGGCAAATTCCCTCACAGAATAGCCTTCATTTCTCAGAACAAGAATAGACAGACGAGTTTCTGAAGAAAGGTCTTTGTTTCTGGCCATTTTGAGCCTGTAATCGAACCCACAAATGCTGACGCTCCAGATACTCAACTAATCAAAAGAAGGCCAGTTTTATTGCTTCTTTATTTAGCACAACAATTTTCGGCCTGTGTTAACATAATTGCAAAAGGGTTTTCTAATGATCAATTAGCCTTTTAAAATGCTATACTTGGATTAGCTAACACAACGTGCCATTGGAACACAGGAGTGGTTGCTGATAATGGGCCTCTGTACGCCTATGTCGATATTCCATAAAAAATCCGCCTTTTCCAGCTACAATAGTCATTTGCAACATTAACAACGTCTACACTATATCTCTGATCAATTTGATGTTATTTTAATGGACAAGAAAATTGCTTTTCTTTCAAAAACAAGGACATTTCTAAGTGATCGCAAACTTTTGAATGGTACTGTATATGTATACAGTATTATAAGTCATGTATCTGTATAATTGTCATGTCTGCTCCTGCTCCTCCCCTCCAGTGTACAACATCACCCGAGTACTAACCATCGGTCCTGGGATTCATCATTACGCACACCTGGCACTCATCATTACGCGCACTTGTGAATCATTATGATTCACACCTGGACTCCATTAACTTCATAATTTCCTCCCCTTTATATGTCACTCTCCCATGTCCACTCAGCAGTTGGTATTGTTATTGTGTATCGGCGTTCTGCCTTATGTTAGTGTCGTGTTCTTGGTTTTGTTGTTTTATTCAAACGTTTCACCTGCTTCCGACTCACCGCCCCGTCATTACAATAATAGAAAATCTTTATCTTAGTTTTCCCCCAATTTCTAATTGTGGCAGCAAGTTTAGTTCTGTGGAAATGAATGGTTCCATCCCTGTGGTCCTGGAAGACTTGGCTGTGGAATAAGAGCATGGGTTGACAGGTCCAGGCCATCACATGGGCTGTGTCGACTGGACTGATGGATATCTCTGAGCCAAAGTTACTATGAGTCAGGTGTGTGTGTGTATAGTTTGTGCATGTGTGAGAGATAGAAGTGGCCAGCTGACAGCATAATTTCCAGCAGAACTGTGTTTGTGTGTGCCTGTGTGTATGCATGTGTGCATGCCTGTGTGGGTGCCTGTGTGTGTGCCTGTGTGTGTGTGAGAGATGGATGTAGTTAGCTGACAGCCTAATTTCTGGGGAGCAGATCTTGTGTGGCTGGGTGAATTGCTCGTCACAGTGCATTACATGGCCAGCCTCAACATCTCTCTCTCTCCCGTCTCATCCCCTGCCACAGCCGTCTATTACAGGCTACAGTCAGCCCCCCCCATTCTATCTCTCTCTGTCACTCTCTCTCTCCCCCAAGCCCCAGTCCTCTTCAAGTAGCAGCAGAGAGAGAAAGACCAATCTAGCATGAAATTGAGGACCATCATGGTTGGTAGGATCTCTCTCTCGCTCTCTCTCCCCACCCTTGGTGGATGTGTCTAATGTTACAGTTGATTTAAGGCTAGTGATTTAAGATGCAATTCCGAGTGCACTGATTAAAGAAAAGCCACAAACATTAGCCACAAACGGACAAACAGACAACACACATCGATTAACTGAACCACAACCAAATAGCAATATGAGACGAGAGATAGATAGAAACAAACAATATCAACAACACTGTCATGGTTGGGGTTCATAGAGCCTACTATCAACATACAAATTGTAATTAGATTCACACCACTGCTGGAAATAAATATGACAGACTACAGACGAATAGTTTTATTCATTGTCTGCCTTTTTTAGAGTCTGTTTTCCATCTGACCAAAGAACCCGTTTTACTGGACATGTGAAAGCTGTTCTCAAATCTACCACTAGGCGGGGCAAGTTACCAGATAATATTTTCACATTTAGAAGGTGGCTGTTGTTAATTCCATAGCATTTATTTATTTATGATATGAAGCTTTCTTTTGAGATCCACATCTCTGTGGACAATCAATGGAATGTTTGTAGGAAGATTTCATCCACATTGAAATCATTACCTGCTGTGCCATCCTACGAATATCCTGCAGACACAGTTTCTATAGCTACAGTATCCTGTGGGGTGTGCGTGTGTGTGCGTGTGTGTGCGTGCGTGCGTGTGTGCGTGCGTGTGTGCGTGTGTGTGTGTGTACCTGTGCACATGTCCTCCTCCATCATGCCTGAGGGAGGGCAGAGTCATCTGTATTGTCAAGGTTACTTGAGGTGTGGAGGAATCTATTTACTGTGTTCCTAATTCATACATATTAGATCCTATTTCATATATTTCCCATTAGATTTTCATGTAAGAGTTGTTGGTTATTATTATACTGCGGAACTGATGTGATATGCCAGGTATTGTTGACTGCTTGGTTGTTGTTGCCTCTGCCATTCAAATATGATTGTTGTTGTTGCCTCTGCCATTCAAATTTCATTTGAGTGACAACATCAATGTAAACCAACCTGAAAACTGACCTTTTCTAGAAAGAAATACAAATGGCAGAGCAGGTATTGTCATTGACTGTGATTTGTCAGTGTGTAGAGAGATCGAAGCCCTCCTAGGTGAGATAAGCAGCGGTAGGAGGCCTATTATCTAATGATGATAAACAACAAGCGATGTAACGGATCTGATATAAAACCCCAGGAAGAAGATTGATTAGGCTGCGGCAATATCTGCAGCTAACCGTTATACATCACTATATATACACACTATATATACAAAAGTATGTGGACACCCCTTCAAATTAGGGGATTCGGCTGTTTCAGCCACACCTGTTGCTGATGGGTGTATAAAATCGAGCACACCGCCATGCAATCTCCATAGACAAACATTGGCAGTAGAATGGCCTTACTGAAGAGCTCAGTGACTTTCAACGTGGCACCTTCATAGGATGCCACCTTTCCAACAAGTCAGTTCGTCAAATTTCTGCCCTGGTCAACTGTAACTGCTGTTATTGTGAAGTGGAAACATCTAGGAGCAAAAACGGATTTTAGGAGTGAAGTGGTACGCCACACAAGCTCACAGAATGGGACTGCAGAGTGCTGAAGCACATAGCGCATAAAAATCGTCTGTCCTCAGTTGCAACACTCACTACCAAGTTTCAAACTGCCTAATCGCCCAACATCAGTGCCCGACCTCACTAATGCTTTTGTGGCTGAATGGAAGCAAGTCCCTGCAGCAATGTTCCAACATCTAGAGAAAAGCCTTCCCAGAAGAGTGGAGGCTGGTATTGCAGCAAAGGGGGAACCAACTCCATGATTTTGGATTGAGATGTTCGACAAGCAGGTGTCCACATACTGTTGGTCATGTAGTGTATCTCTATATCCGGCTGGCTTGTATTTTACCCAGACAAGAGCGACCGCAGGCTTCCTTTTCTCTTTTCTGTTCCCTGGGTGTAATGCGATTTTCCGCACCTGAAAACGTCCTTGCTCGTTTCATAGGCAGTCAACCCGCCTGTCGAGTCGTGCACGGCGCGCGCCTATCGCGCCCCACTCCGTATTTTCTATACCTAAACAGGAGGAAGCATGCGCCAGAGCTCGCAGGAGAGAAAGAAGAGCGTTGACAGCAGCGTCGCATCTCCGTCTTTCGAGGTTTAAGTCAAAGGATTACAGCATCAATTCTTCTCGTCCGGAGTCTATGAAAACTTCAGTTTGAAACGGTACGATACAGGCCGGCTTCTTTGTGAAATACTTGCGTCTTATGCGCGTCGATTTGTGTGTGTTTCTGACAGTGTGTGATTGTGGTAGGCCATCTATCGAGGTTTCGCTGCTGGTAATGTCCTGTTCCAAGGCAGCGGTGTCACCTCCTATACCAACTACTGCATGAGTACAACCATTAACCTAGTGAGATATCTACATCTGGACAGAGGTTCTGGTGTGATTGATTGGGTACTGAGAGGTTGTGGTGTGATTAGGTATTGAGATAAACTGACAGAGAGAAAGATAATGCCTCTAGCACGCTAATATAATGTTGCCATGTCATATCGAACATGTTGAATGTTTCCATTTATTCCAGGCTATTTGTTGATTGACATTGGCATGGTTTTAGAGACATACAATTGGATTATTGAAATATTATACTAAAATACAGACTTCCAACAGGGCATGGGAGCCACGCAAATAGATGGAACCACAATTCATAATTGCTAAACAGTTTAGCCTACTATTCGATGTAGACCCATTTGCTAGTTTAATCCACTGTTTTGAATGCTTTTTTTTTTTGTTACAGACTAATAGAAAACTGTTGGCTAAATCTGGGATCTATTTAGGGTCAAATCAGCCTAACATGCTAGTACTTCAGAAAACCGTTATTGGTATGGCGAGAAAGAGCATGTTGGTTAAGTGGATCCAGAGAGCGATGCTTTTACTTTGCTACAGTGACGGTGAGTCAAACACTTCAGCTCGCTGCCTGGTGGATGCCCTTGATAACACGTCACCTGGGCAACCGATTCAGCACCAAGGAGAGCGGAGAGGGGGGGTGCAATCATTCGGGGAACGTTAGTGTGGTAAGATTGGTAACACTCATAGTGCTGCATGTAGACTAAGTGAAGTGAATATAACTCAGCATGAATTACACAATGTGCCTAATGGAACCTCGGCTAAGAGCCTTTGGATGAAAAATCTCATTTAATATCTCAGTTAGTAATATCTCAGTTAGCCGCACTGTATGTGTGTCTGTCTGTATGACTATGCAAGAGAACATGAGTCATCTATAGAACTGACTGTACCTTCTATTACATTAGATGTGCCTGCTTATGAAAATACAATGATACAGCTTAAAGCCAGTGCAGCTGGTAACAAAGGACCATCATGTTGGAAAGGTTTGGCCTTGAAGTCTGCATTAGATGTACTTTCCATATAGGCATAGATATGGACAGGCTGTTGAATTCAAAAAACACACGTTCCCCTGAGAATTACAGTAGAGAGAGACAGGGTGCAGGGGCTGGTGGTTAAGCTAGTCTTAATTGAAATTGCAAATTACATTTTCCATCTATTAATTGAATTTTTGCAGGCTGCAAATATGGCCAAACATATTAATTCTATTTATTAAGGACAAAATGCAATGTTTGATTACAGATTCATTAGAGATAATATAATTACGATATGACTTAATACTAAACAGATGGGTGAATTATGAAAGCAGAGAAGGCCTTTCAGAGACCAAACAAACATCCTTCACTGCAGGCTGGTGAGTGATGTTACATTAACGTGATTCAGACAACTAAATATTAACTCACAGATTGAAAGAGAGAGAAAGGAGGAGAGGGGAGAAACGGGTATAAAGTTGACAACATAACAACAACAGTCAAATTTCCCAGGGGGCATTGGGGTTGTTTTGGAAAACATGGCATGAGTTCAGAGAAGATAACTGACGTCAGTAAACAACAGCCTCAACCATTAAAACAATCACCACTGAGCAGAGATCAAGAGAGACCGAGAGAGATCGAGAGAGATCGAGAGAGACCGAGAGAGACCGAGAGAGAGAGACCGAGAGACCGAGAGAGAGAGACCGAGAGAGACCGAGAGAGAGAGACCGAGAGAGAGAGACCGAGAGAGACCGAGAGAGATCGAGAGAGACCGAGAGAGAGAGACCGAGAGAGACCGAGAGAGATCGAGAGAGACCGAGAGAGAGAGACCGAGAGAGACCGAGAGAGAGAGACCGAGAGAGACCGAGAGAGACCGAGAGAGATCGAGAGAGACCGAGAGAGAGAGACCGAGAGAGACCGAGAGAGATCGAGAGAGAGAGACCGAGAGAGACCGAGAGAGACCGAGAGAGAGAGACCGAGAGAGACCGAGAGAGAGAGACCGAGAGAGACCGAGAGAGATCGAGAGAGACCGAGAGAGAGAGACCGAGAGAGACCGAGAGAGACCGAGAGAGATCGAGAGAGATCGAGAGAGATCGAGTGAGAGAGACCGAGAGAGACCGAGAGAGACCGAGAGAGATCGAGAGAGAGAGACCGAGAGAGAGACCGAGAGAGAGAGACCGAGAGAGAGACCGAGAGAGACCGACTGAGCGAGAGAGAGAGATGGGAAGAGAGAGACTGAGGGAGTGAGAAAGGGAGATTGTTGAGTCAACTCTTTACATTCACACCTCTCTATATTGAATGAATCCAGTGACCATGCATATTATTGCTCTGTGAATGGCATAATATAACACCAAATCACAGAGTTAACAGGATGGCACTGCTATTCATGTTGTACACACAAACACAGCTCTACCTCCATTGACCCCACACCGTTCCTCACACACACAACCACTGGCACTGATTACTGTGGCAGTTACTGATGAGCTGTTATATTATAGCCCGGTTCTGCCCCTTTAAATAGGTTCAATACATAATCAAGTCTACAATTACAGACCTGATTCAGAACTTGTGTTTAAAAGAAACACAAGCTGTGTTTGCCGTCGATCCCCAGCCAAGGGAATTAGACCTTCTCTCTCTCTCATCTCTCTCTCTCATCTCTTGATTTTAGTAACACCCCGAGCTGGGTCCTGTAGGCAGACACAAACTATGTTTGGAGATTTAACGGGACAGAATACACACCTGCTGTGTGTGTGAGAGTGTGTTAGCTGCATGTCTGTATCTTGCTGTCGTTATGGAGCCGAATGGAAATGGACACTGGAGAGCCTGAGGAGGAGATGGTGATGGGATTACCCATGGCATGCCTCTCCTCTTCACATGCATTCACATGCACACACACACCCTCAGTGGTCATTGTGTGAATTAGAAAGCTCTTCAGTCACAGTGTTTCCTTCGCCCAGGGCTCTGACTGCTGTTTCCTCCCTGGCTGTCTCACACTGTGGTGGGAGAATCTCCCCTCGTGTGACTACTGTCAGAAATGGCCTGTGTGTGTGTGTGTGTGTGTGTGTGTGTGTGTGTGTGTGTGTGTGTGTGTGTGTGTGTGTCCATGTGTGTGTGCCTTTTGCCTGCCTGGGTGTGTATGTGTATGTGCCCAATTTTAAGCTTCTGTCAGTCAAGGAAAGTTGAACTCAAGTCAGTCAGGCTGAGACTTGGCAGCAGATCAGACCAGGCACATCTAATTGGGATTGAAGCACATGGAACAACAGGCAGGAAATACAATTAGCTGCCTCTCTGCCTGCTTGCCTGCCAGCCTGCTTCTCTGTCTGAGAGGGAGGGAGGGAGTTCAGCTTTATCTGACTATTAGCGTGTTTTTATCGTGTGTGTATGTGGTGAAAGGGAACTGGCATGCATTCAGCACAATCTATCTTTCATCAGTTAACATGATCCTTTTAAATCTGTAAAACAGATACTTTTCACACAGTATGCATGTTCTGAACAGTCACCTTTTCCTTTGGTTGAAGTTGTTTTGATTTCTGTGTAGAGTAGTTATAGTTAATGAATTGTCTGTGGTCTAGCACTTCCAGTCCTGTTTAAAGATGGAGAGAATACTGTGGTAAAAGAATGAGGCTAGCTCTTTTGAGGGGGGGTTTTCTACTCCCCCCCCCCCGTGATATTTAAGTCCTTTAACTAGGCTGGGGTCTGGCTGGCCGTGTGTGTGTGTGTGTGTGTGTGTGTGTGTGTGTGTGTGTGTGTGTG